>NW_012101698.1:4614749-4815855 GCF_000951045.1 Mandrillus leucophaeus
ATAGAATTCTGACCCAACTCCTGAAATGTGTCCTCTAATTTGGGAGTCAATGGGCTGAGTGAATGTTTACTGATGAGATCACGTTCTTAATAAATTTATTTCTACTGGTTTCTAGGACCACAAAAATCCAGAGTCTGAGTTAAACATACTGAAGACATAATTTACTTGCAGCTGAACTCAGTGGACACAGTCTCTTGAAAGCATACAAATCTTCCTAAGATCAGTTTTTCCACATTGCATGCAAATGGGGCGGGGGAAGAATGGCAGAGGGAGAAAAATGGAGGGGAGGTAGTGAGTCTGGGAAAGGAGCTTCTTGCAATTTTTTATTATTTTTTTATTTTTTGAGACAGAGTCTTGCTCTATCGCCCAGGATGGAGTGCAGTGGCCCAGTCTTGGCTCACTGCAACCTCCATCTCCCAGGTTCAAGTGATTCTCGTGCCTCAGCCTCCTGAGTAGCTGGGATTACAGGTGTGCACCACCAGGCTGGCTAATTTTGTATTTTTAGTAGAGACGGGGTTTTGCCTTGTTGGCCAGGCTGGTCTTGAACTCCTGACCTCAAGTATCTGCCCGCCTTGGTCTCCCAAAGTCCTGGTAATACAGGCGTGAACCATCATGCCTTGCCTGCCTCTTGCTATTTATTCTTTCTCAAAATAATCAAGGTCAGAAGGAATGTCTTTCCACAGAAAGGCTGCTGAGTTAGGGGGTTTGGACAGGAGGTGGCAAAGCCATGGCTCCTTCTCAATGCACAAAGGAAAGAAAACTCTTAAGCAAACTGTGGTGAAACTGAAATTCTGGACCAGGAGGGGGATTTCACTTGTCATGACACACTTAGCATTTGAGCATATACTTTTGGTATTTGTGTTTCTGTATATATGTTCACGTGTTGAACATTGTCAAACCCAGAAACCAAAAGTTGAACAGTCTAGGTGCCATTTTAATTATAATTCAGTTATCAACTGAACGTCCTTGGTCCTAAGAAATTTAGATAAACAAAACTCAAACCTTCAGTTGTACATTCTGGCTGAAATTTGCCTGGGACGGAGGGGTTTCCTGAGTTGTGAGACTCTCAAGGCTAACACTGGAAAAATCCTGGACAAACTGTGACAAGTTGGTCACCCTGAGCTTATCTGAATCCAGAGCCCTCACCACTATTTTTGCTCATTCCGAACAGCTTAATTTTTTTCTGTCCCCTTCTTTGTAGCTCCTGTATTCAGGCTTTCTTAAATTCTACCTCTGGGGGACCTGCATGCAAAGCTGAATTCCTTTATGGGTTTTTGCAAAAGATTCACTCTCACTCTGCATTTAATGAAGTAAGCAGCTTTCTAGGAGACTGAAGGGGGTCGCAGATTCCACTGAACAGCCTTTAATCATCCATTCCACTTCTCACTGTGCCTCTTTTTCTTTCTCCTCCCTTCAATCTTTGTCGCAATCAGGAAATTTGTTCTCTATCTTATCTGGAGTATTCCTGCCCCAAGGTCCCTGGTAGCAGGGGTCCTCACGTTTTATTTCATGAGGAGATTATACCAAGAAGTCTTCCCAACAAAGTTGGGTCTCACTAAGAGGAATTCTTAACCCAGTGACTAAGATAATAAAATCATGTTTATTACATAACATAATGAAGACTATTTTATATACACATGGATATAAATTTTTGACCTAGTTTGGGAATTATTAAGCTGGCTTCCTTTTCTCCCTTTCACAAAGATTCTGTAAGATGTAACTCCACCCCCAATTACACAATGCTGGTTATTTTGTTTTCTCCTGGAGTTTACCAGTGGGAGCTAAACTGAGGGTGCAGCTTAACTGTCTTTTTGTTTTGGGGCCAAGGAATTTTCCTCAGAGGTCCATGGTTTGATGCATTAACAAATCCCTCAGGATACTGGCTCTGCAAGGGGAATTGTGTGTGCATCCTAAAAACCAAGCAATGCATCTTTCCTTCCTAACGGAAGGCATTAAAGATTCAAGTCAGACTTGGATAAGAGGCCCTAATAATGAGAAAGTTGTCAAAACCATTTATCAGGAAGAAGCTAGAGGGAGTGGGGCCAGATGGATGAGATTCCAGGTGGTTTCTGGGGGAGGATCCTTTCTGATTCTCTTGGAGGTGACACATCTGTGAAGCGGAGGAACCTGGTTGGGGGGCAGGTCAGAAGTTTCACCTGGCTTTCGGTTCCTGTTATTCCGCATGTCTGCACTCTGGGAGAGGCTAGGAGTGTTATTTACAGAGAAGTTAACCAAGAGAAGAGGGAGGCATAGGGAAACGCACACATGGATGATAATGGTAGGCTAAGAAAGTTTAACATTTTAAAGCCTTCCCCAAGTCTCTGCCTGTGTCCGCATTTGAAAAAGTTGAGTTTCACTGATCAGAGAACAACAGCACTAATGATAATAGCTAACATTTGTTGAATGCTAACTGTGTGCCAACACTGTGTTTAGTCCACACATGAAAAGATGTTTAACTTTATTGGTCACCAGGGAAATGCGAATTGCAACCACAATATGATAGTGCTACAGATGCACTAGAATGGCTAAAATGAAAACATCAGAAAAATGCTAAGTGTTGGTAAGGATGTGGAGCAACTGAATTCTCACACACTGCTAGTTGGGATTTAAATGGGAACAACCACTTTGGAAAACTTGCTGGCGGTATCCGCTAAAGTTGATACCTCTGACCCAGAAATTGTAAATGAGTGCAATAATTTTTATAGCACCACTATTTGTAATAGGTCCCAAACTGGAAACAATCCCAATCTTCATCAACATTAGAACGGATAAATAAATCATAGTCTATTTGTAACATGAACTATTATATAGCAATGAGAATGAATGAACTCTAACTACACGTGACACTATGGACAAGTCTCATTTACTCCTTATAGTAACCCTATGAGGCAGTTCCTATGATTACTCCCATTTTACCGACAAGGGAAGCTGCTTACTTCATTAAATGCATAGTGAGAGTGAATATTTTGCAGAAATCCATGAAGGAACTAAGCTTTGCATGCAGGTCCCCCAGAGGTAGAAATAAGAAAGCGTGAATACAGGAGCTACAAAAGAGGGCACAGAAAACATTAAGCTGTTTGGAATGAGCAAAAATGGTGGTGAGGGCTCTGGATTCCTCATTTGTAAACTAGGAAGTGTAGTAGCTACGATTCAAACCCTGGCTGTTGAGTTGCAACCCTTCACCAGGAGGCACCACTGCCCCCTGGGCCTCTACTCATACAAGCAGCCTGCATTTGGTATGTGTGTGGGGGTGGAAGTAGTGCAGGCTGACTTTGCGAAAGGCATCTATCAGCTAACTTTGACTACCATGTGCTAGGCTTTGTATATTAACATTACTTAGAGCATAAGGTTTAATCCTTGCAACAGCCCTTTGCAGTGGGTTCTATCATCATGCCCATTTCTACAAAAGGTAAAACAGATGCAGAGAGGTGAAGTCAGTCATCTGAGGTTGTATGACCTTAGCTACCCCTCTGCATCTAGTATGTGATGGAGCCAGGATTCAAAGTGAGCCTTTCCCATCCCACTACCTGGCTCTTCTCAGCACCAACAGGACAGCAAAGCCATGGGGCCACAGTGCCAACAGGAACTATTGTACCCGATCACAGGGCTTGAGCTCCTTGAGCTATGTCCCTTGACAACAACAATGGAGATTTGAGACTAACCCTTGAGGTTTCATGAGGCCACCTGGCTTCTGAGCAAACTCTCTGCCATAGGTTGTCTTCACTGTTTTCAAGAGAAGAGGAAACCTGCATGTCCATGGCGCTGTCTATGTCTTACTGGAAACAAAAAAGACTGTTAGTTAGTCCTCTCTACAGCTTCCCAGCTTCGAAATTGGAAGCTATGTTGAAGTGCTTCTGGAAAGGCTGCTTTCTAGCAGTTCTGCCTGCTAGAAAGGGCCCCTTCTAGCAGGCAGAACAGGGAGGACTTGTACTGGAGAGAAAAAGTTACCCAGCAGATGGTGGGCATGTGCGTGGAATTCCCCAGTGAGCTCTGGAATGGGCATGGGCCTGTAACTTGGGGCTCTCGAATAAGAAGGCTGGGCCCTGCCAACCTCTGGCTTCTGCTGCTCAAGAAACAGATGTTAGGCCTTCCTGCATTGCCAAGAGCAGAGGCCTTTGGGGACTCAAGTTTGTTTGGCTTGAATGTGTTGGTGGAGAAATGAGAAGGTAGGAGTGAAGGCGTCTTTTAACATTATCCCATGATTGTAGAACTTCATCCTCTCCAGCCTGAATTATGACAGTAGCCTCCTCCCTGGTCTCCCTAATTTCAGCCCTTCTTCTCCCTAACAGACCTTTCTCACAGCTCCCAGGTCGTGAATCCCTTGCCGGTTGCTCCAGCTGCCACCTACCCGAGCAAATGATGCTGTTGAATGACGTTTTGTTTTGCAAATGTTGAATCATCTGCCTACAGTACCTTTCCCACTCAACATGGCAAGAACCTACCTATTTTTGGAGGCCCAGTTCACAAGATCTTTCTTTGGTGTTGCCTTCTCTCACCACCCTCCTGGGTAGGGTTCATTGTTCCTGTCTTAGCACTTTCAAAACACTCTTTTTCTTTTTAACACAGAACATCCTGGCTCTAGCAATGTACTGTAATTATTCGCCATCCTGTCTGTAGAATAGACTGTGAGCTCCTCATGGGCAGCGACGTGGCTCATTCACACATTTATCCTCATATCCCTAATATCTAACAGTACCCAGCTTGCCCAGGAGGTGAGTGTTTGCTGGATGAAATCCACAGGCCCAGAGATCACACACCCATCCACCCACTCACCCCCTCCCACTGCCACGCACACAGGGTACAGTGGCTCATGCCTGTAATCCCAACACTTTGGGAGGCCAAGGCAGGAAGATTGCTTGAGCCCCAGAGTTTGAGACCAGCCTGGACAACATAGTGAGACCTCATCTACATACATATGCACACACACACACAGAGAAACAGAGAGAGAGAGAGAGAAACAAACAAACTCAAAGGCACAGTTTTGAAGTATGAACTCATAGTACCTTTGCAGCCCAAACTCAGCCATTGAAAAAAACATGTCCTTCTCAGGCTGGCTTTGCCCTCCACAGTCACATGACTATGTCACTCATACATGCCCCTTCTGGCCATTTCAACATCAGTACAGGAAACTGTAGCTTTTACGCAAAGGCAAGGAGTTGCTTTCTGCCATCTCAGCTTTCTCATCCAGGTAGGTGGTCGTTATCAGTGATGTGGTCTAATCTGTAATGGAGTAATTGCAGATGGGGAATAAGAGCTTATTTAATCTGTGTCCCCCAACTCCCATGATGGGTTACCAGATATCAAAAGGTATTATTATTATTTTTTTAGATGGAGTCTTGCTCTATACCCCAGGCTGGAGTGCAGTGGTGTGATCGCAGCTCACTATAACCTCCACCTCCCGGGTTCAAGCAATTCTCTGCCTCAGTCTCCTGAATAGCTGGGATTACAGGCGCCCACCACCACGCCTCGCTAATTTTTTGTATTTTTAGTAGAGATGGGGTTTCACTATCTTGGCCAGGCTGGTCTTGAACTCTTGACCTCGTGATCCACCTGCTTCGGCCTCCCAAAGTGTTGGGAATACAGACATGAGGCACCGCACCCGGCCACAAAAGTTTTAATAATGGCTGGGAATGGTGGCTCACACTTATAATCCCAGAAGTTTGGGAGGACAAGGCAGGAGGACCATTTGAGGCCAACCTGGGAAACACAGTGAGACCACATTACCACAAAAAAAAATGTTAAAATTAGTCAGACGTGGTGGCATACACCTTTAGTCCCAGCAACTCAGGAGGCCGAGGAAGGAGGATGACTTGAACCTGGGAGATCAAGGCTGCGGTGAGCTGTGATGGTGCCACTGCACTCCAGTCTGGGTAACAGAGCAAGACTTTGTCCCCAAAAAGAAAAAAAATATCAACTAATCAAACAAACAAAACTTTAATAAGCAAGCCCCCCACCCACAGAATTCTCATAGGTTCTCCCCAAATCCCACTCTCCATAGTTTCTCCTGTTATTAACATTTTACATTACCATGATACATTTGTTGCAATTAATGAACAAATACCAATGCATTATTATTCATTAAAGTTTACAATGTATTCAGATTTCCTTAGTTTTTACTTAATATCTGACCTTCTCTATTCAAGGATCCCCTCCAGGGTCCCACATTGCATTCAGTCATCCTGTCTCCTTCGGCTCCTCTCTCATCTGGCAGTTTCTCAGACTTTTCTTGCTGACCTTGACAGTTTTAAGGGGTACTGGTCAAGTGTATTATAGGGTGCCCCTCTATTGGAATGTTTCTGTTGTTTTTCACATAATTAAACTGGGGTTATGGGTTTGGGGGAGGAAGATCATAGAGGTAAAGTAGTATTTTCATCCCATCATATCAAAGGAGTAAGCAAATTGTTTAAAATGTGAGAGTATGATCATTTTTCCCTCTTCCTCAAACCTGTGTTCCCTCCTATAGTCCCTGTTTCTATTAATGGCCTCATCACACACACATTCATGAAGGCTAGAAATTGCATCTACTCTTTCTTCTGCATCCTCCATCCACCTAGTCAATTTCTAAGAAGCCATTGCCCCAGAGCTTCCATATTCTCCCCTTCTCTCATCCACACCGCCTCTGGTTAACCCTGTATTATTTTTTCTAGAAATGATTACCATAGCCCCAACTGGTTTGCCAGGTTCTACTTCCCTACCTCTCCATTTTATTCCTCTTAATAGTTTCAGCTTACTAGTGGTTTAATACCAACTCCATCTGCAGAAATCTTAGAATGGTTTTCTGTCACATACAGAATAATGTTCAAACTTCTCAGTATGGAATTCAACCTCTTCAGGTGCTAGCTCCAGATTACTTCGTGGTAAACATTAGTTTCCTTAATCTATAACTAATGGGTTATAGGCATTTAATTAGCTCAAAAAGAAATTGGCATTTTCTTAAATTGTTTTCTCCAGAAGAGTTAATGAAACTGTGTGTATATTTGTGTGTGTGCATACATGCACATGCGTGTATGATGTGTAGACCTCACTGGAGATGCATATCTCTCTCCAGGTACCCATGGCCCAAAGGGTGGTGAACACACCCTGCCCACTTGCTGCATTGTTTGTATCAAGTTAGAAAAGCTGAGAAGATGGTAAGGAGAAAATATACTTGCCCAGAAGTGTGTGTGTGTGGATGTTCAACAAGATTCCTCCTCATTTTTTCTCTTTTAGTGGCTTAAAACAATAACACCTTTTATCTCCTGGTTACTGTGGGTCAGGAATCCCCTGCACAGCACAGTTGGTTCCCCTGGCTGAGGGTCATTCACAAGATCCTTCATCGAGGTGTTGACTTCTCCATTCTTTTTTGCACTTCAGTCACAAACACTTCTGAAAATTCACTGGCCAAACCTCAACTTCTTGAAACTTATATAATGCAGAGAGCCTCTGTCACACTCTGGGAATGGCATTTAAATGCAAATTGAATTCCTTCCTTCATGGGATAGCCAGTTGTCTATGTCACAGGATGTAAAAAGAATTCATCATGCTTGATTGTGTAATACGGCTGTCCTATATTATACTTTAATGAACAAAAATTGGCTTTCAAATTCCATCTGTCGTTATTCACATAAGTCCACAATCTTCGTTATTAAAATTTAAAAGTGCATGAGGCATTTGTGAAATTCTTATAGGCAATCTGCTGGAGAATGTGGGAACAGTCTAGACTGGGGACCCCTTTTGTTATACGCTGCCCAACAATATATGAAGAGAAGGGCTGACCCAGATGGGGAAACCAGAGTGGAGAGAATAGGAGCCATGGGTCCAAGAGCACTCATAGGCAAGAGCTTGGATCAGTTACTGGATTAATTAATCAGGAAGATGAATGCTGTCTTTGCATATTTATGAAGACTGAGCTGTTACCAGCTCAATGAAGCTGTGCTGTGGGAAAAGGCAGAGACTGTGCAGAAATAGTCACCACTGATTTGGAAACTGTTTCATTTCCTGAGCTAATAACCAAACTCTTTTCTGAGAGAGGAACAAAAACTGTTATTCTGGGATGGGAAAACATCCATGGATCATCTGATACAAGCAGCAGCTGTAACCAAACCACTGGTATTGTCACCCTCTTTGGGAGTCCCATTTATTCATGGTAGAGAAGGTTTCAGTTTTTCACGGCTCTTGATAACTCTGGCAGTTAGAGTTGCCAGTACAGTAAGTTAAGACTGTTTATTAAGGGTTTTGTGGCAGGGTGCAGACATTGATAGACAAAGTTGGTCAGAAAGGGGAAGAACACACAGGAAAACATGGCATGTATTCCACTTTATGTGGATTTAGGTTTGTGTCCTCATCTTCACCTTGGCTCTCAAGAGATATGCATGAGCATGGGCGTGTGCGTCGTGTACACACACACACACACACACACAGTCAGCCACTATGTTCTTCCACTAGACTTCCAATTTTCTCCTCCTTAATGGAACCACTAAGAATATTTTGAAATGCTTTTTTTTTTTTTTTTTTGGTGTTTTATCCATGGCATGACTAACTTTCTTAGTGCAGGTAGGCAATATTTAACAAACAGTCTGCAACATTGCTATTATTCTGTTTTAATTTTTGTTTCTCTTGTTTTTGTTCTTTTCCTATATATGGGAGTTATTTTTCTTTCCTTTTTTTTAAATTGTAACATCACTTTAGATTTTGCCTTGTTCATTCTCCACCAAAAGTCAGTCCTTCAGTTTTCAAAGTCATCATCATCTCTGGAGAGTCAAGAGCTAGGACTAAATCAGATTAGGGTCATCACTGGCTGCCATTAACCCCTCTGATACATCCATCTGCTTTTCTAATGAGCCCAGAGGCCTGACGACTCACCAAAGCCTCAGGCTTGGTCTAATGGGAGGATGAGGGTAATGGGGTGCTTTTAAGTTTGACTTTCTTGTTTCCTCCTAATATCCATCCCAGTTAATTTATGAAAGATCATTGACTCTGCCAATTTCTGGCCCCCACACGATTGTCACCACATCTGGATAATGAATCTGCAGACAGCCATGCATCCCTCAGTCAGCACAGGGCAAGATTGCCAGGTGGGAACTATGTAGTTTACAAAATGCTTTCATGTCCATGACCTCCCTCGAACTTACAAACATTTTGGAATGGGAAAGGCAGGTATGACTAGACTTACTTTATAGACTTCAGAACTAATATTCAGAGAGGACAAGTGACGTACCTGAAATGACTTGGATAGTAACTAGCAGAGTAGGACTTGAAGGTCTAGGACTCCTTCCATTACATCATGGCTTTTGGGGCAAGGCCTATCTCTTATTAATCTTTGTATTCTCAGTGCCTTTTACAGCATCTGGACCCAGAAATATTCAAATAACACTGACTGGATGAATAAATGAATGAATGAAAGATTCCTCTGATAACCCAGGATTTCCCCTTGAGGTGCCTACAGAAACCTTAAACTTTTCAAAATGTACTTTCATAAACCATAAAGCACCACAGAAAGGAAATTATGTATTGTGATTCTTCTTCCTTTTTCTCTAGGCCAAAGAGAGACCAGGGCCCACAGGGTGCCTGTTTGTGCAGGAGTGAGTGCATTCTCCCAGAAGTTAACACTCCCATTCTTGCTGTTGCCTTTGCCAATCAGTGCTGGGCTGGTCCCTTTAACTCAGTTGTGGAGAGTGGCTCAGTAAATGAATCTTTCTCTAGAGTGCTTTGCTCATCTTTTCATCTCAGTTCTTGATGACCCTCTCCCTAGTGACTTTTCTTAACTATTTATTTTTTCTGTTAATGAGGGAAGACCATGAGTCTTGGGACTCCCATTGAGTTTCACTTAAAAGACAGGCCTGGTGCTCAGCCTCATGTGAGACAGGGCTGTGTTCAATAAGTTATAAGCAGCTCCATTAATCAGGCTGTTAGAGGCCTCCTGTGGCCTCGAGGCTTTCCTGGGCGTGAAGTGTTATTTAAAGATAAGAAAATGTGGAGGAGGCTGGCCTTTGGACCTGTGGACTGCAAATTCCATTCTGAGTTCCCCTACTAAATAATGCTGGGATTTGATCAAGTCCTTCATGCTGTTTCTGCACCTTTAAACTGGAACTAACCTCACTTGCCCTGCATTACTTCCCAAAGTAAGGATGACCTACTTTATAATGACAACTATAAATGGGATGGAAATAAGGATGAATTTCTCAGGAAGTGTGGCCAAGGTGCTATCACAGAGACTATCCCCCTTCACATCTAGTCTAGCTGGATAATACAGAACTGAAGATTTTCCTCTCTGTGCCCACACCGGTATGTGACATAGCTGATATGGCCTTGAATGCCCAGTGTCCGGGGATATGTGCTCACATGAATGAAGGAACGAGTTCTCGCATCTTCCTCTCCGTTTCTGTAACGGGGATACTGTAATTATCAGAGGAAAATTCTAATATGGGCTCAAACATTTCCTTCTTCTCGTCTAGGTCATCTTGTCTGGGCATTTCTCACATCCTTCCTCAGTTTTCCAGAAAAAGAAAAGAGAAGCAGATGTGTCTCAACCACTTCCCTCCAGACTCAAAGAGGTAGCCCATCATGAATTTCCCCTTTGTTTAGTGCTTGACTTTTTTTGTTTGTTTTTGCTTTCCAGACTTTTGTTCTCGTCTCTAAGATTAAATTTTATCTGAAATTGTCATCTTCACCATGGGTGAGCCCTGATGAGCTGCTTACAGACATGTAATACTCCCCCTGCAAATCTGGAAGCCCCACCCCTTCTTTCCTCTGCGCTGGTGAACTCTAACTTGTTCACCATCATATCCTCAGTGCCTGGTATGGAGAAAGTGCTTGCTGAATAGCACTAAAGATGTCAAATAAATACATGGAGGGGGCTGAGGGCTTTCAGTGGTCCTACAGTATTTGGCACAATCTGCTCTTGAACAAAAATTGTATATAATATTTGATGAATCAGTCAGAGAACATATTAGTAAGTGAATCACAATTTTACTGGTGGCCACCTCAATGGCCACTCCGAGTTCAACCTCCCCTGAAACCTTCCTGATAACTCCAGCCAACCATGGTCTTTCCCTTCTTAGTCACTCTTGTGTTTATTGATTTTTATTTTTTATTTTTTTGAGACAGGGTCTTGCTCTGTCACCCAGGCTGGAATGCAGTGATGCAATCTTGGCTCACTGCAACCTCTGCCTCCCAGATTCAAGCAATTCTCGTGCCTTGGCTTCCCAAGTAGCTGGGATTACAGGCATGCACCATTACACCTGGTTAATTTTTGTATTTTTTGTAGAGACAGGGTTTTGCCATGTTGCCAGGCTGGTCTTGAACTCCTGGCCTCAAGCAATCCACCTGCCTCGGCATTCCAAAGTGCTGGGATTTTAGATAAGAGCCACTGCGCCTGGCCTATTGAATGTTTTTGTGAGTTATTGCAATGTTATTCATTCTGCGATGTGTTGTCTGTTAATATTTGCATGTCTGTGTGCCTCCCCTCCCCTTGATTATAAATTCCATCCAGGGGCTAATTCAGATTTTGGAGGGTTTGAAGCTTATACAGTTCTGGGGGGATAAAAGGATAGTGCATCTCTAATTGTATGCATTACAGTATCAAGTATTTTCCTAACAGAAAACAACTGTGCCTTTGCCTGGGTATTGGAAAGATCAAATCGTCTTGCTACATTTGTACACACCTGATCCTTGATTGGAAGAAGTTTTGACAGCCTAGCTTCTGGCTCCACTCTCTTTTCACCTTAGATCTTCTCGGCCAGGTGCTTCCAGTTCCAGAACCCTATGGCACGAGTCAATCCAGGATCCTGGGTGTTCGTGTCTACTGCTCTTTACATTTTGTCCCAGGGCCACATCAGACACAACAAGGGTCTGGTGTCTCCTTTTGACAGGTGTTTCTCTCCGGCTGTCCTCTTGACAGTTAATCACTGACGGTATAGTCTTGTTGGCAGTCCTTGGATTTGCATTTTTAGGAAGTTCAAAACAGAATAAAATCTGCTTTTAAACTTTCTTCCAACCAGACATAGTCCATATTGACTAATTGGACATAAAGTAAGATATATTTTCCCTCTGTAAGCAAGAGAGTGGGTAATTAAACATGGTACCCATAGCTTCTGTTCCTAGGCCCTTGTGCAAGTATTATAATTAGTCTTTTCCTTGTTGGACTTGAGTCGGATGTTCTAGCAAGATAAGTCCAGTTCTACAGATTGAATGAATATAAGTCATTGATAGCAGAGGGGCAGGTGTGGAAGGATGGAGTGCTACAAAGAACAGATGGTGTTGGGAGAAACTGGAGGTTGCGTTATCTTGATTAAGACATTAGACGTGAGTTGGACAGACCTAAGTCCTGCCTTTTAAAACCTAGGTGATTTGAGGCAAGTCATGTGTGCTTTCTGAGCCTTAGTTCTTCATTGGTGAAACGAAGAGAATAACCCCATGAGGATGTGAGGATTCATGAGCATAAAGCTCTTAGCACAGACACATCATCTAGTAAGCACTTCAGAAATGTTAGATATCATTTCTTTACTTCCAACATTTCTCTCTTCTAGGTCTGTCTAAATATCTAGATATCTGATGTCTTTGGTTGTGTTCACCTACTCCCAGAATTCAACCTCTTTAGCTGTTTTCTAACAACTACTCTTTCTGACCTCTGGGGCCAGAGCTTAGTCATTTTCTCCTCCTACTTGCCTAAAAGAGGTGTCTTGTACCTAATAACCCCTCCCATTCATTTAGCAGTCTGTGGTTTACAAAGTCTTCAAAATGCCCCATGGGGGGTCGCGTCACCTTGCGCTCACTGGCCTCTGCCTTCCTGTCCTCGCTCCTCAAGCTCCTCCTGCTCAGCAAGGAGGCTCCATGCTGGGGGCTCCTGGTCTGTAAGGCTCCCCCTGCTGACCCTTGACTCCTCATTCAGACCTTACCACTGGGGTTACTTCAGAGAGACCTTGAGCTTCCACCTCCTAGTCACTCTGCATCATAGCACCTTATTTTACTATTTCATTGCATTTTCTACTCTCTGATATCTGACTTATTATTATCCAACTTCTCACCTCAGAATATAAGCTTTGTAAGGGCAGCAATTTTGCCTACTTTGTCTCCTCAGGATGTGCATTATCAGCACATTATCAACACTTAAAGGGGCAAAATTTGGTTCTTGAGGGGCCAAAAACATCTTCCTCTTTTTTTTTTTTTTAAATGTTTTAAAAATTTTTGGCTGGATGCAGTGGCTCACACATGTAATCCCAGCACTTTGAAAGGCCAAAGCAGGTGGATCACTTTAAGCTCAGGAGTTCGAGGCCAGCCTGGGCAACATTGCAAAACTCCATCTCTACAAAAAATGTAAAAATTAGCCAAGGGTGGTAGCATGCTTCTGTGGTCCCAGCTACTCGGGAGGCTGAAGCTAGAGAATCGCTTGAACCCGGGAGGCAGAGGTTGCAGTGAGCTGAGATCATGCCAGTGCACTCTAGCCTGGGCAACAGAGTGAGACCCTATCTCAAAAAAAATTAATTATTATGGCTCCATGATTGTTGTATATATTACTCTTTTATGTATAAAGCACAAATACAGCACACAAATAGGTATATAGTATATACACGGTATTAGCATTTGGGACATAATGAGGACAAAAATATTTTAAAAGACTCTGTAGGAAAATAAGAAAAAAAAAGGTTGAGTACTTTGTCTAGTCCTGAGCATATAGTAGATTCATCAATAACATCTTTTAATGATTAAACATACCCTTTAATAGCTGCAAAATGGAAGTTCAGAGAGGTGAAGTAGCTAGCCTCCGGGCATAAGGTTAATAGACAGTAGAACTGGGTCTCCAACTTCTGTTTCCCCTGAGTCTCATGTTTTTTATTCTAAGTTACCCAGTAAATGCTCCATACGTGCTTTTTGTATTGACTTGAACATATTAGACATTCCCACAAGAGGAAGCAAAGAAAAATTGTATTTTCTAAGTGACACAGCAAATGATCTCAGAAAGTCATTCTCTTCAGAAGAGTCCAGCTAATCTTCTTTCTCAGGGGGCATTAATGATGGGTTATACGTGGCTTACCCTTAAAATGAGAGTCAGTTTCATCTCCTACTCTCAATAAAATAAGGAAGAAAAGGTGAGTAATGTTTTTAGTGTCTTAGTAATTGTTTCACAGCATCTCTGAGCCAAAAGAAAGAACTAACAGTTCCATTTATGAAGTAGTCAGGTCGAAATAGTTTAGTAAGAATTTATATACAAACAATTTAGTGCCTATTGGACACTGCACACTTTCTCATGCCTTGGAATTTGATCAGACACCATCACTCTCATTTCTTGTTCCACACTGATTTTTTAGGGGTACTTGCCTTTCATCGCAGCCATTGCTGGAAACCCAGCTTTGAAGACATTTGATGTCATTGGAAGAAATATAATAACCTAATTTTGAAACAATGAACTACCTCAAGTTAGTAGTTTGTATGGTGTCTGAGAAATGTTGCTGTGATTCCTTTGAAAATCAGAAACGTCCTGAGCCACTCCTTTGGGTTCACTGTACACCCTGAGGTGCCCAGAGCAGTTTGAAAACTGGCAGGGGAGCAAGGCAAGGTACAATGCTGACGTGAGGTAGAGCAGTGGCAGAGGAGTTAAAAAGAAGTTAAAAAGAAGGGAAATTTTGAAAAATATTTACAAGTGAAAAGTTGGAGGCAGGGAGAACTGGTCCAAAAATGCTGAATGAACAGGATGTGGAGACGGAGGAAAGAAGTTTGGGAAATAGAGTTTGAACCTGGGTGACTGGCCAACTCCAATGTAGTAGGCAGCTCTTAGCTCCACCTCCACTTTCTTGAGAACGACACCCATCCTCCACATAGGAATGGGCCCTGGCAGCCATATTAATCTCATGCGACTCATCTCTCTGGCAGAAGATAATTGGACCAAGGGATCTGTTGCATTTGAGTCAGCCTAAACCAATCAGATTCTCTTCAAAGAATCTGCAGTTAAGACTTGTTTGAGTTTTCTATGGCTGCTTCAGGAAATGACCACTAACTGGCTGGTTCAAACAACAGAAGTTTATTCTCTGATAGTTCTGGAGGCCAGAAGTCCATACTCAAGGTGTCAGCATGGCTGCACTCCCTCTGGAAGCTCTAGGGGAAAGCCCTTCTGAGATAGGAGGCCAGACTCAACTCTGGAGGCAGGACTCCACTCTGGGGGTGGCGCTTGGATACCAGAAAAAATGGAAGGCTAGCTAAAACAGGGACACAGAAGCACCTTTCCATAAGACACGCTCATCAGTGTGCCATGTCAGTTTACCCTTGCCATGGCAACACCTGTAAGTTACTGCCCCTTTCCATGGCAACAAACCAATGATCTGAAGTTACCACCCTTTTTCTAAAATTTTTGCATAACCTGCCCCTTAATTTTCATATAATTTAAAGTGAGTATAACTATGATTGCAGAACTGCCCTGGAGCTGCTACTCTGGCCACACTGCCTGTGGGGTAGTCCTGCTCTGCAAGGAGCAGTACCTTTGCTGAGCACTGCTACTTCAGTGAAAGTTGCTGTCTAACGCCACCTCCTCATCCTTTAATTCTTTCCTGGGTGAAGCCAAGAATCCTCCTGGGCTGAGCCCCAATTTTGGCTTGCCTGCCCTGCATCACTTCCTCGCCTCTTCCAGCTTGTGGCTGTTGGTGTTCCTTGGCTCCTGTGGCTGCACTTCTCCAATCTCTGACTCTGAGATCACATTGCTTCCTCCTTATTATGTGTTTGTCTTCTCTTATTCGGTCTCTTACAAGGCTACTGGATTTAGGGCCCACCAAGTAAGTAGTTCAGAATGATCTCATCTCAAGATCCTTAGCCTAATTACATCTGCAAAGACCCATTTTCTGAATAAAGTAACATTCAGTCTTGGTATCAGGCTGTAGACATCTTTCTTGGGGCCACTGTTCAATCCACTGTACTTAGAGATGCATGTGAGAAGACAGATATGTGGGGGACTGGGATGACTATTTTGCAAGATTTAGGTAGAGAAGCAGAGAAACACAGTTCTAAGGTGAAGGAGAAAAGTGATGTAGAGAGAGAAGCAAGAATAAAGGGACATTTGAGTGCAAAGAGAGACCAAGAGACAAGCTCTACTTTGGTTCTGTTTAACTTTCCAGTTCTTAGTATCAGTCTCTCAGGAAGCCCAGCCATTTTCAGGTTCCATAATTTACTTGAATTTTTCAGCAAATTTTTCCATTTGCTGGTTTGAGTGGGTTTCTGTAATTTATAACAATTTGACTAAGACAAAATAGAACAGCTGGATAAGTAGGGAAGTTGGTGAACCTTCAATCTTCTTAAGACTGTAATTAATGCCACACAAACATCAACAGAAAATTCTGATAGTGGCTACTCACAAAATAAGGATGAGTAAAAAAATTTTTTTTTGTTTTACACAAAACAGAAGTTGTTTGTTTCTAGAAATAATATTGCCAGAAATCATATCACATGAGAAGCTGCTGAAGATGCTTGGGAAGTTTACCCCAAAAAACAAAGTGCTGTGATGGATGGTTTTTGAACTTGAAGGACCATCATATATAAGAATAATTAGATGTTTTATTGGGAGTCACATTCTGGGTTAATTTAGGAAGAAGTTTCCAAAAATTTTAGCGGTTCAAAAATGAAGCAGCCAGGTGCCTGATCTTAGATTTGAGAAAGTGTAAGAAGTAAGCATCCTAAAAAAAGACCATGAGGCCCTTGAGGTCAGGGACTGTGTCTTGTTCATCTTGGTATTCTCAGTACCTAACATAGGGTCTAGTGCTTAGCAGGTTCTCTGTCAATGCTTGCTTAATAAATGAAAGAATTAAGAGCAGAAGTTTTAACAGAGGCTGAGTGACTATTTGGGGTGATGTCAAAGAGATAGAAGACTGGACTGAAGAATAATGATTATTAACAATAATGACAGCTTTCATTTGTTAAGCCTTTGGTTTGTGTTATCTTATTGATTGATTGATTGATTGATTGAGGCAGGGTCTGGCTCTGTTGCCCAGGCTGGAGTGCAGTGGTGTGATCTTGGCTCACTGAAACTTCTACCTCCTGGGCTCAAGCAATCCTCCCACCTAAGCCTCCCAAGTAGCTGGAACTATAGGTATGCACCAACACACCCAGCTTATCTTTGTATTTTTTGTAGAGATGGAGTTTTGCCATGTTGCCCAGGCTGGTCTTGAATCCCTGAGCTCAAGCCATCTGCCCATCTCAGCCTCCCAAAGTGCTAGGATTACAGGTGTGAGCCACCATGCCCAGCCATTATCACCTTATTTAATCTTCAAGAACCTTATATGGTAGTTGCCCCTGTTTTACAGAAGTGGGAACTGCAGCACAGGGAGGTTAAGTAGCAAACTACATAGGCTTAGTAAGTGGCAGAATTTGAGCCATCTCCTAATAGAAAAATTATTGCACATGTATTGAGCAACTACTATGTTCTAAGATTTTTATACACATTGATCTCTAAGGTGTTTCACAATGATGAGTCTATGATTTCTTAGTATCTGCTACCCACGTTCTTGCCCAGGACCCTCCTCTGCCTGAGTAAGTCAGAGGCTTGGGGCCCTCAGCGTAACCAGCTTCTTTTACCATTCTGAAGTCTAAAGAAGCTCAGTTTTCACTGCTCATTGACTCAATTATCTGCTCATACCTTAGGAAAAAAACAAGGCATTGGCCTCATCTCTCCAACTCAATCCAAGTATGTTGTTCCTTAGGAGTCAGGCATCTCTCATTAAGAATGGAGAAGTCTTCATCCTTTCAGTTAGCCTCTTTAATTTAGGGGAAATGTAAGTTAACAATAACAAAAAAAGATTTTCAAATCTGATTTACTCTGTAATAGTATAATTAACCTTCAGTGGGCTATCCATTTCTAGCTGAGTGGCTTTTTTTGTTTTTGTGTGGCTTTTCCTGGGAAGGCTGCATGCCTGTCTGCCTGTCTATCTGACACTAAGAACATACCAGCCTTCCATCATTGGGAAGTTGCTGCGAACAGCCTCAGAGGAGCAGCCCCATAGCTGCTGGCCACTGGTCTCTGCAGCCTCAGCACCCCTAACCCCCTGGGGATGGGAGATTAAACACTGGTCTTAGGTCTGAGGTGCAGGTGCTATATGACTTTATATAATCCATATTCTTCCCTGAAATAATATGCACTTTAATATTTAACTTGATACATCTTCTACTGTTCTGTATACTTCAAGATGAATACATGTTTCTGTCTTTATTTACAGCCTCTTTCATATTTTTAGGAAGCCCTTGAGCCAAACAAGCATGACTTGTGGGTAGCAGTCATAAAGCAACTTAATATTTGTCTTCTAGTTGCTCTTTAAATTTCCTCTGTGTGGCCAATTATTTCCCTGCCCATGGGTAAACTCAGTTAGGTGCTGAGACTTTTATGGACCTTTGTAGGTGTTAAAACACAGCCTCAATACAATTGCTCCAATGCTCTGTCTAAGGTGATAATCAAAACTGTTAAAAGCTGCAGCTTCTCTCCTCCTTTATTTTAGGCCTGCTGCAGACAAGAGACCTACAGTTGGAGAATGGAAGCACAGCCACCTTCTTCTCTCCTTTCTGTTGCCTTTTTGTGGGTTCATTGACATCTCTACACCTGTACCCTCAGCTGGAGAACTGTTTCCTGGCCTCTGTGGCATTGAGGCATAGGTAGAGGAGAGGAAAGGACAATAAGAAAGTTTTTACTTGTTGGATACTGCTGTGATTAAGCTGATACATCCTCTGGTGGAGCACTTTCAAGAGTCTTTCAAGATAACTTACCCTCATTGCTGGAAATCTGTATCCTGCAGTTCTCTTACTGGGGCATCTTTCTTTTGGCTGGTTCTTTGCTTTTTCTTCACCCCTGGGTAACTAGCAATACCCTCAGTATGTTAGTCAGTTTGTGCTGGTGTAACTTTTGTACTCAAAACTGGGTGATTTATAAAGAACTAAATTTATTTTTCATGGTTCTGGAGGCTGGGAAGTCCAAGATCAAGGCAACAACAGTTTTTTTGTTTGGTGAGTGGGCAGTCTCTGCTTCCAAGATGGCACCTTGAATGCTGCATCCTCTAGAGGGGAGGAACACTGTGTCTTCACACGGCAGAAGGCAGAAGAGTAAGAGGTGTGAACTCCCTCCATCAAGCCCTTTTATAAGGTCATGAATCCCATTCATGCAAGAGGAGCCCTCACGACCTAATCACCTCTTTAAGGCCTCACCTGTTAATAGTTATTACATTGGCCATTGGATTTCAACACATGAATTTGGAAGAGACACTTTCAAACCATAGCAGTCAGTTTCCCTTTTCTGAGACCTCTTTATCTAACAAGATGGAAAGGGTCTAAAATGACCCTGTACACTCTCTTGAGTGAACTTTATCTCCTTCATAGAAAGCGCACACACATCTTTTATCTATAAATCCTAGGGGAAGAAGGAGGGTTGTTCCTAACCAAACAGTTCTTCCTTTGCTCTGCAGTCTGCTGACTGGTGAGCATATCTCTTGCCCTTTAGAATTTCCAGGTGGGATTCAGACACAAGCCCACTGTGCCCTCTGAACTGCAGGTGCCACATATTAAACATCCAGTGGCTTCCTCAAAGCCCTTTTCTTTTGACTGGAGATTTGAAGGTGGGACTCACAGCTCAGCTCTTTTTGAAGAAATCCTTCATGAAGATCTTCTTTAGAAATCCTCTTCAATCCCCCACTCCTGACCAACCCCCACCCCCGCTTGGTTGTTTTTGTTTTCGTTTTTTTGAGATGGTGTTTTGCTCTTGTCACCCAGGCTGGAGTGTAATGGCGTGATCTTGGCTCACTGCAACTTCCGCCTCCTGGGTTTAAGCTATTCTCCTGCCTCATCCTCCCAAGTGAGCTGGGATTACAGGCACCCCCCACCATGACCAGCTAATTTTTTGTATTTTTAGTAAAACGGGATTTCATCATGTTGGCCAGGCTGGTCTCGAACTCCTGACCCCAGGTGATCCACCCGTCTCAGCCTCCCAAAGTGTTGGGATTACAGGCGTGAGTCACTGCACTCGGCCTTCTCCTGACCCTTTTATACACTCAGTGTGCCGAAGATTTAAGAGTTGCCTAACTTGTTTTATTTTTAAATTCTTTATTTGAAATTCGCTATTTATCATGCCTCTACTAAAATGTCTCCTTTAACATCTGTAACAAGAGTTCACTTGTTTATTCAAATAGCATTAAGCTCCCACTAGACCAGCACAGTCTACTAACAATATAATATGAGGTGCTTATGTGATTTAACACTTTCTAGCAGGCAGATTTTAAAAAAGAAAAAGACAGGTGAAATGAGTTTTAATAATATATCTTATTTAACATATCTGAAGCATTATCATTTCCATATGAAGTCAATTTAAAAATACTAATGAGATATTCTACATTCTTGTTTTGCACTAGGTCTTTGAAATTTGGAGTCTACACTTACTCCACATTCCATTTAGGACCAGCCACATATTCAGTGATCAATGGCCACGAAGGACTAGAGGCAACTGTAGTGGACAGTACAGCAGTAGACTGTAAGTTCTGTAGGCAAAGTTGGTGTCTGTCTTGTTCATTGTTATAAACAACAGTGTTTGGCATAGAGTAGGCATTCAGTATTTGTGAAACTGAACTGAAAAATAATTGAAAGAATGAAGAAATTACCAAGGGAATCCTTCAATGTCTCCCCATAGCACTTACAGTCTAAATTATTCAATTCTGCTCGCAATTAGTTGGCCCACATAGTTTGTAATTAAATTATTCCACAAGCATTTAAGCTTCACAAAGGCGGAAGCATCTTCATCTTGTTATCTATTGTATCTCCCAGTCAACCACAGTTCCTAGTATTGTGATGTGTAGATTCATGCAATCAACAAATATTTATTTAGTGTCCATGCCGGGCCAGTCACTATTTTAGGTGCTGGGGATACCGTAAGGGAGACACAGTCTCTGTTCTCATGGAGCTCACAGACAAAAAGTTACAAGAGCTTTGATGGAAATAAATAAGGTGACATGAGAGGGTGTGATGGAGGATGGAGGAGCAAGGAAGTACGGAGGAGAAGGAGACAGTATTGTGAAGAGCCAGGGAAGGGCAATCTGAGTGTGTCTCTTTGAGGCAGTCACATTGACTTCATTTTCTCGAATGCTCCAAACTCATTTCTGCCTGCAACTTTGTTTCTTTTTCTTGTGCTGCCCACCCTCTTCCTTGCTCTTCTATAGCTGGTATCTTCCCACGTCTCAGCTCAAACGCAATCGTCTCCTTAAAGACACTCTCCCTAACCACCTGTCTACTGGGCTCATCACCCTTGGCACTTCCTATCACATCCTGACATTTCGTTTAGTACCACAATCTGAAATGATCTTGTTTATGCGTCTGTTGTCTCCCACATCAGAAGTAAAGCTCTAAGAAATTGCCTTGACAATTGCTATCTTTCAATGCTTACAAAAGTGTCCCTATGACAAATATATGACCCAAAATTAGTGATCAATAGATACTTTATTAAATGAATGAATGACTGAAGGTCAAGAGTTAAAGTCTTTGGGTGATGTCTCAAGTCATGATTTGAATAAATGTAAATGAAGTCTAGGAAGAACCACACTCTATTTGTCTGGTTTCTCTGAGAAGGAAGATGGGGTTAATGGATGTAGGATTTATACTCTTGCTTCGTCTTGGGCATCGGGCAACCTGAGTTTTGGTTCCAGCTCCTTTGAGAATCTACAGCTATGGACCATCTGACCGGGTAAATGGCCACAAACTTTTGCTTATAACTTAAGGGGGTTCGTGGACCTCCTGAAGAGGTCAAAGGACCACATGTTAAAATTTCCTGTAGAGATAAGAGATTCCCACAGCAACACTGGGAGGCAGAAGGCAGGTGTTCAATGAGATAATGCACCAAGCGTCTTTAAAGAACTAGGCCCGGCGACGTGTGGCTTTGGGGAGAGGTGGTGTCGGAAGAATCCTTGGAAACCAAATTCTTTTGCAACTAGCAGCTGGGGCGGCGGTTGCTATGGACGCTTGCCTCCTCCAATTATCGCGCGACTTGCTAGGCTGTGCGGCTCCGTGGTTACCGTGGCAACGGACGGCAACAGCTCCGGCGGCGCCGCGGGAGCGCGGGCGGCTTCAAGCTGGGTATGGAGCTCCTCAGCGGCGGCGGGGTCTGTGAGTTGGACGCGGGGTGTTGGTGGGGAATGGCGGTAGAATAAACGTGGGACCCGGAGTGCACCAAGGTCAGAGGTCCTCGCAGAGATTGTGGTGTCAAAGTGTGGGGGTCATGGGGACTGACCGGGGCGTCCCCTCTTCTCGTCCTCGCCCTGCGTCCCAGGAGTTCTCCAGACTTTGCAGACCCCTCCCCTCCTCAGCCTTCCCTAGCCACTTCTCACTCCCATGAAAGTTACGGGACCTCGGATTTTTGTTCTTGGGATTCCCCTGCCAGACAGGTAGCCTGAAGGGCAGAAAGCCTGAGGTGCTGCCTTGCTTCCAACTTCGAATTAGCCCCAGGCCTTGGACGAATCATTTCCCGTCTTACCTGGGAATATGGTAAAGTTCACCTCTTTTAGGTGTACAGCTCAAGAGTTTTGAAAATATAAAATTCTGTACTGTATTAGTCTGTTATCATTCTGCTAATAAAGACATATCTGACGCTGGGTAATTACAAAGGAAAGAGGTTTAATTAACTCACAGTTCCACATGGCTGGGGAGGCCTCACAATCATGGTGGAAGGTAGAGGAGGAGCAAAGTGATGTCTTACATGGTGGCAGGCAAGAGAGCCTGTGTAGGGCAACCTCACCTTTATAAAACCATCAAATCTCGTGAGATTAGTCACTATCATGGGAACAACCCAGGAAAACCCACCCCCATGATTAAGTTACCCACCATGGGGTCCCTCCCATGACACATGGGGATTATGGGAGTTACAATTCAAAATGATATTTGGCTGGGGACACAGCCAAACCATATCATGTACTTTCCACAGTAAGTATGTAGAATGATTCCATTAGCTCAGAAAGTTTCTCTTGTACCTCATTGTAGTCAATGCCCCTTCCCCACTTCCAGCCCATAGCAACTAATGAAATGATCTGTTTTCTGATTCTACATTATCCAGAATGTCACATAAATGGAATTATGACATACATAGCGCTTTTTGTCTAGCTTGTTATACTTAGCATATTGCTTTTGAGATTTAACCATGTTGTTGTATGTAACATAGCTCATTTCTTTTCATTGCTGTGTACTATTCTATTGAATGGATGTACCATCAGCTGATAGACATTAGGATTGCTTCCAGTATTTGGTAATTATGAATAAGTAGAACCATTATAAATATTCCCATACAGGCATTTGTATGGACATATGTTATTATTTTGAGAAATAACTGGGAGTAGGATTGATAGGTCATATGGTAAGTATTAATTTTACAAGAAACTGCCATAGTGCACCCTTGTTAGCAGGTGATCATTTTGTTAGGTTTAGTTATTCTTATAGCTATGTAGTGGTCTCATTCTGCTTTTAATTTGCATTTCCCAGTGATTCATGATGTTGAATAATGAGCTTATTTGTTATTGTATCTTTGGTGAAGAAGTTTGGTGAACCTGGTGAAGTTTCTGCTTGTACCTTTTGCCCATATCATTCATATATATATATATATGTCATAATTCCATTTATGTGACATTTTGGATAATGCAGAATGTGTGTGTGTGGGTGTGTATATATATATGTATGTATATATGACAACAGTCAGATATTTAATTTGCAAATAATTTCTCCCAGTATGTGACACATCTTTCCTTTTTAAAACATTTTGTTACTGAAATGCCAGGGATTTGATCTAGATCTCATTGTTTACAGCACAGAAAGCCAATCACTGGAACAAAGAGTACTACCAGGGAAGAAGGGTTTATTTGGGTGCTGCAGCTGTGGAGATGGGAGAGAGTCTCAAATTGTCTCTCTCTAACTGACTAAAACTGGAGATTCAAATACCAGGGAAAGAATGTAGAAAGCAGGAATTAGGGAGGGGTAAGGAAGAGGAATTTGGTCTCTCACTGTCCGGATGTGGTGATCTGGTGAGTTTCAGTTCCTTTATACTATCCGAGAGGCCCAAGGGTCAGTTTTCTAAGAAAGGAACTCAGATAAGGTAAATTTAAGTTTCAAGCTTAAGACCAAGAGGGCCAATTTCTGTTTATTTACAAAGACCATAAACATCAGTTCTATGAGGAAATTGGACTGGTTTCAATTTTCTTCATAATGCCTTTGAAGTCAAAGGTTTTAATGAAGTCTAATCTTATTAATTTTTTCTTTTATGTTTTTGTGTGATATCTAAAAACCTTTGGCCTAACACAAGGTAACAAGATTTTCCTCTATGTTTTTTTCTCAGAGTTTCATAGCTTTGGGTTTTACATGTAGGTCTTTGATGGATTTTGAGTTAATTTTTATGTATGACGTTGGCAAGAGTTGAGGTGTATTTTTTTCATAAGGGTGAATGTTCCAACCCCATTTGTTAAAGAGATTCTCCTCTCTCCACTTACCTGGGCACCTTTGTCAAAAATCAATTCACCACATACATGTGAATACATGTTTCTGATTTATCAATGTAACAGAATATTCCAGAAAAATATGAATAATATTTTTCTCAAATGAACTGCCAGTCATTTTAACAGCATAAAATCGATTTCTTGATAACTTTACAGTGTATTTTGAAATCTAGTAGTTCGAGTCCTTCTACTTTGTTCTTATTTTTCACAATTGAATTGGCAACACTGGTTCCTTTACCTTTCCATACAAACTTTAGAACTAAAGGTTGATATCTCCAAAAATATCTGCTGGCATTTTGATTAGATTTCACTGGTATACCTCCTTTGATTTAGGTCCTGTTTAATTTCTCTCAATGATGTTTTATAATTTTTAACATGCAACTTTTGCTCATGTTTTGTTAGTTCTGTATTTATTTTATGTTTTTTTGATGCTATTGCTTATGATACTATTTTAAAACTTTCAGTTTCCAATTCTTCATTCCTTGTTTCATACCCAATCAAATGTTAAACCTCATTCAAATGTCTTGAGGGGGAAAACTGTGTTGTGTTTGTTGCAAGCCCCTCCTCCCTCTTTCTGAACCTCAAGTTCTAAGCACCAAGAGACTATAGCAGATTTCACTCTGTATTTCATCCCACAATACCTGTGGCCAGAGTCACCCCAAAATGATGGCAGGAGATTTCCCACAAGGAAGTGCCCCAAACTGTCCAGTGATGGGGCCGGTTGGGATTCCAAAGAAAGAAGGAAAGACTAAATGCCAGAGTGGTCAATCCAAAGCATTTAATAGGGAAACTTACAGGGTGCTGCAGCAGTCCTCAAAATGGACAGCAAGAGAAAACAGGTGTTCTACCTAGCTATGACTACAGTGAGGGGGTTCAGGGTATGAGTAAGGATTTTGGCTCAGGGCCAGGGCTAGTTTGTTTTTCAGTGTTGTGGTCAGCAACCTAGATACCTTTATCAGTGGCTAGGAATGTTCAAGGCCCAGGTTTGGGTGCAAGTCTGCTATGAAAAACCTGCAATTGGCTAGATCATAGAGCAGTCAGGACACAGAAAGAAAGTAGTGGGGAATGGAGAACCCTACACTCTTTCTCATTCAACTTCAGAACTCTCATGCTGTTCCACTTCTCAAAAAATCACCCATAGGGGAATCTGGCCCTCGCTTTTTAGGTTCCTGTTCGTCTTGGCAGATTTTACAACCATCAACTATTCTGTTGGTACCTCTTCTTACCTTAAGAATCCCCTACCTGAGCCAAGCTGGATTGTCTCCCTGTGCCTAGAATTAGCAAATGTCCTCAGAGAAAAACACAACCAGTAACCTCAACTCATTGATGAGAGGCCATTTCCCTTCTGAAATTTTAGTTCTTCTAGTCCATTGTTAAAAGAAAAAACTTAGCCAAATTAACAGAGTTTAATTTAATTAAAAAATGATTAAGGAATCATTTCACAGCAAAGAACAATTTGCAAATTGAGTAGCCTCTTTTTAAATAATTTTATATTTCAATCATTTTTGAAGTACAGGTGATTTTTTGTTGCATGGATGAGTTCTTTAGTGGTGAATTCTGAGATTTTAGTGCACCTGTCACCTGAACAGTGTACACTATATCCAATATGTAGTCTCTTATCTCTTACTCTACTGCTGACTTCCCCAACTGAGTTCCCAAATTTCATCACTCTGTATGTCTTTGCGTCTCATAGCTTAGCTCCCACTTATAAGGGAGAACACATGGTATTTGGTTTTTCATTCCTGGGTTACTTCAGTTAGAATGATGGCCTCCAGCTGCATCCAAGTTGCTGCAGAAGACATTATTTTGTCCCTCCTTATGGTTGAGTAGTATTCCATGGTATACACATTTTACATTTTCTTTATCCACTTGTTGGTCACTTGTGTTGGTTCCATATCTTTGCAATTGCAAATTGTGTTGCTATAAACATGCATGTGAATGTGTCTTTTTCATATAATGACTTCTTTTCCTTTGGGTAGATACCCAGTGGTGGGATTGCTGGATGAAATGGTAGATCTACTTTTAGTTCTTTAAGGAATCTCCCCACTGTTTTTCATAGTGATTGTACTAATTTACATTCCCACCAATAGTGTAGAAGTATTCCCTTTTCACCACATCCCCACCAACATCTATTGTTTTCTGACTTTTTAATTATGGCCATTCTTGCAAGAGTAAGGTGGTGTCTCATTGTAGTTTTAATTTGCATTTCCCTGACAAACTAGTGATGAGCATTTTTTCATGTTTGTTGGCTGTTTGTATATTTTCTTTTGAGAAATGTCTCTTCAAGTTTTTAGCCCACTTTTTGAAGGGATTATTTGTTTTTTTTTCTTGCTGATTTGTTTGAGTTCCTTGTAGATTCTAGATGCTAGTCCTTTGTTGGATGCATAACTTGCAAATACTTTCTCCCACCCTGTTTACTCTGCTTATTATTTCTTTTGCTTTGCAGAAGTTTTTTAGTTTAATTAGGACCAATTTATTTGTTTTTGGTTTTGTCACATTTGTTTTTAGGGTCCTAGTCCTGAATTTCTGCCTAAGCCAATGCCAGAATAGTTTTTCCAATGTAATCTTCTAGGATTTTTATGGTTTCATGTCTTAGATTTAAGTCTTTGATCCATTGGGAGTTAATGTTTTTTATAAGGTAAGAGATGGGGATCCAGTTTCATTCTTCTACATGTGGCTTGCCAGTTTTCCCAGCACCATTTATTGAATAGGGTGTCCTTTCTCTAATTGATATCTTTATATGCTTTGTCAAATATCGGTTGGCTGTAATTATTTGGCTTTATTTTTGGGTTCTCTATTCTGTTCTATTGGTCTATGTGCCCATTTTTATACCAGTACCATGCTGTTTTGGTAACTGTAACCTTGTAGTATAATTTGAAGTCTTATAATGTGATGCCTCTAGATTTGTTCTTTTTGCTTAGTATTGCTTTAGCTATGTGAGCTCTTTTTTGGTTCCATGTGAATTTTAGAATTGTTCATGTTGTTCTGTGAAGAATGATATTGGTATTTTGATGGGAATTGCTTTGGGTAGTGTGGTCATTTTTACAATATCGATTCTTCCCATTCGTGAGCATAGGATGTGTTTCCGTTTGTTTGTGTCATCTATTGTTTATTTCAGCAGTGCTTTGTAGTTTTCCTTGTAGAGGTCTTTCCCCTACTTGGTTAAGTATATTCACAGGTATTTTGTTTTATTTTATTGTTTTGCAGCTGTTGTAAAAGAAATTGAGCTCTTGATTTGATTCTCAGCATGACTGTTGTTGGTGTATAGCAGTGCTACTGTTTTGTGTACATTAATTTTGTAACCTCATACTTTACCAAATTTGTTCATCAGATCTAGGAGCCTTTTGGATGAGTCTTTAGGGTTTTCTAGATATATAATCATATCACTGGTGAACAGCAACAGTTTGACTTCTTTTCCAATTTGGATGCCCTTTACTTCTTTCTCTTGCTGGTTGCTCCGGCTAGGACTTCCAGTATTATGTCGAATAGAAGTGGTGAAAGGGGGCATCCTTGTCTTGTTCTAGTTCTTACAGGGAAGGCTTTCAACTTTTTCCCATTCAGTATGTTGTTGGCTGTGGGTTTGTTGTATATGGCTTTTATTACTTTGAGGTAAGTCCCTTCTATGCTTATTTTGTTGAGGGTTTTTACCGTAAAGGGATGCTGGATTTTTTCAAATGCTTTTTCTGCATCTGTTGAGATAATGTATGGTTTTTGTTTTTAATTTTGTTTATGTGATGTATCACATTTATTGACTTGTGTATATTAAGCCATCCCTGCATTCCTGGGATGAAACCCACTTGATCATGATGTGTTATCCTTTTGGTGTGCTGTGGGCAGCCTCTTGAGCCAGAGTAGGTTCAGAAAGACTCCAGTGGAGCCATGTGGTAGAAGGTGATTTGTGGATTGAAAAAAGAAAGTGATGTACAGAAAATGGAAGTGAGATACAAAAATAGCCAGATTAGTTACAGCTCAGTGCTTGCCTTATTTGAACACAGTTTGAAAAGTTGGCCACTTTTGGCCAAAATTCAGTGATTGGCACAAGAGTAGGCTATGGTCTGTTTACAGCTTCATTTATGTTATAGTTCACAATGTACAGAGGAACCTTTAGGCCAAACTTAAAATATGTAAGGAGGCAGCTTTAGGCTAAGCTTGATTTAACACTATATTTCTTCTATACCTCTCTAATGTCTTAAAATACATGATTTTTGTAATTTATCTATTTTATTTTCCAGTTGTTGAAGTAGATGCAAGGGTCCCCTACTATCAAATACATTCTTCTTATAGTTAGGTATTCTATTCATTGAGTTTTAATTTTAATTATTTTAATTTTCATTTCTTGAATTTCTTTTCCTACAGGATGTTTTTGCTGGTTCTTGTTCAGGGTGCTTTTCCCACTCTCTTAGTATGCTTGTTTATTTTGACCAAGAGCTGCTTGTCTTCCTTGGAAAATTATTTATGGGAGGTATTTGATGACTAAGTTGAAGGAGAACCTCAGAGAGGCCCTCAGAGAAGGAGGATCATCAGAGAGGGTTTGCATTTGCCTCTGTTAGGTACCTCAGGGAACTACCTGTCCAGGCTCATTTTAAAGTAAAAATCACACTTTGAGGCTTTTGGAGCTCACAGATGATATGAATTTGGGCTGTACATCTCTAAGAGAGCTGGCTGTGATTCTAACCTTTCAGGTTTTTTTTCTTCTTTATACCTTTCTCTCTGTTGGGTGCCAAGGAATCCTCCCCTGCATTCAGCTGGGAATGGTGGGATAGGAAGGCTTTATTTTTGACCAAAACATTGAAAGTGTATGCCTTTGGAGTGGAGTCTCCTATCAGTCTCCCCACCTTTGATGGGCCCTGGATGTTGACCTTTCCTGGAAGCCCTACCAGGCAGCCACAAGCAGAGCTCAAGGTGTCCTTGTCTAGAGGATGATCTCCTACCAAATTTGTTTCAGTGCTCTTCTTACCTTTCTTGGTTCCTGTTTTCAGTTAGATGTTGGCTAGGTAATTCCTTATGGTCTTGTTAGCTTTTTGATGTTTTTGAGAAGCTTAAAAAATATTTTAACCAGCATTTTTAGTTGTTTTCAGCAGGAGAGTTGGTTCAAACAAACCATCATAACCTATATTAGAAAACAATGTATTACTTTGTCATCTTATTTTTTAGCACAGTCATTTACATACTCATTGTAAAAAATTAAATACCTTAGAAATGCAAACATGAAAGGCTTCTCATTACTGCACTCTCTCTCCTAGTCTGGTTCACTAGAGATAACTATTCTTAATAATTTTTGTATTGAATTATTTATTGAGAGCATCAGAGTAAATTTTACATGAAACCTGGATGTATTTGCTGTATACATATGTGACAAAGATGGAAAAATTCAGGTTTAGCAAATGCCAGCTGAAGAATATATACATGCAGACTAGTGACTTAAATATTTTCTTTTTATGTGAAGTGTCTATTTTATTCTATATTATATCTAAAGATGTGACAATGAATGCATGTCTGAGAAGCTCTTAGAAAATGATACTTGTATGGTGGTATTTTATTTTATGTCTTGTATACAAGGCAAAGTTAGAGTTATCTGGGGGAAGGAATATTTCTGGCTTGTGTGTGAGAATGATTTATGCAATCACAAAATAGAAGGAAGTTATTACCCCTTAGTAGTTATATAGTTTCACAGGCTTCAAGAATAGTTTTGAGAATGTTTCTTCACTTTAGCAGCAAAAACATTTAGAACATGAAAACACTCATCAAGTTTGAAAGAAACTCTCATAGCCTGTTAGTATTGAAACCATGTTGTAATTGGTACACATTCGGGATCTGTGTAATAGATTCTTGACCCTGGATGTGTCAGCCCTCAGATTTTATGTTTATGTTAATCTTTTGGGGAATAGTGTTCATAGCCATCATCAGATTCCCAGTAGGACCTGGACCACAAATGTTAAAGATCACTCACTGGTTTGGGATGAGCACATTTCAGAACGCAATGGACCGAAATATGCTCAATCACAGTTACCATCATTAAAAGTGAAACAGCAACTCATTCCTGAGGGCAAACTTTTTCTTTCAAATAATTTCTTCCAAGATCTGTTTCCTCATTAACACTGCAGAAGCACTTAGCATTTGGCTGCTCTTCATACAAAATGTCTTTTGTGAGGGATGGGGGCTTGAAATAAGGCAAAAATAATTGTAGGATCATTGCTGGAAGAGTTTCAGGTTGGGCAGAGAAGGAAAAGTGAGGAAAATGGACATATCATAAAATGCCTCTAATGTAATTTAATTTGAAAAACTGTGCTGTCAATCTTTTAATTTATTTGGATTTAAAGTGTTTTAGTTCTCTGATTTTTTTTTTTTTTTTTGCTTTTTTAAAAAAATTATACTTTAAGTTCTAGGGTACATGTGCACAATGTGCAGGTTTGTTACATATGTATACATGTGCCATGTTGGTGCGCTGCACCCATTAACTCGTCATTTACATTAGTTATATCTGCTAATGCTATCCCTCCCCCCTCCCCGCTCCCCACAATAGGACCCGGTGTGTGATGTTCCCCTTCCTTTGTCCAAGTGATCTCGTTGTTCAATTCCCACCTATAAGTGAGAAGATGTGGTATTTAGTTTTCTGTTCTTGCGATAGTTTGCTGAGGATGATGGTTTCCAGCTGCATCCATGTCCCCACAAAGGACACGAGCTCATCCTTTTTTGTGGCTGCATAGTATTCCATGGTGTATATGTGCCACATTTTCTTAATCCAGTCTGTCACTGATGGACATTTGGGTTGATTCCAAGTCATTACTATTGTGAATAGTGCTGCAGTAAACATACGTGTGCATGTGTCTTTATAGTAGCATGACTTATAATCCTTTGGGTATATCCCCAGTAATGGGATGGCTGGGTCAAATGGTATTTCTAGTTCTAGATCCTTGAGGAATCGCCACACTGTTTTACTGATTTTTTAAAAGGGTCATATTTATCCCTTGAGGTGGTAGGAGGAAAAGTGGACTTTTAAAAATTGTTCTGTGCTTTATAGAAAGGCTTGTTAGAAAGTGTTGGTTCAAATAAACCAGCATATCCTATATTAGATCCTATATTCTTAAAGTGGTGATCTTCATCTTAATATGAATACCAAATCCTATACTAAATCCTATATTCTTAAAATGGTGGTCTTCATCTTAATATGAATATGAAAAAGTCAACTTGGTTGACTTTAAAGAAAAATTAGTGTGAAATGACTAGAAAAAAAAGAATCTTTTGTAATTTCACGGCAATTCATAAATTCACCTCTTATTTTATTTTAAAACGGCATCTTCGTGCTTTAATAAGCTATCTAAAATGTTCTGAATGTAAAGTTGTTCTAATAACATTATGATCTGACTGTATCTGTGTCTGTTTTTATTTCTTTAAAGTGCTATTATAAGCCTAAGTTAAACAACTTTGCCTAATTCTATGTTCTGTACAACTATGTTGTTGATGCTCATTTTTATTATAAACAGTCCACCCAAGTTTGCAGCAGTGGCTTTGAAAAATCCCTAATTAAAATAAATTTCAAGGTTAAGCTATTTTTATTGATGTCTGAAAACAATTACCAGTACTGATGACTTTTAAAATAATAACAGTGTGGGAAGCATATTTCAAAACCAGGAAAGCAGAAATTTGTGTTTATGAAAGCCAAAAAGTAGTCTTGCAATGCTTTGGAATATGCCTGGTAATTAATTATGGATGATGTGTATCATATGAAACCTCGAAGATTTTGGTGGGAGACGGAAACAAAGGGGCCTTATGTGTTTCATTTCTGATATAATCCCTTCACTCCTAGAGGGAATTATGATTTAATAAAAAGCAATAACAGGAGGATGTAATCTAAGAATACTAATTAATACCTTTAGCTCTACCAGAATGAGATTCTGTAAAAAATGGTAGGTTGTCAGTTGCCAAATCATGAAATATTGCAGGAAAAGGCAACGTACTCTTTCACAATATGGCTTGTTATGTTAAAACTGTTAGTGGTAGGGAATTTTGTACTTGTTAATCATTTGCGTTTTTACATCGCTGTTTGTAATTACAATTAAACAGATGGTTCCGAAAAAGATAGTGTGTTCTTAGCAATTAAAACCATGGCAAACAGCTTTTCCTCCTCCCCAGTATACAATTAAACTGAATAGAATCACATAACCCACTGGGTTCTTCAGAAGAAAGGTTCTGTGTGGATTCCAGTAGATTAGTATTCTGCTCCCCAGCCCTGTCATCTTGACCTCTTGCCCAACTGAAAGCTTTGCAGCTGGCTGAGGACTTCCAAACATGGGTTTTATGGAGTAGTTATCCCTTCTCTATTTTCTCCCCATATCCTATTCTTACCACATTGGAATTAATAGAATATGTTTTAGAATGGATCTTTGGAACAGTCTCTAACAACCACTGGGTGTGTTGAATCTAATACAGCTTGTTAAATTCTAGGAGCTTGGCTAGTGCATGAAATTCCTCAAGGGCAGAGGAAAATTGGTCTTTTTTTTCTTATTCAGAAAACTAATGTTGAGATGTTTGTTTATGAAAAAAATCATTTCAGGGTTTGTAATCAAAAGAATATAGAATTTACTTTGGGTTCTAGGGAAACCAAAGTCTCACTTTATTGACTGATCCCCTCATCCCTATTACAACAAATTCAGGAGATTTTTCAACAAGGATTCGGCACCCCAGGAAATATTTCACCAGTTGATATTGGCTTTGTGGCCAGTCATCCCTCCCTTGGACCAGACCTCAGCAGCGTGAATGGCTCTCCCCCAAAGCAGGGAGTTGGAGCTGGCTGTGATCTGTTAGCAGATGAAACCTTGGAAATGTGTTTTGTTTGCCATGAGCATAAATAGTCCCAAGTATACTTTCAATGATTTTAGGTACAGGCTTTTGTGCCCACAAGTAAGCAGTTATTTGCTGGTGCAATTAACCATCTGCACCTTATTATGAGGGTGCAGCTGGCTAATTATGCTCGGCTCCATAGGGCAGGTTCAACTTCTCATCTGCATAGGGACTGTATTTGCAGCAAAAGGACACTGACCTTTAAAAATGAGTCCTTAAATTTAACCAGTTCATTTTGAGGTCACCACTCGTGGATTTTTATTTTGTTTTGTTCAGAAGTGAAATTCTTATATAGGTAGTGTATTTCTACTTGGGCAAAGTAATTAATACAGGACTGTAGGACAGATATTATCATGAGTCAGAGACAAATGAGATATCTGCTTAATTCAAATGATTTTGGCTCCTCATTTTGGAGAATGGTCCATCAATATAGAGGTAACTGTATTCATGAACTTGACTGAATGACAACTTATGGCATCACTGAGACTTAAAATGGGGGTAAATTTGTGCATAAGTCAGTTCAAAATCATTTTTGGCAATAGTTGTACATTATTCTTATGATCTATTGGATGGATTTGAGAGAACAGCAGAATACTGGACAGGAGAACCTTAAATTTTAATGTGGGTCAAATTAACAGTCAATGCAAGTTTACCGGATAGTAAGCATCATTTAACTGGAGACTTATGGGAACCTGTCCAAAAGGTACCTACTGCTATCACTTCCTGTGCCAAACCTGTGAGCCTGCTGGCTGTAAAACTCTTTTGTAGGACAAGAGTTGAGCCCAAAGGCAAGGGATGTCTAGTCCTCACTGATACAGTGGAGAGAGCCTTGTGGTGGGATTGGGAAGCACAGGGCAAATGCCTTAACCACCCATGGAATCTGGACTCAGCTAAGAACTTCCCAAACCAGGGAATCTATTTGAAAATACCAACGTCCAGGACTGACGGTAGATTGACTAATCAGAATCTCTAGGGTAGGACTAGGTGATCCTGAGGTGATGCTACCTTGGGAAAAACTGAGTTGCAGAATTTTAAAGATGCTTCCCAAATTTTAAGAAATGTTTAATTTTCAAAATGAACTCTCCTTAGAATTTTAGTTGTGAAATAGAACATACACGTAAATGTATGAAACACATTTAACCATTTAACAAATAAAGGAAACAGATGTATAACCACCACCTGGGCAAGGATTAGGATGTGGGTATCCCAGAATCCTTCTCCATTAGAGCCCTCCTCTTTCCCACCTTAGAGGTAACTGCTATCCTGACTTTTACAGTCATTCTTGGGTTCTAATACAGTTTTGCCATTTTTGTATACATTCCTAGAAATGTTGTTCAGTTTTTCCTTTGTCTGTACTTTATATAAATTGAATCACACTGTATGTATTCGTGTTTCCTGTTGCTTTTTTTCCTCTCAACTTGATGTAAAATTCATCCATATTGTTGGTCTCTGGGCAGATCATCTTTATTGATTTATGATATTCGATTATAGGAATATAGCAATTTTTTCTGTATACTATCAATGAAAACTTGAGTTGTTTCCAATATTTCACTATTATGAATAACACTACTGTGGACGGTCTTACTCATATGTCTGTAACATGTGCATACATTTCTCTGGACTGTCTACCAGGGTAAGACTGCTGGGTCATCGAACATACATACCTTTAAGTTTACTAGACGATGGAAAATGTTTTCTGAAGTAGTTTTACGTAGTTACAGTCTTATCAGCAAGTGCTTAGCATTTCCCATTACAACACAGAGGAGCCAATATTCAGAATTATCAGACTCAAGTGTTGCCTGTTTACTACATGTGTAGGGGTATCTTGTGGTTTTAATCGCATTTGCCTGTTTTTTATTAGTTTGGGCATGTTTCATGTATTTATTGGCCATTTAGATATTCTCTGGTAAACAGCCTGTTCTTTTGCTTTTTTTTTTTCCTTATTGGATTGTGTGTTTTTTAAATTTTGTTTTGTAGGAGTTCTTTAAATATTCTGGTATAGGAGTTTTGTTGGTTATGTGTCATAAGTACCTTTTCCCATTTTGAGATTTGTCTTTTCATTTTTTATATGGTGTCTCAAACTCCTGAGCTCAAGTGATCCTCCTGCCTCAGCGTCCCAAAGTGCTGGGATCACAGGCATGAGCCACCGCACCTGGTTAGTTTTTTTTTTTTTTTTTTTTAATAGTATTAAGATTGATTACAGGATTTATGTGTTATCAGCCAGATTGATTGATTGTAATGTTCTCCATCAAGATTTCACCCCAAAGTTTTAGCATAAGAGCTTAAATCCTTTCAGTAGGAGTGGCAGTGTGATGATTTTCAAATAGTACTATCATTTGTCGTACATTCATTCATCAGTGAGAGTTTTTCTGTAAAGAACTTTTTCTCATTTACTATTTTGCTACCATGAAATACATTTTATACAAGAAAGACATGAATTCCCTTCCTTCCTTCCTTCCTTCCTTCCTTCCTTCCTTCCTTCCTTTTTTCTTTCTTTCTCTTTCTTCCTCTCTTCCTCCCTTCCTTCATCAGAATAATGACTTGGTGCTCTAGTGTCCTCTAAAGGTGACTAATTAGTTTTATCCTGTCTTTGGCCAATGGGAGAACCCTGCAAGTTGGCCTCTATGCCATTTGATTTATTGATTGATTGATTGCATAGTCTGTGATCGTATCCTTGCTTTCAGGCATGACCAGGTGTTTCAGGCTCATCTTGTCTATTTCCTGCCCCAGACTTGACTTTATAATAAGTGTTGATGTCTGATAGAGCAGGCCTTTCCTCTATCTGATCCTGGATCTCTGCCAAGGAGACAGAGCTTGAGTCTAGGACTTGAATGTTGGTAGTTTATTTTTGCTAAGTGATTGCGGGGGAGGAGTGAAGGACTGAAAGAATGAGGCAGGGAAGGCGATAAAAGCAGTTTGAGGCTGTGTTCTTAAGTTGGCTATCAATGTGGACAACTGAGGTTTTGTCCCACTGGGACCCTCTGAAGAGCCTTATAGGAGGTACCTCAAAATTGTCTGTCCAAAGAATAGAAGAATGTAGCTTTTATGCACTGACTTCCATCTGTCTCCCACTGGTCAAGGAATATGTCCTTCACACTTCCAGGCTGCATATGTGTGAGCACTAGGAGGTTCCTATCAGATAAACCAAGGACGGAAAAAGTGAAATAATGCAGTGCAGCTGAGTAGGTGCTTCCAACTTACACTGTGGGAAGCTATTGGTGGGCTAGAGGATGTGAGATTGAGTAAAAAAATCCTCCAATAATTTAATTTGTTCTTCTTCAATATAATCTTCGTTATTCTTGGCCCTTCTCATTCTCATAAAAATCTTAGACTCAGCATGTCAGGTCCCATACAAAATTCTGGTTTTTTTGAGGACTAAATTTTTTCAAGTTTTGATTTATTTGAAGTTCCATTTCCAGTTCAATCTGGAAAAAAGCTGTCGTTACAATACTGAATTTTCTAACCCATGAGTGTGGTATATCTCTTTATTACCTAGGTCATCTTTAATTTTTCTTAATAATGTATTATCATTTCATCTGTGTTATAGCCCTAGGAATTTGAACTTGGTTATGGTATTGTAATTAACTCTTAGATTGATTTTTTTTTTTTACTTATTGAGTATATAGAAATGCAATCTTTGGATATATTTATTTTGTATTTAGCAATATTGCTAAACCTATTGATTCTAATAATTTATGTTAGCTTACTGAATTTTATACAAAAGTTAAATATTCATATTATCTGCTAACAATTCGAGTTTTGTTTCATCCTTTTCAGTTTTCTTTTTTTCTTTTTTGTCTTCCAGCATTAGATAGGACCTTAAATTTCTGTTGATTGGAATAGTGATAATGGGTATCAATAGATAAGGATCTTGTTCTTGATACCAAGTGAAATTTTTCAATGTTTATTCATTAAGCATTATGCCTACTGTAGATTTTTATACATTTGTAGATATGCATTATTAGGTTGGGGAAATTATTTCTATTTTTAATTTACTAACAACTTTTTAAAATCATGAATGGCTTTGAATTTTATCATATTCTTTTTCTGCATCTATTGAGACTATTATATAATTTTTGTTGAATGTTGAGCTACATTGTTTTGCTAATGTTAATATAACTTTACATTCTTGGTTGAATTCAACATATTTCAATATATTATTGCTGGATTAGTATTCTTTTTACTATTCAGTTTTTCCCTCTTCTAGTTTGGGCATTGTCACTCTCATTCCATTAATTCAGTACTTCCTTAGGAATCCAACATGTATGTATACTTAACTAAGTTAATGAAAACTGTTCTATTTCTCCTGGACATTAGAGAGATCTCAGAACTCTTGAACTTCATGTACCCAACTCCTGACTTAAATGTTGATATTGTTTACTTTAAAATCTATTTAAAGCCTATTTTTACTGTTAATATTATAAATGCTATTATTATTTTTTAAATTCATGACAGCACTCATGTTCATTTTAAATCACTTCACTGTTGACCATGTTTCCCCCACCATTTCTTCTTGCCTCTTAGATTTTTCCATTTGGGGTCAGTTTCGTTTTGTGTGAATTGCATCCTTTAGATTTTTCTTTATTGAGAGTCTGCCAAGGTGAATCCCTCAGATTTGTTTGTCTTAAATTGTCTTTTATTTGCCCTTATTCTTGGGAGATATTTTTCCTGGTTTTAGAATTAAAAGATGACAGTTTTTCCTTTCAGCACATTTGAATGCATCATCCTACTGTCTTCTGGTTTCTAGTCTATTGAGAAGTTAGCTCCCAATCTAACCATGTCTCATTTGGAGATTATTTTTTTACTGGCTCTTTTTGTAATTTTCTCCTTATTTTTGGTTTTCTTCACCCTCACTAAGATGAGTCTAGGTATGACTTTTCCCCCCATTTATCTAGTTTGAGATGTTTTGGTCTTCTTAAATCACCAATGGTAGACTCAATAAAGAAAATGTGGTACATATAGATCATGGATAATATTGGTCGTTTTCAACACTTCGGTAAATTCTCAGCCGTTATTTGTTAGATGTTGCCTCTGACTCATTATCTCTCTCCTCCTACTTCACTCAAGCCTTCAGTGATGTCAGATCTCCATCCTCCATATTTCTTAACTTGTTTATTTTTTATCTTTCTGTCCCTCCATATACTGTCCTGCATAACCCTTCTGATCTGTTTTCTACTTTAGTAATTTTTCTCTTCAGCCATTTAAATAATTTTTTTCACAAAAACCCCCTGAATTTATTGATCTTTTATATATTTTTTTGTATCTCTATCTCCTTCAGTGCAGCTCTGATTTTGGTTACTTCTTGTCTTCTGCTAGCTTTGGAGTTGGTTTGCTCTTGCTTCTTTAGTTCTTTTAATTGTGATGTTAGGTTGTTAATTTGAGATCTTTCTAACTTTTTGATGTGGGCATTTAGTGCTATAAATTTCCCTCTTAACACTGCCTTAGCTGTTTCCCAGAGATTCTGGCTTGTTGTGTCTTTGTTCTCATTAATTTCAAATAACTTCTTAATTTCTTCTTGATTGTGTACCCAGGACTCATTTGGGAGCAGGTTGTTTAACTTTCATATAGTTGTATGGTTTTTAGTGTTTTTCTTGATTTGGATTTCTATCTATATATGTATGCTGTGGTCAGTATGATTTTTTTTTTTTTTTTTGGTGCGTGTGTTTGCTGAGGATTGTTTTATGTCAGATTGCGTGGTCAATTTTAGAATATGTACCATGTGGTGATGAAAAGAATATATATTCTGTTGTCTTTGGGCAGAGAGTTCTGTAGCTGTGTACTAGGTCCATCTGATCTAATGTTGAGTTTAGGTCCTGACTTTCTTTGTTAATTTTCTGCCTTATCTGTCTAATACTGTCAGGGGTTGTTGAAATCTCCAACTATTATTGTTTGTGAATCTAGGTCTATTTGTAGATCTCTAAAAACTTACTTTATGAATCTGGGTGCACCTGTGTTAGCTGCATATAGATTTAGGGTGGTTAGGTCTTCTTGTTAAATTAAACCTTTCATCATTATGTAATGCCCTACTTTGTCCTTTTTGATCTTTGTTGGTTTAAAGTCTGTTTTGTGTGAAATTAGTATTTGTCTGCTTTTTTTTCTGTTTCCATTTGCTTAGTAGATTTTTCTCCATCCCTTTACTTCAAACCTATGGGTGTCATTGCATGTGAGATGGGTTTCTCGAAGACAGCATACCATTGGGTCTTGTTTCTTCATTCAGCTTGCCACTCTGTGCCTTTTAATTGGGGCGTCAAGCCCGATTACATTGAAGGTTAGTATTGATATGTGTGGGTTTGATTCTGTTATCATATTGTTAGCTGGTTATTATGGAGACTTGTTCGTGTGGTTGCTTTATAGTCTCACTGGTTTGTGTAGCTAAGAGTGTTATTGTAATGGTTGGTAATGGTCTTTCTATATTGACTGCTTTTTTTCAGGAGCTCTTGTAAGGCAGGTGTGATAGTAACAAATTCCATCAGCATTTGCTTGTCTGAAAAGGATCTTATTTCTCCTTTGCTTATGAAGCTTAGTTTGACCAGATATGAAATTTCTGGTTGGAATATCTTTTCTTTAAGAATGTTGAATATAGACCCCCAATCTCTTCTGGCTTATAGGGTTTGTGCTGAGAAATATGCTGTTAGTCTGATGGGCTTCCCTTTGTAGGTGACCTATCCTTTATCTCTAGCTGCCTTTAACATTTTTTCTTTCATTTCAGCCTTGGAGAGCTCATGATTATGTGTCTTGGGGATGATCTTCTTGTGAAGTGTCTTTTGGAGGTTCTCTGCATTTTCTGAATTTGAATGTTGGCCTCTCTAGCTAGATTGGGGAAGTTTTCATGGATGGTATCCTGAAACACATTTTCCAGGTTGCTTCCTTTCTCCCAGTCTCTTTCATGGTCACCAGTGAGTCATAGATTTGATCTCTTTCCATAATCCCATATTTCTTGGAGGTTTTGTTCATTCATTTTTATTCTTTTTTCTTTATTCTTGTCTGATTGTTATATTTCAGAAAGTCAGTCTTTAAGCTCTGAGCATCTTTCCTCAGCCTAGTCTATTCTGCTATTAATACTTGTGGTTGCTTTATGAAATTGTTGTAATGTGTTTTTCAGCTCTATCAGGTCAGTTACATTCGTTTCAATACTGGCTATTTTGTGTGTCAGCTCTGTATTGTTTTATTGTGATTCTTAGCTTCCTTGGATTGGGTTTCAACATTCTCCTGAATCTTGATGATCTTAGTTTCTTTCCATAATCTGAATTATATTTCTGCCATTTCAACCATCTCAGCCTGGTTAAGAACCCTTGCTGGAGAACTAATGTGGTTGTTGGGAAGAAAGAAGACACTCTGACTTTTTGAGTTGCTGGAGTTCTTGCATTGGTTCTCTCTCATCTGTGTGGGCCAATGTTCCTTCAGTCTTTGTCCTTTTGGATGCATTGTTTTGATTTTTATTTTCTTTGATGCCCTTGAATGTTTGATTATGGTATAAGGCGAGCTTGATTGACTGGCTTCGATTCTAGTCTTCTGGGTCTGAGAGGAGCCTCCTTCAATTACTGTCTCTGTGTCTGTGTTTCTTTTGTTGGGTATTCTGGTCCACAGGGTTCCCTCAGGCTGGGGCTGCAGTTGGCCAACAAGACATGTCCTTGCCAGGTCAGCCCTAATCTTCTGTCCCTGTGCTTCCTGAGGAAACACAGGGTCGTGTCCACCCACAGGGTTCAGGTGGAAGTGGGACTGCTGAGTTGGAAACTCTAGTGCGTGTGGCCCATCTGGTTATGGGCCTTTGGGGTGGGTAGGGTTGCCAGCCCTACTGTCTGGGTGTTTCCAAAGCAACAGGAGGGTGCACCTCACAGCAAATTCAGGGAGACATAGGACTGCTGAGCTAGAAGCTCTAGCAGGTGTTGTTTGCCTGGCATCAGTGGCTGAGGTCAGTAGGGTCACATGCTCTGCTGTCCAGGACAACAGGAGGCTGTGCTCTTTAGCTGAGTTCACACAGAAGCAAGACTGCTGAAGCTAGAAGCTCTAGCAAGCATTGCCCACTTGGCTACCTGTGGCAGGGGTGGGTAGGGTCTTCCTGTGACAACAGGAGGCTGTGCCCTCCAGCTGAGTTCACACAAAAATGAAACCACTGGGCTGGAGGCTCTAGCAAGTGTTGCATAGCTGGCTACCAATGGTGGGGTAGGAAAGGTGGCCAGCCAATTTCAGGCTGAAGGTGGGCCAGAAGCTGGCACTGAGCCCTGGCTGTCAAGCAGTGGCAGAGCAATGTTAGTGCTCCCCAGAACCACAACTGTGGCCTCTGTTGGAGCTGTGGCACTGGTGCTTGTCTGCTCTGGGGCCCAAGGCTTGTGGAGGTCCCCTTGGACTCTGGAATTACCCCTGCAAAATGCTGGGGTGGCTCTCTGCCTCATTCCATAAGTTTTGGGGATGGGTTTCAGGGGGGCAGGATGATTCTCTCATTCCCAGTCTTGTACAGGCCTCTGTGGAGAACATGAATCTTCCAGGGGTACTCACTCACTTGCCCTTTCTCGTGTTGGAGAGGCTCTCCTGGCTCCATACTGAGCCCAGACAGGCTGGTGCCCAGTTTGCTCCTCTCAGTTCTCTGGGTTCCCCTGTTGTCCCGATGCATCCCAATGTGGTTTCTCAGATGATCACTCTGTAGGGTCCGTATTCATTGGCCCTTTTGTTCCTTCTCTGTGGTAGTGGCCCACGTGAGCTCCTTCTGGTCTGCCATCATAGCGCCTGACTTCTATCTCATCGGCTGGTAAGGCCACCGAAACCAAGGCCCCAATTTTTCTGCATCAGCAAATGCCCTAAGGGCAAAAGTGACTATGGTATTCCAGGGCTTTGCTTACTTCTGTGGTGCTTGATTTCTTTTGTGGTTTGGTCTGGTAATCATTCACTATCTTGATAGCTCTTTAAGATTAATTTTTTTTTTTCACCTAGAGCTTTTCATTGTGTTCACGTGGATGGTTGGTTCAACTAACTGTTACTTGCCATTACTAGGAGTGGAAGTCCTCTTTAATTTTAGAAGAATATCTTATTGTTTTCCTTGTTAGAGATATAGAGTGGATGCAGATATTTTTCAAGCTTTTAATGGGAATTGATCTGGCCAAACCCTGTGAAAGCAGCACACTAAGAATTTCCTCTCAATATTTACCAATGTGATAACTGAAAGAAGAAAAATGGCCCTGTTATATGCCAGACAGCTCAAGTACAGTATTATACTATATAACCAATCTCTGTCATTGGTTTTCATTACTGAATTCTGTTATGACACACATCCGATATGAATTAAAAGAATTACATTTGACATTTTAATAAAAGGTAGACATGTAGCATTTAACAAGTATCTGCTCGTAAGGATGTACGAGCCAGTGATCAATGCTGAAAGCACTCAATCGGGAAGGGTCAAACGAGCTTGCTGTTCACTTGCTTCTGGAAATTGCCACATCCCTAATGGCTGGTGGAGATTGATGAAAGCACTAGTCCCTTTCTCTACTGATTACAGTTGGAGCCATGGAAGTGTCAGTGAGTAAATCCAAGTTTGCTCTTATGTTATAGCTGATTTTATTAAAATAATTCTAAGCATTTTTTCTGTGAAGGGAAATCTGATTCCCAGGTGTTACTTTTTTGTCAGAATTTGGTTAACAAATAAGATCAATTTTTAATAATGTTTGCAAAAATATTAATATGTTTAATAATGTTTGCAGAAATAACTCATATTGTTAGCACTTGGGGGAAAATGCATGTACAATGTGTCAGTTTTCCAGTCTCTAGAATAAAATATTTTCATTCTGATATGAAATATTTTCTTTTCTTTTTTGAGACAGAAATATTTTCTTTTCTTTCTGATAATGATATTTTCTTTTCTTTTTTGAGACAGAGTCTGACTCTGTCACCCAGGCTGGAGTGCAGTGGCACGATCCCAGCTCACTGCAACCTCTGCTTCCCAGGCTCAAGCCATCCTCTCACTTCAGTCTCCCAAGTAGCTGGGACTAAAAGTGTGTGCCACCATGCACAGCTAATTTTGTTATCTTTTGTAGAGATGGGGTTTCACCATATTTCCCAGGCTAGTCTTAAACTCCTGGGCTTAAGTGATCTGCCCACCTCGGCCTCCCAATGTGCTGGGGAACTATTTTCTATTTGTTCTGGACTCACACATTTGGGATGACCAGAATTCTTTGGACCCACATGAGCCTCTGCAAAGACACTGGTATGTGCTGGTCATATTCAAATGTGAGCTTCATAAGAACAGAATAATTTGTGTATGGAATTACACAATTACCTAATTGTTACCTAATCCAGAGATACAGCAATTTTTCTTAATTCCTAAATTTCCAGGCATTGTAAAGCATACTTAACTGTCCTTGGCACAGATTAATTAGTCTATATATTAGATAGAGGTACAAAAAGTATAAGCTTATTCTCTCCTATTCTAATAGAAATGAGGCATTTTTAACTTGCTTGGAAATAGCAGTTCATGCCATTGCATAGTAGTTATTTGTAAATCTTCCTAATAAACTCCAGGAATAAATTTCAGGTAAATGTATGATGCCTACAAATATAGTAATTATCATAGAGAATGCTAGATCTCAAGTGACAGAAACTTACTTTAATAGAGCTTAATCAAAATCAGAAATTTATTAGTCCATTTAGTTAGGACACTAGGGTGGCTCACAGGATCAAAAGATGAACCACAGACAGCAGGGTCTCAAAGTTTGGAACTGCTATTGATGTCTGCTATGATTCACTTGTATTCATCTTTCTGACCTCCTTCTATCCGTCTATGCATCCATCCACCCCGCTCACATCTCTGCTTTTATATACTTGGCTTTGTTCTACAGAAGGACTTCTCCATGTGATAGGGCTGCCAATACCTTTAAATTCATTTTTGGCCCAGCAAGCCCAAAGAAAGAACTTCTGTTTGCCAATGTCTAGCCATCATTCAAGGCAAGGATTATGATTGGCATTGTTAGGGTCACATGTACACCCCCAAGAGCAATCAGAGCAGAAAAGGATAGGATACTATGGTTGGCTATATCTGCCTACCTCTCTGGAGAGGGCAGTGGGTTCTTACCAGAAGGAGAATAGGGGAGGGACAAGGGAGAGGAAATTATACTGGATAGCCAAAAGAAATATTTTAATAGATTGTTAAAAATGGTTAGGAGCAGTTAAAGAGTATTTTTAATTGAAAACACAAACTTGAATCCAAGCAAGATAAATAGGTTTGAGAAAATGATCTACTAAATTCATTATATATGCATATAAGAAGACATTTTCTCATATTAGAAAATTCTGTAGATTAGGAAAACTGGTACAACAACTGAGTGAAAGGATGGATTGTTGCAGATGTTAGGAAAAGAAATTAATATGCTCAGGGATTTGTTTTGCTTAGATTTCTTTCATAAAGAAGTCACTAAGAAATGGTAGACTGCAGCTTATTTATTTATTGTTAAACAAGCAAAAGAGGGCCATTACATCTCTTGTTTACTTTAAAATATGAATAAGCCTTCATTGATTTGATGGTTGCATCCAAAGTAAGGATTTTTAGTTATCAATAAATGGTAATTTCATTACCTGTTCTTCACTGTAGCAAATGTGTAAACAAATGTGTATTTAAGAATTTGCTGCAATGAAAGTAATATGAATTGAGTAGCATTCATAAGAATCTTATAAAGTAGATTAGCTTAAGTGGTGTGTATATGCATGCACATACCATGCATGTGTCTGTAATAGTTGAAGCAAATTCTCCAAATGAACATTCATCACGTGTAATGGCTGCAGAAACAAAAGGTGTTCTCACTGTGTGCTCCTGAAATCCTACCAGTCTTTCAGACTCTGGTGTTGACAGAATCAAAGGCATACAAGATAGAAGTTAGTATATTTTAGTAAGGCAAACATGGCTTTAAAATAACTTGTCTGCTATGTTTAAATTAGCATATTAGACAAATTGAAAAAGATCATCAAAAACTGCTTTTGCAAGTTACAGTCTGGATGATGATTCAAGTTATTCATGCTATGATAATACATTACAAATAATAGATGGGCTGCAATTATTTATAAGGAATTCACTTTGTCAGGATACTCTGGTCACAGCATACAGCTCAGATGACACTTGTGTCAAAAAACATTGACTGGCTCAGATGACTCAGAAGTTCCTGGCTGGATCTAAGAATTCAAATGATGGCCTAAGAACTCAGTCTCTTGGCACTGCTGTCATTTGTGTGGCTTCGTTCTCAGACAGCCTCTCCCCTCTTAGGGGCAAGATGACTGCCAGCAGCTTCAGGCTCAAAGCCCAATTTCAGCACCTCAATACAAAGAAAGCATTGCCTCTCTTGCAGCAGTTTCCCCCCAAAATCAGAATTAAGCCTCATTGGCTTTGATAGGCTTGGCTTGAGTCATGTGCTGTGTTCTGAACCATATAGCTAGGGAGGTGTAATGCTGACATAGTCCACTCCTGGATTGGAGTGAGGGGTTTCCCTAGGGAAATCCATGACATTGTTCCAGCAAGGTGGTGGGGGGTGGATGCAGGATAGTAAAAACCAATAAATATCTGCCAAATTATTCTTTTTTAAATGTAGATATCTTTGAGAAGGAAAATGTAATGAACAGATCGGTGATTCAGCTGTCAGTCCAGTCATTCAACAAATATTTATTGACTCTATGCCAATCACTATGCAAGGGATGTATAACAGCAATGAACAAGATGGTTGAGATCTCTGACCTCATGAAGCTTACTCTCTGGTAGGGAAGGAAGACATAAAAATTTAGTTACATATTTATATCTTATGTGAAAAGTGCATTGCTCTGAGGACATATAAGAAGGGGATGTCAGAGAGGTCAAGGGTCTAGAAAGCCTTTAGAGAAAGGATTTCTAGATTAAGTGCTGTTTCAGCTGAGATCTTTGGGATAAGTCTAAGCATGGACAAGGGGGCAGGATGGAAGAAGAAGGTTCTAGGCATTTTACCCTTGAACAGTTTGATCAAAGGAAACAGGGAGAACCTAGAAAGAGGAGGGAGAGAGTGTACAGATTGGGTTAATGGACTTGGAAGGAGAGGCTAGATGTTTCAGAGATAAGTACTGTGCCTTTCCCCAGGGTGTCTGAGGGTGTTCATGATAGTGAGTTTCCCAGTCTAGATCCATGTATTGATCAAGACTCTTTCTGAAAGAAGATCAGTGGCCCAGGCTTGAATTTGATAAAGTTCAGAGAACCTCAATTTTAATGTCTTTTCAAAAAATGTATTGTTCTTTTGTGTTCTTCAAGTGAGAAGGGTCTGGAAAATGTGCCCTTTCTTGTTTGGTAGATAAATAAAAAATTCACTTTTGGCCACTGTAATTCAGCCATTCAGTGTTGATACACTAAATGTCCATCTCAGCTAACAGGAATTGTATCTCAGCCTGATACCTAAAATGAAGCAATCAAGATGTCAAGACTTCAGCTGTACAAGTCTTGGATTAGGTGGCATGAATCGATGATCCAGGTTCATTTCAGAAATCTGAGCCGTGCGCTCAGTAGACTTTTACTAGTCCTGGCCACTTCCTGTGTTACTGGAAAGGGGTCTCGATCCAGACCCCAAGAGAGGGTTTTTGGATCTTGTGCAAGAAAGAATTCAGGGCAAGTCCATAGAGTAAACTGAAAGCAAGTTTATTAGGAAAGTAAAGGAATAAAAGAATGGCTACTCCAGACAGAGCAGCCCCAAAGGCTGCTGGTTGCCCATTTTTATAGTTATTTCTTGATAATATGCTAAACAAGGGGCAGATTATTCATGCCTCCCCTTTTTAGACCATATAGGATAACTTCCTGATGTTGTCATGGCATTTGGAAACTGTCATGGCGCTGTTGGGAGTGTAGCAGTGAAGACGACCAGAGGTCACTCTCGTGGCCATCTTGGTTTTGGTGGGTTTTAGCTGGCTTCTTTACTGCAAACTTTTATCAGCAAGGTCTTTATGACCTGTATCTTGTGCTGACCTCCTGTCTCATCCTGTGACTTAGACTGCCTTAACTGTCTGAGAACGCAGCCCAGTAGGTTTCAGCGTCATTTTACCCACCTCCTACTCAGGATGGAGTTGCTCTGGTTCACATGCCTCTGAAACTTGTATTATTCATTTTGCCATTTTCTCTTCAATTTTTGTTTTTTTAATTCCTTTTCTGAATTGGAAAGTTATTTAGGCATGGATTAGTATCTCTCCCTGTATCATGTTGTAAATGGGGGATTTCTACTTCCTGATAATGGTAGGCTGGGTAATTCAGGCCCACCCCACTCCTGACGGTGACTAGAAAGGCTGGACAGATTATAAACAAAAGCTTGTTTCAAGGCTTTAGAAGGCTTACAAGATGGTGAAGGATTACTAGGCCAAGTCTAGGGGAGGGTAGAGGCCCAGGGAGATGAACCCCAAAATTGGAGCCCCTTCTTTCCCTGAGAGCACATGAAAATTTCAAGGAAGATTTGTGAGACTAAGTGGATGGGCAGCCTTTTGGGGCTAATACAACAGGGATTGGTGACCAGAGCCTAGTAAACTCCCATCTCTTTGGGTTTCTATTTCAAAGGACTGCCTCGAAGGAGTAGGAATAAACTGAAAGTAGGCCCATGAAGCCTTTTAAAATGCAAAAACAAGCTGTAGAGGGAGAAAAGATATTTGTAAAAACATTTAACTGACAAAGGGCTTCTATTTAAAATATTTAAAGGACTTCTACATATCAGTAAGAAAAAGACAACCTAATAGAAAAAAGCCAAGAGACTTGAACACTTCAAAGGCATCTCACAAAAAGGGAGATCCAAATGGCCAACAAATGTATGCAAAGATACGCCATCTCATTAGCAATCAGGGAAATGCAAAATAAAACCACAATGAGCTATCATGCACATCCACCAGATAGCTAAAATTAAGATTGCCAATAGCAAGTACTTGCAAGTTTGAATGGCAACCAGATCTCTCATATACTGCTGATGGGAGTATAAATAGGTACAACCACTTGGGAAAACTAGTCAGTCTCAACTACTATAGCTTAAGATATGCATACTATGAAGGAGATTCACTGTGCACCAATTACCAACTTGTCTGAGTTTGTTGAGACAGAACACTCACATACAACAGATTACATGAAGTCAGTTTATTAGAAGGGATAACAGAAACCCAGGAACCCAGAAACCCAGGATTCATTGCAGGCCAGTCCCCCAAGGCTCAGGAAAGCTGCCCAAGGCAGATGGAGTCTCACTTTGCCCCGCAGCTGAGGGACCCTGGAAAATAGCCCTCCCTGGTTTTTATACCCTGGGATAATATGACTCACTGCGCTAAAGCATTGAAAGACATCCTGTTCTCGGGGTGGGTGTAGCAGAACAGAGCCCAGACAGTTCCAGCCATTCCCTTTCCATCTCAGATGTTGCATTCCTAGCACATTCTACGGTTATTCTTCAGAACTACAAGCAAGAGATGGGGGAGGATAGAGTCAGTCCAAGACCACAGAGAGAGCCTATCCTGCATGTACTCTATGATCCAGCAGTTTCTTTCCTAGATACAGACTCTGATTGCCTTTGTGCATGGAAAGACATTTGCAAAAATGTTCATAGCATCACAGAATAATAGGAAACAACCTCAAGTTGGAAACAACCCAAATGTTAATCAGTGGTAGAATGGATAAATAAATTGCAGTAAATTCAAACAGTGGATTATTATACACAAAATGGACTACAGCTGTATATAATAAAATAGATACATTAGAGTAAAATAATCTAGACACAAAAAAGTATATAATATGTGATTTCATTCATCTAGATATTAAAAGTCAGGCAAAACTATAATGTTTAGGGATGCATGCTTAAGTCATAAAAGATAATTAAGGGACCAGGCTCAGTGGCTCATGCCTGTAATCCCAACACTTTGGCAGACCGAGGCGGGCAGATCACTTGAGGTCAGGAGTTTGAGACCAGCTGGCCAACATGGTGAAACCCTGTCTCCACTAAAAATACAAAAATTAGCCGGGTATAATGGTGGATGCCTGTAATCCGAGCTACTCGGGAGGCTGAGGCACGAGAATTGCATGAACCTGGGAGGCGGAGGTTGCAGTGAACTGAGATTGCACCACTGCACTCCAGCCAGGGTAAGTAAGACTCTGTCTCAAACAAACAAACAAACAAACAAAGAGAATCAAGAAGTGATTTCTACAAAAAGTGAGGATAGTGGTTACCTTTAGTGGGGAGAGAGGGTCTACGGATGAGAGGGGCCTTCTGGGGTGTTGGCAGTGCTCTGTTTTTTAACCTCCGTAATTATTATACAGGTGTTCACTTTGTAATAATTCTTTATGTGAGGCACTTTTCTGTATGCACATTATATTTCACAATAAAATCTTTTAAACGGTCATATCACTTTATCTCTTATCTACCTCATTGAAACTCAAATTAAAATTGATCACCTGCTCAATCAAACTGTAACAATGCTTTTCACTTAGAGATGTGAACCAAGCCTGAATGTGGGCAGATATGCAGAGTCAAGGTCAAAATTCCGTTGGGTTTCTAGGTGCTTATTACCGTATGCTAGTAACCGTATCACTAAGTTTCATCTTTACTCCTCAAAAACAGTATGTTTTTATTTAGAATTAATTAACATAGTTATTTGCATATAGTAGATACTGTACTGTTTTAAGTCAGGATTTTCTAGGGAAACAGAACAAATAGCATATCCACATCTGTATTTATATCTGTATCTATATCTATATCTATATCTAGGAAGACATTTACAATAAGGTATTGATCTGTGGGATTATGGAGGCTGAGAAGTCCCACAATATGTTTTTGGAAAGGGGTCCCGATCCAGACCCCAAGAGAGGGTTCCTGGATTTCACACAAGAAAGAATTCAGGTCAAGTCCATAGAATAAAGTGAAAACAAGCTTATTAGGAAAGTAAAGGAATAAAGAATGGCTACCCCATAGGCAGAGCACCCCCGAGGGCTGCTGGTTACCCATTTTTATGGTTACTTTTTGATTATATGCTAAACAAGGGGTGGATTATTCATGCGCCCCTTTTTTAGACCATATAGCATAACTTCCTGACATTGACATGTCATTTGTAAACTTTCATGGCACTGGTGGGAGTGTAGCAGTGAGAATGACCAGAGGTCACTCTCATCACCATCTTGGTTTGGTGGGGTTTAGCCAGCTTTATTTACTGCAGCCTGTTTTATCCGCAGGGTCTTTATGACCTGTATCTTGTGCTGACCTTCTGTCTCATCCTGTTACTTAGAATGCCTAACTGGCTGGGAATGAAGCCGAGTAGGTCTCAGCCTCATTTTACCTAGCCCTATTCAACATGGAGTTACCCTGGTTCAAACTCCTCTAACAAATATACCATCTGCAAGCTGAAGATTCAGGAAAGCTGATGGTGTGGTTTGAAGGCCTGAGAGCTGGGGAGTCAATGGTGTAGATTCCAGTTTGCATCTGAAGGCCTGAGAACCATGAGCACTGAGGGCAAGAGATTGATATCTCAGCTCAGGGTAGTCAGGCAAGGAGGGCAAATCCTCCTTTCCTCCAACTTTTTGTTCTATTCAGGCACTCAGTTGATTGGATGCTGCTCACTCATATTGGGGATGGCAATGAACTTTACACAGCCCATTGATTCAAATGCTAATCTCTTCCAGACACATCTAGATAGACATACCCAGAAATAATGTTTAGCTGGTTATCTGGGCATCTCATGACCCAGTCAAGTTGACACATAAAATTGCCTATCACATCTACTACTTATTAAATTGTAAAATAAGATAATTGAATTTCCTTGTGACAAGAGTAGTCTGTTTTGAAACTATAATAGTTGGAGATTCTTGGTATGAGTCATGAAAATGATGTAAATTGGGGCTCACAAATAATAAGCACTTTTTGCAACCATACCTTTCTCTGTTTCTGTTTTTTCGTTCCTGCTACATGGTCCTTAGTTGGCTATTTGATTTTTTTCTTTGCCTGTGTCTAACCTGGAAACTTCTACAGTTTGAACAAGTTTCCAATACCTGATACTTTCCTTTGGAGAAGCAGTTCATTTTGTAATTTGAGGCCTTGGAAAAACTACTTTTCATTATGTATCTGCATTTTCCTTTTCTTTAACATGGGTCAAATAAGTGAATTCTTAACAGAATTTGTCTTTCTTTTATCTACCTAAAATATAAGAAGGCACATATCCTGCAGAGACAGATTGTTTTCAAGAAGCTTTTCAAGGAGAAGACAGCAGAGGCCAATGTGAAACCTATAAAACCTGAAATAATCCAATTTTAAAAAGATCAAATAAATAGAAAAACATACCACATGACAGCTTTAGAGACAGTAGAAAGCTAGAAGATGAAGCAGGATTAAAAAGCGAAAATTAATTCTTACACTCAGTGAATGCCTAGAAAACCCCACACTGACAATCAAAGTCATATGGTATTTAAATATTTTCCTTATTTTTAATTTGATATTTTCTTGTAAAAATGGTGTTTTGGGGTGAAAATAATACTTATCAACATTTCAGGGTATAGTAGCCCTTGCCTTCACTGTAGCAGAAGCAGAAGTTGAAGACGTGAACAGTTTTATGCATTCACATTTACTTCCAGAAAACAAGGTTAATTGCATAGAATTCCTTTCGCTTTCTTTTTTTTAAAACCAAACTTTCTGCTACTAATAACAACAATTAACAATTATATGCCAGGCATTGTGCAAAGTGAAGTACTTTACAAACATTATCTCATTTAATCTTCCTAATAAATGCATGAGATGGATGTGATAGGTGGATTCCAAGATGGGTCCAAGTTATTGTCACTTTCTGGTATTTACATTCTTGTAAATGTGACTTCACACACTGTCAAAAAGAACACTGTAGCTTCTCCCATGGTCTCTTGGCTTGCTTACCCTGGAGGTAGCCAGTCATCATGCTTTGAGGACACTCAAGCAACCATGTTAAGAGACTTGTGAGAGGAGGAACTGAGTCCTCCCACTAACACCCAGAACCAATTTGCTGGTCATGAGCCATCTTGGAAGTGTATTGTCCAACCTTAGTCAATCCTTCAGATGACTGTAGACCTGGCTGTATCTTTGACTACAATCTCATGAGAGACTCCAAGCCAGAATCACATAGCCAAACTTCTTTTGAATTATTGAATCATGGAAACTATGATAAATAAGTAGTGTTTATTATTATTTTTAACCACTAAGTTTTGGGGCAATTTGTTAGATGGCAATAGGTAATTGTTAGAGTAGGCTCACTCTTTTTATTGTTATCTCCATTATTTAGGTGAGGAAACTGAGGCTTAAAAAGATTTAAGCCTACGTCTGATGACCCCAAGCCTTTGGTCTTAATGCAAATAAAATAGTTTCTCACAGTTTTGGTTTATTACTGCTAACAGCTTTTTCTGAGAGGAAAACAAAAATTATTTTATTTTATTTTTGAGATGGAGTCTCACTCTGTTGCCAGGCTGGAGTGCAGTGGCATGATCTCAGCTCACTGCAACCTCCGCCTCCCTGGTTCAAGCGATTCTCCTGCCTCAGCCTCCCAAGTAGCTGGGATTACAGGCACGCGCCACCATGCCCAGCTAATTTTTGTATTTTTAGTAGAGATGGGGTTTCACCATGTTGGCCATGATGGTCTCGATCTCCTGACCTCATGATCCATCTGCCTCGGCCTCCCAAAGTGTTGGGATTACAGGCGTGAGCCTCCGCACCTGACCCCAAAATTATTATTATTATTATTTTAAATTATACTTTAAGTACATGTGCACAACGTACAGGTTTGTTATTTTTTTAAACTGGGGAAAACATTTTTATCAAGCAATGTTTGTATTTATTTAAATGTGTTAAAGGATCTGGGCTACTGTAATGCATGTGTAAATAGAAAAGGCAGTGTTTGACGTTTAAGTTCTTTAAGATTTGTTTACATTTTACATGCTGTGTACTGGGTAGAAAGAATTTTAACTTGTTCAAAGATTTAACTGGGAGCAAAAATTTTTTTTGCTTGGCTTTTCTGCAAAGAAGGGAGGGGCTTGGGAATAGAAGATGGCAGGAAAAAAAAGTATAGGAAATGAGTTTTTTGAGACATTTAGGATAAAGAAAAAGCAAAGAGAGATGACAGAGATGGGGGTGAGGGTATGATTATGGTGATCATGATAGTTATTAATGTGACATGTACACATCCCTGCAGCATCTGGAGGCATTCACTAATTTAATAATACACATTATGAAATTCTGCTTTACCAGGCTGCAATCTACTCTAAATTCGAACTCTTTTAGACTCAGCTCCCTTGTGTGTTCCTAGAAGTGAACAGAACTCAATTCCATACAGAAAAGGAATTTTGTGCTTAAGGATGTCTACTCCAAAACATTTCTTCTTTTTTTAATTTTTTAGAATTCAGTGGTGCAAATCTATAAAGACAGAGCTTTAATGGCAAACCCTATTCTATCTGGTTCTCCTTCTCGAGAGTTAGCTAAGAATATATTTTTCTAACTTTTCTTTTTAATATTCTCTGAAAGAAGACATTACATCACAGATACTGAACTCTTACTTAACCTGGACTCTGTTAAGTAGAAACATTGGAAGGAGCCAAAGGTTGACATTTTAAATTAAGAAAAACAAACCAAATGAGCGAAATAGTTCCTCTGAGAAATGTTTTGGCCTAGTGAAAATTCTCTTTTAATAAATGCAATTTAATATTCATTCAACAATTATTTACTGAGCTTCTTGTATGTGCCAATTACACATGATCCCTACAGGCAAGAAGCTTACATTCTGGAGGTAGAAACAGGCTTGTAAGCAAATAATTACAATGCAGTGTATTCGATGCATTTAATTAGAAGGGCATATGCAAAGGACAGAGTTATAGCACTCCTTGAGCGCACTAGAGAAAGCCTTCCTTCTGCAGATTCTTGAGATGGGTTTTGTAGGATGAACAGAAGTTTGCTAGACAGATGGAGATCAGGATGTGAGAGGAAAGGATGAGGCTGTTAGAGGTGTGAAATAGGCTGGCACATTTGGGGATTTGGGAAAAGTCATTTTGATGGATGGATTAATTAATTAATTAACCATATTTATTAGATTAGTATGTGTATGAGGCCCTGTACAGAGTGCTGGGAATACTGTGATGAAAAAGACAAAGTTCCTGTCCTCAAAAAACTTAAGAGTCCAGAGGGGAGAGAGATGGATCAATAACCATGATAGGAGTGAGCACGAGGACCTGCAAGATCATAAGGAGGGGGCAGCCTTGGGAGTCATTCGCAACTTTCTGAAAGAGGTGACAGCTGAATCTGGAAAGACCAATGGGAATTAGCTGCCATGGGGTGGGAGAGCAAGAAAGGCATTCCTGGTGTTATGTGTGAGTCTGTGGTGTGTGAGCACAGGACACATTCTGAACTGCTGGCTGGGTATCAAGTGCAAGACGGGCAAGTTCCAGGGATGAACGGCATGCTAAGCAGTGTGGAGAGTGTTCTGGACTAAAGGATTTTAGGCAGGGAAATGGCATGACCAAATTTTCCCTTTGGGAAGGTCACTGTGGCTGCAGCGTGGAGAATGGCTAGGGTATGAGAGGGGCATGATTTTGGAGTTGGGTAGGTCAGTTAAGCTGTTGCAGTCATCCAGGCAAGATGTGATAGTGACATTAACAAAGGAGGGGCAGCAGGGATGGAAAGGAGTGGTGAATTTGTGAGATACTAAGGAGGTAGATTCACAAGCAAGGTAAGAGCAGAATTATGTCATGATCAAAAGCGCGGACTCTGGGACCACAATGACTGGTTCTATTCTGGGCTCTATGCTTTGCTACTGTGTGAACTGGGGCAGGTTACTTACCTCCTCTGTGCCTCAGTTTCCTTATCTGTGATATGGGAAGGGTAATAATACCTTTATCTAAGGTTGCTGTGGGGATTAAAGTAACTAAAATATACAATGCTTGGAACATTGTCAGGCACATAGGAAGTGGTCCACAAATATGTTATTTTATGGTTAGTTTGAGGAAAGAAAAGTCATAGGTGATGCCTGTACTTGGGATATGGACAATTGTGTGAATGATACTTCATTCACAGAGGGAATATAGGAGAAAGCAGAGCTGGGGGAACATGCTGAGCTTGCGGTGCCTGTGGACACACTAAGTAGAAGCATCTTGTAGGCAGTTGGGTCAATGGAGCTGGAACTCAGAAGAAATTCAAGTGGGATAAACCCTCTAGAATGGCAGGAAGAGAAATAGCTGCCGGGAAGAAGGCTGGTAAAGGAAACAGATGAGGTGGTCTGAGGGGCCCAGCAGAGGCTGCAGACGCTGAATTTGCAAAGTTGTGAGTCTAGGCTGCTGTGTGGTTTTCTCTGGCAGTCATAACAGCCTGGGTGTAGTAGAGAACTGGAACAGCTGGATTGACCAGTGTAAGGGTTTTGCTGGCTATGACAGCAAGACTTGGAATCACGACGTTGACAATATTGCTTGGACATGGTGACGAAACTGACTATGAGATCTAGGCTGAAGAGGGAAGAGAGTAGACATGAGATGGTTGAGTGAGCCAAAGAGGGGCCAGGAGATGAAAGGGCATGAGGAGGCTGAAGCCATGTATAGTGGAAGAGAGAGAGAGAGAGCGCGCTGGAAAGTGGCAGCTCAGTATCATGTATGTAGAGAGGGGTGCCCTCTCCACCTCTCATCACAGTGTTTATTATTTTTAAATGTAAAAAGTAGCATATGTTTTCTGTAAAAACTTCAGACACTTTAGAAATATCAAATCCACTTAGGAAGTAAAAGTCCCTTATGATTCTTATAGTTTGTTATGATTGTATTGCTTTAAATGTATTTTTAATAGTTTGGGATATCTTCTTCAGTATTTTTCCACCCATTAGTCCTTAGTATTGTTTCAGAAATGAAATCATACCATATATACTGTTCTGAAACTTGCTTTTCTTCTCCTAATATGTCTTGGATGCAATAATTTCTTGTTACCCATAAATCTTTGAGAGTGGGCTATTTGAACTAAAGATTATATTTAGATAGAGAGCAGCATCTGGCAATGATGAGGTCTAGAGGGTATCTGTGGGAACGCAGATTGAAGTGTAATGGAGGTGAAAGTGTCTTGATTGGGTTTTTAGCTACATAGTTGCTGCAGTCACCCGGGACTGTAGCAAGAGTTGAGAGGCAAAGAGCAGTGTGATCCAGCTGGCAGAATCATCAGTGAGTGAGTGTGAAGGTGTCAGTAGATGGAAGAGGTGAAGGCAGGGAAGCAGGTGTAAAGCTGAGTGGCAGGAGCCGCCATGGAGCAGCATGGTTGAGCAGTATGTCTCCTCCTGCCAGATAGGAAATGAACCTTCTGTGTCATTTGAGAAGGATGGACTTTATTCTATAGGAAGTGGGGTGAAGGGGGAGTAGAATAGGACATTTACATATTTTAAAGATTTTGAGGGGTAAGAATGTGAAGACTAGAGGTCTGCAGCCCAGTTGGGATACTATTGTACTAGTCTTGGAACATATATAAGGGCTTGGAGATGTTCACGAATCCAATTGGATAGCACTTCATGACTGATGGGGAGGGGGTGAGGGAGCAGGAGGGTTGAGGAAGATTCTTGTACTACTGACTTGAGAGATGACAAATTGAGATTATGAGAAATAGAGGAAGAGGCAGAACAAGGAGTGTGTATGTGCTTACATAGGGGAGAAGGGGTGCAGAGGAATAGAATGGCTATTTAATGAAAATATAATTCTAGGAGTTTGTGAAATTAACTTTAAAAACTAAAAATTTATTCTAGATGGAAACTGAAGTTTTTGAGATATGTCTCACTGGTACAGTAAATGTCCTATGAAAAGTAGGTGCTTTGCCAACAGGGTGACTAGAGTCAACAATAATCATTTCATTGTATTTTTAAAAATAACATTTGGATTGTTTGTAACACAAAGGATAAATGCTTGAGGTGGTGGATACCCCATTTACCCTGATATGATTATTGCATATTGCATGCCTATATCAAGATATCTCAAGTACCCCAGAAATACAGACACCTACTATGTACCCACAAAAATTAAAAATAAAAATTTTTGAAAGTAAGTACTTTGTTATCCAGACCTTTTTAGCTAAAAAATTCTTTGGTTCGTGGACACTTTTACTATATCTTGACCTGAGCAAGGTCTTTAAAAGCAGGGTGTTCAGCTGACCCATGGATTAATGCATGACCCAAGGCATTCCAGAGACACGAAGGCATGTGACCCACTTGCATCGATTCAGTTCTTTGTTAGATATTGGAGCAGTGGACTAGGTGACTCATTTTCAAATAATTTTTTACCCCTACTCCTGACTGTTGACTCTGTCTAGCCTACTGGTAGATTATTCAGTAGATATTCACATACATCCATTATAGACAAGTCACTATGCATTACGGTCTCTACCTCGAGGAGCTTATAAAGTCTATTAAGATTAGAATAAGCACATATATAACTGCCAAGTAGGTACTATAAACGGTAACAAAAACTAAGCAACTAGAAGGTCAAAGAGGCTGAACAATCGCTCTCAGCTGATAGAATCAGAAATTGCTTTAATAAGGACATTTAGAATCAGAAATTGCTTTAATAAGGAAATTACATTTGAATCAGAGAGGAACCTGTACAGATGTGGAAGGACATTGTAGTCGGAAGGAGCAAGCATGAGCACAGTTTTAGGGAAAATACCTTAATCCTTGATACAGGGCTGCAAAAGCATGATCTAACTACTACAGGCTGAAATTGCAACATATGGTTAGTGATCAGGTACAAAAGGAAAGTGGCCACATGCTTTAAAGTACTTAAGAAATAAGTGAGTTTTGATTAAAAAAATACCTTGGTCATCAGATTTTAACAAGATACCTATATTTTGGTTTGATAAAAGGAGGACATTCTGTTCAATTAGAATGGCCAGTTTAAATTTACAACAAAGCTTGTGAATACAACTTTTCATATTTGGGATAAATTCTTGCCATGATATCTATGCATCAAAGGATATGCACAGTTTTTAAAAATTGCCCAAAGGAGGTTACTGATTTACATTCTACCTATAGCATATGAGAGTGTCCACCTTAAACATCCTCGTCAACAGAGTTTTGCCAGTCTTTCTTTTTTCTTGAAAAATTAAAAATATTGAAATAGTTATAGATACACAAAAAGTTGCAAGGAAAGTACAGAGAGGTCTTTCATACCCTTGACTTCCCATTTCCTCCAATGATTATGTCTTGTGTAACTAGTACAATACCAAAAGCAGAAAATTGTCATTGGTTCAATGTGTGTGTGTAGGTCTATGTCAATTTATCACAGGTGTAGATTTGTTTAGCCAATACCACAATCAAATACAGAAAATTTCTTTATCGGATTCAGTAATATAGAAATGAGCTCATAGCTTATAGGAAGTAAAAAATTTCCTACTAGCCAATTTTCTTTTTTTTACCCCAACGCCTCAAGACTTTGTCATTTTATTTCTTCTTTATGTGTCTGTTCCATCACCATAAACATCTCCTTGGTGCTATCCCTTTATAATCACCTCCTCACCATCCCTAAACCCCAGCAACCACTAATTTTAATTTGCTCTTCATCTCTATAATTGTATCATTTTGGGACTGTTATATAAATGAAATCACATGTTATATAAATGACCTTTTGAGATTGGCTTTGTCTCTGTTTTTGCTCGAGATGCATCCAAGTTGTTGTGTGTATCAATGGTTCATTGCTTTTTATTGTCGAGTAATATATAGTTTTCTATATATTACTTTGTGGAGTAAAGTAATAGTTTTCTGTCTTGCTGGGCGGTTCTTTTTCTCTTCTTCTTTTTTTTTTTTTTCTAGAGAGAGCATGAATTTTTGGGAACCTCTTTTGTCATGTTTGTTGGCCTTTCCAAACTGTTGGCTCATCCAATACAAAGTGTTGGGTAAATGAAGCAAAAGAAAACTGAGGGAACTCATCAGTCTGTTATTCCTTGGATCTGAGGTCCCTAGCTAGTCTGCATTCTTTTTGGAAACTTTCAGTCTTCTTTTGCTTATTATATGTATAAAATGCCTATAATTTTTAGCTATTTTTAATGGAAGGAATAAGTAAAAATATGTCTGCTCTATTTTATCAGTAGTGGAAGTCCTTTGCCAGTTTTAAAAATGGATCTAGTATATTAATATTTTTCATTGTGAAAATTTTAAAACATGCAAAAATTAGAGATAATAGTAAAATCTGGCTTCAACAATTCCCAACATTCCTCTATTCTTAATCTGACCTATACATGCATATAGACACACACATTTATTTGTTATCACAAATATTTAATGAGTAAAAAATATAAATGATCTAAATATTGAATATTAGGAAAACATGTACATTGATTATGGTTGACTGATATGATAGAATATTATGTAGGTATTAAAACTGATGTGTTTTCATGTAGATTTTTTTCATTTTTCTATTTTTTTTTAAGTTCTGGGGTACATGTCCAGGATACGCCGGTTTGTTACCGAGGTGAACGCACACACACATATTTTTTCCTGTAGTATTTTAAAGTATATCAGACAAGATTTATTTTTACCTGTAAATAATTCACTAAATATCAGATAATAACTTTTACAAAAAATCAGACCCATAGTACTATAATCCTTCCCAACAAAACAAACTGATTTTTAAAACCATTTTATGTTTATTAACATACTTAGCAAATAATAACAACAATAGCAATAGCACCACTAAGTTTTTGGAATGGCTATAGTTTGATAGGCGTATTAGTTAATGAATTGAAAACAAAAATGTTTAATCTGATGAATAGTAATTATTTTATATCATCCATTATTCAGTTTTTAAAATCATAATCCAAACAAGGTCTATTCTTGTATTTTAATTCATAACCTCTCTCTCTCCTTCCCTTCTTTTCTCCTTCTCACCCCTCTCTCCTCCTCTTCCTCTCTCTTTCATGCTATGTTTATTATGAATAAACTGAGTCATTTTCCTATAACATTTTTCACATCCTGGATTTAGATTATTTGTATTCTTACAGAGCATACATGTTCTTCCTTTCCCTCTATCTCTTGCAGTTGGGCTGGTAGGTCAGAGGCTTAGTTAGATTTAGGTTTCGATTTGTGTCCATAGTACTACATAGGTGGTGCTGTGTACTACGTCACATCAGGAGGCACGTAATGCCTGTGTTTCACTCTTTTAGTGTTAGGATTAATTTAGAGGACTCAGGTGTTGTCAGCCTGATTGAACCATTATCAGGTTCTTCAGCAACATCTTACCTAATTATTTTAGCACTGATAATCCTTCATTTCATTAGGGGCTGCAAAATGGTGATTATTTTTCTGTCATTTTTCTGCATTTATTAGTTGGAATTCTTTTATAAAGAGTAATTTTCTTTCATCAACTATTTGGTTAACCTACAATGTAATTTATACAGAAATAGTACAGAATAAATGGTTGATTCTTTCCTTTTAGTATTTCCAAAGTAATTAGTTTGTTGCTTTAGCAACTTCCAAAGTTGACCAATTATTTTTTTAAAGTATCATTTAAATTCAGATTTAAAAAAACGAATCCATTGCCGACTTTTTTTTTTTTTTTGATGCTCAAATTGTCTCATCTTTGGTTAATGGGAATGCCTTCCAGTTGCTCTGGATCCCTGGCAACCCTGGTAGCTCTTGATAACGTTCTTGTTTTATGGTATGAGGCAACGTGCTGCCAAGTTCACTGTATACATTTTGTACCCTTGTCCTCAAATTACCCATTTCTCCAAGGAGTTGTGATTCCTTTTAGTGGGAAATGGTGCTTGGAGACCACAATCTAGGTCTCAGCACTGTCATTGCCACTGGACTTTCGTTGCTTATGGGCTTTTTCAGTGGGCAGGTTATTTAAAAAGAGAAAATCATCACAAGCTTGTATTTATTTTCAATTCAAATGTTAAGATTATAGGGTTTCTTAATATAAAAACTTTTCTTGGTTTATACTTTTAAAGATACTGAAATGCTTGGTTCCTAACTATATTGATGTAGCTACTTACTTGTTTTAAAAATATTATTACTAATATCATGACCAACAGCAAGACTACTGGATAAATAAGATTTCTCTGCTTTTCTCTGTATTTTGACAGCATATCTCATTAAGAATACAGTCAAAATATGTATATATTTTTGAGACAGAGTCTTACTGTGTCACCCAGGCTTCAGTGCAGTGGCACGATCTTGGCTCACTGCAACCTCCACTTCTCAGGTTCAAGTGATTCTCCTGCCTCAGCCTCATGAGTAGCTGGGACTACAGGCGCCTGCCACCACCACGCCTGGCTAATTTTTTGTATTTTTAGTAGAGACCAGGTTTCACTGTGTTAGCTAGGATGGTCTTGATCCCCTGACCTCATGATCCGCCTGCCTCGGCCTCCCAAAGTGCTGAGATTACAGGTGTGAGCCACCGCACCCGACCAAAAATATTGTATTTTAAGGTTGGTTGGAATAATTGTTTTCTCTCTGTGGTTATGGCACCAGCTGGATATACAGCAAGGTTCATTTGTTTCAGGTTTTTTTTTTTTTTTTTAAGAATTGATTTTCCTTTCACGTTTCTTTTTTCATTTTTGATACGTAAAACACTTACATGGTTGAAAATCAGCGCTATATAGTGAAGTGCATTCAGAGAAATCTCTCTTTCATTCCTGTCTCCTCTACCCTGTTCCTTTACTCCTCCTGTAGGTAACCACTCTTATTGGTTTATGTATTGTTTCATATTTTAGCTAGTGTAGCATTTGGATAGATTCCTAGAATAGGGATTGCTGAGTCAGATGTACCTGCATATGTAACTTTGCTAGATATTTTATAACACCATATTTTTAGCTCTTTGTAACTGTAATCGTATAATCAAAAATGATAATGTAGTTTCTTCCTTTCATGGATTTTTACTTTATGTTGTCCTTTAATAGAAGGCTTTAAAATTTCCAGGAGAATGGACCTTCCCGTTTCTTTGTTTTGTTTTTAAGTTTCTAGTTTTGTTGTATTATGATCAGACTGTTGTTTGTAATATTTCTGCATTCAGAACCACTGGTATTTTCTTTGGTATTATATTTTTAATATATAACCAAATTTTTGTGACCATTCCATTTGCTGATGAGGAGGCATATTTTCTGTTATTAGGATGTAGTGTTTGATACCTATTCAACGTGTTATGTCATTAAAATATTTTATGGTCTTACTTATGTTTTTGTCCACCTAACAGGTCTTACTGAGAGTAGTTTATTAAAATCTCCTAATATTTGTGCATTTGTTTTTCCTTGCATCTCCCATAATTTCTGCTTTATATGGATGGTTTCTGTGCTATTTTGGTGCATAGATAATAATTGTTGCATCATCATTTTGAATTATGGTGTTTCGCACTCTAAAATATTCTTCATTGTCTTGTTAATGATTTTTTAAAAATCTGTCTTAAAATCAAGATCACAATCTATGCTTTTTTACTGCTACTGTTGTTGTCACCACCCAGCTCTGACAGAATGGGCTCCCCAACCAAAATTTGTCTTGAATGTCAAAATTGGTGATGCCACTCATGCACCTAGAAGATATGAAAAGGTTATGGTTCACTTAAGGAGGCTTTCTGTGAGAGCAGGGCAGGCTCCTAAACAGGTTCAAAAATAGCTTGATTCCAGTAGTGCCAGCTGCTTGGGAGGCCTAGGTTGGAGGATTGCTTGAGCTTAGGTGTTCAAGACCAGCCTGGTCAACATAGCAAAAACCTGGGTGTGGGGAAAAAATAGAAATCCTCTTGTTGGGAAGAAATATTTAAAAAAAATAAATAACTTGAGAATAGGGAAAAGATACTGGTTTGGCTTTTATTGTGGTTAAGGTTGGGGCTATAATAATAGTTCTTCTGCAGTCTAGACCTTGTGTTGTTTGAACTTTCCACTGGTACCAGAGGAGGGAACACCTGAATTTTCTTACCAGCTTGTCCAAAGGTAGGGCAATATTAGTTTCATTCCATTACTTTATTTTCTTCTTAATGAGCTCCAATTATAGCATGTTGGATCTTCTTTGACTGTCTTCTGTTTCACCAATTGCCATCTTAGAGGCTTTCTGCCATAATGACCTCTTTTTCCTTTTTTAAAATTTCATGTTAATTTCCCTTGGTGTTTTACTGGTTTATTTCAGTGTGCCTTATTATATTTTCCTTCAAATCTACTTTCCTTTATACAGCTCTTCCTCCTATGTCTTGGTCTGGTACTTCCTTACTGTCTTGTGAGGTTTTGTTTTTTTTTTTTTAAATGGTTTTAGGGTTTTTAATTTGATATTTTATCAAGAATTTATAGTTAGTTCTAATTTTTAGCACAATGATTGGATAACCTAGCCTGCCATTAATAAAAATAGAAATCCCTACCTAGTCATAGATGGTTTTCTGAAGTTGCAAGTGTTCTGCCAGAAGTCTGAACAAGAATATGCAAAAGGGAGATGCCATATTTCTTTGATTCAGAGATATTGGGTGGCTATTCACTGGCTTATTTATGACTATAAGCTTTAAAACTTTTCCCAGAAATTTCCTTTCCCCATCTTATGTCATGCTATTTTGAACTCTGTCCAGCTGTGAAGGCCTGTGACCTTGTGTTTATTCTGTTTGAAGCGTTGATTCTCATAAGAGAGAGCTTTCAAATATGTAGATGAATTATCAAACTATTTAGTATGTTTAATTGGGCAGCGTTTGTTTTTCTCATTGGGAAGATAAAAGGGGCAAAATGTAGAAATAACTCGTATTTCCATGTCTTCCTGAGCTTAGTCTAGAATCCCTTATTTTGTCTAAAATGGATTCTAGATCTTGGGAGGAGGATAAATCAAGTCACATGGAATAGAATCCTTTGTTAAGATATTTGTTCCAAGCATTTGGATTTTGGAAGATCAGTATTTTCTAAACTTTCCTGTATTTGAAAAAGCTTAAAAAAAATTGTGACCTGTATTCAGGAATTAACTGTATTTGTTCTAAGACTTTTTTTTTTTTCACTCTTAGGTGAGAAAAAAAATTACTAAAAATGACAAGTAGAAGACTTGAGGAGTCCATGGGGGCTGTTCAGATGGGATTGGTCAATATGTTCAAAGGATTTCAAAGCAAGGTTTTGCCACCCCTGAATCCAAAGGTGGTTACAGAAGAAGAAGTAAACCGAATGGTAGTGTATCAGGGAATTAATACGTAAAATACTTAATGCAATCTCCTTAGGAGAATGACAATTGCTATTTGGCATTCTCAGAATGCCAAACAGAATTACTGACTGATTAATATCAATTTAGTTATAATGGTAGCTTTCTGCAGAGTGTAGGTACCTTTTAAAGTCTGAGAAGTTTTGAAATTGCATACATACTTCAAAGTAGAGGCTTGATTTCTTAATCAGTTGAAGTGAGACTTTACAAATGAACTCTTAAGATTTTCTAAATATTAGGTAGCACCATGACAAACTGTCATTTGTTTAGTTCAAAAACAGTCAAATATCAGAATTTCATAGGATTCAACCTAATTATTTACTGCCTACTGATTGTCAAGAGTAATTTTTGTTTGTATATTTATAGAACACAGAGCATTACAATGACTAAGTGGTATTTAAGAAAAATATGTATTTTTCCTATTCTTTAAAATAAAATGTATTTATAGCTTTAATTATTTATGATTGGTGATAATTTAATTATGAACCACATGCTATAGAAAATATTAGTAAAAATGTATAGTGCCAGGGATAGTATTCACTACATTTTAAAAACTAATCTTAAGTTGCATTCCAATTAGAGAAATAAAATCAATCATTATTCTCTTTTATGGTGGTTGTTGGTACATATTTAAAGAAACTCCTGGCATTTTGCTTGTAAGACCTAATTGTTTTAATTTAAATCACAATATAGCTGATACCTCTTAACATTTTATTATCCTTATCTGGGTTCCAATCAAAAAGAACTTAACCAAGTTGAAAACTGTATTAGAAATATACCTTCATTTAAATGGATTCAATCACAGCAATAAAATTTGTAGAAAAATAAGCATTCGTAAAATACATTGTATTTAACCCAAGGCAACATAAATCAGCTAAGTTATATCCCCTCAAATGTTTTTAAAAAGTCTTGGCATATACTTAAGCATTATGTAGCTGCCAATGATCATAATCTCCCTGCATATAAAGCAGGAACATTCTAGAACCACAATAACTATCATTGGTTCTGGGTAACTAATCCCTTGTTGGGTTCGTTTTATTTAAATGCTGGGTTACTTTTTTTTTCTCACAACATTGGAAAGGGTAAAAGCATTTTGTCTTCTTACTGAGGTGTGTGAATGTGACTGTGGGATCTGCTGATTAGCTCAGAGCTCTTTCAAAGTGAGGTCTAAATGTGCTCTTGTGATGTCTCTGAAGTTCAAACTCATTCCTAAGTGATGTAGTCACACTTCCTAGATCTTTGCAATTTTATAAGATTTCTCTCTAACATCATATCATAGTTAAACACCCAAAAGCTTTGTTTGCATATTGTAATGTTAGTTGAGAAACAGAAGTATTTCAAACTCCTGATTTTTGAAGCCCTTGAGTGACTTTACAAACTGAGAGTTTTATGCACAGATGCCTCTTCTGAGCATAAATGTTAAGCTCTTTGGACATGTTCCTGTGCAATTTCTTGACTTTTTTCTCTCAGGTTCTTTGGTGTGATTCCTTTAGAATCATAAGAAAACAGCAACCACATGTCATTTTCAGTTACTGTGCAAAGACCTCAAAAGTGGATGGGTACTTCTCTTATATAATTTACTTATTTTAAATATTTTATAAGGGAACTTAGTGGCATTCCAGAATTATCCTGAAAGCTGCAAACACAAATTATTAATTACTAGTACTTATGAAAATACTTTTTCAGTACAACCACTTATGAATCTTTGGTTCTTATTGTTTTACATTCTAGCTTACACCCTCAGAGTTCCTGAAGGAAATGTCCCTCACCACCGAGCAGAGACTGGCAAAAACACGTTTGATGTGCCGACCACAGATCATCGAACTCTTAGATATGGGGGAAACAACATATCAGAAGGTAGCTGCTCTCTGTCATACTTGCATATAAAGTGGGCCCTGGCACAACACGAAAATTCCAGAACAATAACTAAGTAAAATTTGTTTCCTGGCTACCTAATCCTTTATTGGGTTTGTTTTCAGTCCTCCTTTTCTGCCTCTGAATATCTTCATATCTTTGATTTGGTATGGTGAAGACTGCAATAAATAAGTGCAAACCTCTTTTAAAATAACTTTTGACTAGTCACACTTCTTTCTTAGCTATTTCTGAATACTATTTGACACCATAGTTTATACAGGGTAGGAGTAACTACTCTAAGAATTTTATTAGTCAAGCCCAATTAAGTTATTATCTTAGTGTAACAAATAATCTCTCCTTATCTGAGCTGTCCACTAGAAAAGAAGGAGTTGGAATTTTTAATTAAAGTAGGCATTCGTTGTCTGTTCTGGCTCATTTCCAATAACAGACGTATCCTTTTAGTCTCCAAAGAATAGCGATTTTATCATGTTTCTATATTCGAATGTAAACCATACATTCCAGGCTTTAGGAGCATATGATTATAAAAGTTCTGGTTTCCTATTTTTAAATTAATTTATTAAATTAAAAACAAATTAAATTAATTAAATTTTAATTAAATTAACAATTAACTAAACTGTTAATTAATTTAACAATTTTAATGGTGGCTTAAACTGGAATGGTGGTGGAGAACATGGTGAGAAGTGGTATGATTAAAGATACATTTGTGAAGGCAGAAATGTATCTTTACTTTTTTTTTTACTTTAATGTGTCTTTACTTTACTTTTTAAAATCTTTTACTTTTAATGCACAAATTATGGTATGAACCTCCAATAGTTGGGCTGCTGAGGAGATTAACCTCTTCTCGAAGAGTTCTGCAGAATTTTCCTCTGAAAATTCCTGAGAGTTTTTCAATGTTATGTTCCTCATGAAGAATGAGTGAGGCTTGTCTGCTCTTACTGCTACACCATTGCTTCCCTTGTCTAGGATTTGCATAAACTTCACCGTTCTGAGCATTGCTAAGTTTTTATTGCTTTGTCTGTTCCCCACAACCACCCTCCAAATTTGAGGGGAGGGAACGTGGTCTTTTCCAAGACATTTCTTCTAATTAAGGGCCATTTCCTCTTTTTTGAAAGCATAACACATATCAGGCTATGCGGAGTTTTTCATGTGTACTACTAGTGTATGTATTTTAATGGGTTTTGACTCTGCTATAAAGGATGAGGCAATCAGATACTTTACATTACACTTTCTCTCCTCTCCTCTTTAATTTAGTTGGTTATTTTTAATTTATATTCTGAAATTTAATCATTTATCTCTTAGATGGGTGACAGTCATCTACTAATTTCTTCAATAAGAGCTTATGAAGACTGTATTTCTTTGTTTTTTGTGTTTTGTAATATTTGTGTCTTGCCTTTATACTGAACTGCAGATTTGTTACTTATGAAATTCTTGGGCCACAAATTGTCATAACAGTTTTGCAGGCATTTTTCCCATGACTTTCTGACTTTAAATAATGGTTATGTAGAAGTCAGAAGCCAGCTTGATTTCTCCCCCTATAAGTTAATCTTTGAGCTCATGTGCCCAAAGATTGATTGTTATTATTTAAAGTTCAGTATTAGGATACCACTACATTTTTCCTGAGATACTGTGGGCCTTTATTTTATTTTTGGAAAGTTTTTCTTGAATTATCAAGTATTTTTTCATATCATTTTTCAATTATGAATATGTTGGACCTTCTTTGTCTGCCCTTCTTCTAAAGCTTGCATTTCCTCTCTTATTCATTTTTAACTTTCTGTTCGTTTCCATTGCATTGTCATTACATTCATTAGGCTATCCTCTGTGTCCCTTACTTTGAGTTATGTATATATTTCTTTTATGCTTCATTTTTGACCAGACCAGACCTGGTTCAACAGACCTCTTTCATCATCCCACTTCTCACCACTTCCTCCACCACCATTCCAGTTTAAGCCACCATTATGTAGAATACTGACATAGCCTTCCTGTTTCCATCTCATTCTCCCTCTGCCCCTGTTATCACAAAGCAGTAAAAGTAATTTTTAAAATGTAAATCAGAACATATTGCTTCCATGTTGTCTCATAGCATTTGATACAGTGAGCATCTCTTTTTTGTACCCTTTTATTCACTTATATCTGACCTGGCATACTCATTTGATTTTCTTCCTACTTTTCACTGGTTGACTTTTGCTTATTTTATTTGTTGGATTATTCACTCATTTCTGATCACTAAATATTAGAGCTCCCAGTACTTGGTACTTGAACTTCTTTCTCTTCTAGACTCACACCTTAGGTGACCTCTTCTAGGAAAAAAGGCTTTAAATTCTACTTTTTGATGATTACTTTTATATCTGTATCTCCTGCCACTGTCTATCCCCTGAAATCTAGATCATATAGTCAGCTTAATGTATGGTTGGCAGCTCAAACTTAATATATTTAAGATCTAATTGTAACTTTACATTCCATCTCTAAAAGCCTGATCTTTCCTCTTTGTCTCTTTGCTCCTGCTTTTCATACCCCCACTTATCTGTTTTCCTAGACCAAACACTTTGGAGTTGTATTCCTGATGCCTCTCTTTTTACATCTTATGATCCAGTGATAAGTGCTATAAATTCTGCCTTCACAAATGTATCTTTAATCATACCACTTCTCACCATGTTCTCCACCACCATTCCAGTTTAAGCCACCATTATCTAGAATATCAAAATTGCCTCCCTGTTTCCATCTCGTTCTCCCCCGCCCCCATTATCACAAAGCAGTAAGAGTGATTTTTTAAAATGTAAATCAGAACATGTTACTTCCATGTTTAAAACCATCCAGTGATGTCCCATTACTCACATAATAAAATCTAAACTCAGTGCCATAACCTCTAAGGTCCTGTACCATCTAGTCCTGCCTCCCTCACGGACCTCGTTGCTTTCTTTTTTGTTGTTGTTGTTGTCGTCGTTGTTGTTATTGTTTTGTTTTGAGACGGAGTCTCACTCTGTTGCCCAGGCTAGAGTGCAGTGGCGCGATCTCGGCTCACTGCAAGCTCTGCCTCTTGGGTTCACGCCATTCTCTTGCCTCAGCCTCCCGAGTAGCTGGGACTACAGGCACCCGCCACCACACTCGGCTAATTTTGTTTTTGTATTTTTAGTAGAGACGGGGTTTCGCCGTGTTAGCCAGGATGGTCTCGATCTCCTGACCTCGTGATCTGCCTGCCTCGGCCTCCCAAAGTGCTGGGATTACAGACATGAGCCTCTTTGCCTTCTACTCTTCTCCCTCTCATTCTCACTGCATTTCCCCTGTGCTGCTCTTCAGACACTCAAAGACAATTTCCACCTGAAGGACTTTGCACTTGCTTTCCCTTCTAACTGGAGTGCTATTCTAAAATCTTAGTGTGACTTGCTTCAGACCTCTACTTAGAAGTCATCTCAGAGAGGCCTTCTCTTGACTGCCTATCTAAAAGAGCAGCTACCTGCCAGTACCCTACCTCCTTGTCCTGCTTTAGCTTTTTTACACAGCCTTTTCACTACCTGACTTTATGTTCTGTATTTCTATATTTTTTGTATGATCACTTGAGCTTCAAGAATGTCAACTTCATGAGGTTAGGGCTTTTCTTGCTTTATTCACTATGTTCAGCATACAAAAAAGAACGTGGCACATGTTGGAAACTCAATATTTATTGAATGAAGACATGAATTTTTAATCTCTCCTAACTGCTCACTTCTTTACATTCTTAAATATTTGCTTTGTGCTCTTTGATTTTTTTTTTCCATTATGCTCTTTGAGCTTATGGTGAAATGGTGTAGTTAAGACTGATTGCTTCATGGCAGAAATTTAATTAGCCAGAAATTAAAGAGTATATACTGTATTATTCCACTTACATAATCAAGAAAACTAACCTATGATGTGAGAAGTAGATTACCTGTGTTACCTTTGTCATAAATCAAGTGACCATATATTTAATAATTGGTTTGGAGGCTTTCTAATCTGGTACATTTATTTTTATGATAAATCTTGTGCTAACATCTCATTATTATCACTGTGGTAAGTAATAGTATATGATATGTAATAATGTAATTATCATGTTGTGCTACATGATATAGCAAATCCTCCTATCTTGCTCTTCAAATGTATCTTGTCTATTCTTGTTCCTTTGCATTTCCATGTAAATTCAATCAGCTTTTTTGTTTCAAAAAAAATCTGTTGGGATTTTAAAAAATATATTGCATTGAATTTTTAGATAAATTTGGGGAGTATTTGGCATCCTGAAAATATTGAGTCTTTTAATTCATGAAAATAGTATATTCCTGCATTCAATTAGGTCTTCCTTAATTTCTCTCAATAATGTTTTTAGTTTCTGGACAAAGGTCTTACACATCTTTCATTAGATTTATTTCTGTGTGTTTTACATTTTAGGATAGTATTTTATGTAACATTGTTTATAAATTTCATTTCCTAAATGTTCATTGCTAGTACCTAAAAATAGAATTTGTTTTTGTATGTTGACCTTGTAGTCAGTGACCTTGATAAATCACTTATTAATTATAATAAGAGAATTATTAGGATGATTTATTTGTAGGTTATTTTGAATTTTTGAAATAAACAATTACTTTGCCTGGGGAAAATGACAGTTTTCTTTCTTCTTGTTTGAGTTCTAGTACTAAAATAACCTTGAATTTCTGAGATGAACCCAGCTTGGTCATGATGTGTTATCATTTTTATATAGTGCTGGTACCAGTTTTAGTTTCAGTTTGCAAATTTTTTTTTCCTCTCTCTCTTTCTTTGTTTCTTCTGTCTATCTATCTATGGTTTATGAATGAGACTGGCCTACAGTTTTCTTTTCCCTTAGTGTCTTTCTCAGGTATATAAAGGAGGTTATGTTAACATTATAGATGAGTTGGGAGACATTTCATTTTTTGTTTTTCTTTTCTTTGGGACAGTTTCTATAATACTTGAGTTGTTTCTTTTATGTTTGGTAGAATTTTCTTATAAAGCTGTCTGGGTTTGGAGTTTTCTCTGTAAAAGGTTTTTATTTACAGATCTAATTTCTGTAATAGTTTTAGAGCTATTCAGATGTTCTGTTTCTTCTTGTGCCAGTTTTGATACATTTTTATTGTATTTTTCTAGGAGTTTGTATTTTTACCTATATTTTCACATTTATTGACATAATAGTTATTATCTTTTTACTGAGTTCAGGTTCTATTGTAATATTCCCATTTCCATTCTTTGTATTTGTTCTTTGTGCCTTCTGTCTTATTTTCTTGATCAAACTCACTAGGTATTTCGTCAATTTTATTAATCTTTTTAAAGACCTGAAGTTTGCTTTGTTGTTTTTATAGTATAGTTACTTTTATTTCATTAATTTCCCCTCTTGTTTTTGTCATGTCAATTTTTTTCTTTCTTTGGATTTATTTTGCTATTTATTCTAACTTATTAAGATAGATACTTACAGCTACAGTTTTCAAACTGTGTGCCAAGGTGCCCCAGGGTGCAACCGTGAACTCGCAGGGCATCATCAGATAGTCTGAATTTTCAGGGGAAACCTGGCAATACCCAAAATCGATTGGATGCTAAACAGGCTACTAGCTTGGGGTAATTCATAGTTTCAGCTTTAGATGATACTATACACTTTGATGATGTCATGCTTTACAAACCTAGCTCCTCAGTGGTTGGTCAAATAAAAAGCAAGTACTTTGTGAAAATCAGAATAGAACAGGAAATGAGGGGTGCAAGACCAATTTGGTTCTCTTGTGCAGTGCCCAACCAGCGCACACATCCCATTAGTAAGCTAGTTATTTGTATTTTTATTTTGTATGATGAGAATTCATTTAGAGTAACCACATATTTACCCCTTTATTACTCTCCTTTCCTTCCTGCATCACTGAACTTCTAAGAGAAATTCTCATCTCCGTAAAGAATACCCTTTGGTATTTTCTTTAGAAGTTGGTGACAACATTTTTCAATTTTTATTTCTCTGAAAATGTGTTTATTCAAACTTTGTTTTTGAAGAGACTTTCCCCAGGTAAAAAATACTATGCCTGCAGAGTTTTTTTTTCAGAATTTAAAACGTTTTATTCCTCTGCCTTCTGACTTGTGTTACGTTGAAAAGTAGGCATGCGCTTTTGCTCCTTGAAAGTTAAATACTCTATTTTTTCCCTCTAGTTTCTTTTACACATTCTTTTGTCCTGTGTTTTCAGTGCTTTTACAATGATGTACCTGGGTATGGATTTCTTTTTGAATATTTCGCATGTTTAATTTTAATATCCATAGATCTATGTAGTATTATCTTCCCCAGTCATTTTTGTCCATGTGTGACTATAACAATAATTTACTCTTTCAATTGCAGTTTTCAGGAGTTGACCTGGATCAGGCATTATTCCAGCCCTTTCCATCAGAAATTATATTTCAGAACTACACTCCCTGTGAAGTCTATGAAGTTCCACTGATTTTGAGGAACAATGACAAAGTGAGTATGTTCACTGGAGTAGGTGAACTCTTCCAGGATATATGAGAATCGGTTATAGTAAAGTGGGATCTTGAGGGATCTTTGATAAGTTCTTTAATTTGATAGATTTAGGAAAATAGTATGAAAACATGTTCCTTGATTGTAAACTTAATGAAGACAAGGCTGTATCTGTTTGTTGCTATATGTTGAGTCCCAACCAGTGCCTCACAAGTAGTGAACTCCCAACATGTGCACTAACTTTTGTTGATTAAAGGATTGACCAGATGAATGTCACAGGGTTCTCATGTATGACAAATTGGGCTAGGTTTTTACTTAAGACAGGGAAATTACTATTAATGCTTATGTAGTCTTCATTAGAGACACCATTTCCCCAATTCAAGATATAAACTCTACTCCTGAGAACTGCAATTGTTGAGCATATATGTATGTGTATGTGTGTGTGTGTGTGTGTGTGTGTGTGTATTTTTTTTTTTTTTTTGAGACAGAGTTTTGCTCTTGTTGCCCAGGCTAGAGTGCAATGGCATGATCTCGGCTCACTGCAACCTCCACCTCCCGGGTTCAAGCGATTCTCCTGCCTCAGCCTCCCAAGTAGCTGGGACTATACAGGCATGCACCGCCACACCCAACTAATTTTGTATTTTTAGTAGAGACAGGGTTTCTCCATGTTGGTCAGGCTGGTCTCGAACTCCTGAACTCAGGTGATCCACCCACCTCGGTCTCCCAAAGTGCTGGGATTATAGGTGTGAGCCACCGCGCCTGGCCAAGCATTTATATTTATATTCTCCAATGCATTTATATTCTGCAAATTGTACCTTTTAAAACCCCTTCTTTTCACTTCTAAAAAATGTAGGTCCCTTTCCTTCTTTTCTGTCTTCTCCTTTCTACAGAAGATAGCCTTCAGAGTTTGTCTACAGTCAGTTTTAGAAGGCTTCTCTCACTGTCTGTCTTGTCTCTTTGCGATTGTAACGGAAGATTTCTTTTTCAGCCTTATGACTTTTTCTTTAGAGATAAATTAGGGTTTCTTTCAAGAAAAGATATTAAATGCCTGAAGAGTTTCTTGACACTTAACAATAATGAAAGAAAGAGTAATGCGGAAGTTCAGCATGAAGCACACTTGAATGTGAAAAGTAATAAGATGGGGAGGAAAGCATTGGAAAGATGGGAAATTTGGGCATAAAGACAAGGAGGAATACTTTCAGGGGTCTAAGAATGTGGAGACAAAAAATTCTACTTATAAGACAAAATGGAAAATAAGTGAAGACTATGCAAGAATCCAAAGCAAATGGGAAGACTTGCAGTTATATTTGGTACAGCTGCTCATTAAGGGAATCAGTGATGCCTTGCAGAGATCAATGGGGTGACTTAGTGACAGCAAAGCCAGACTCTGGAGAAAATAGTCTGTTTCATTTTTTTCTGCAGTAGCGTTAGTAAGAGAAGCGCATGGGCAGAAGTGAAAGAGAAGGAAAAGAACCGGAGGTGCACAAGGTTGTGTTCCTAGACCTCCAGAAGAGGTGCGTTGCACAGACAGGAGGGCTCTGTCTTTTCATGCACTTCAGTTCTCACTTCTGACTCCCTTTTTCCATTTCTATGTTACTTTTGACTCTTGCTGAGATATTTTTAGGCTACTGAAGTGGTACAGTCCAAAGCATCCTTTGGTCACCCCTCTCTGACCTTAAACAAGAAATGGTCATCAGTGGTTGTTTAATAGCAACTCGGGGTAAAGGGCATGTGTGAGTTTTGTCTGCCAGATGCTCAGTTCTCATGGATGACACAACATCTCTTGATAAGATGCAGCCAGAGTGCTGGCCACATGGAAAGAGGGTCCCACCCTAGGAACGTCCAGCTACTAACAAGCAGACAGTTCTCTCCAGGCGAGGCAGGCTTGTCCTCTGGTGACTCCAGGACCCTCATACCAGGTGGCTGATGTAACCCTGCTCTTCTGCTTCCTTAGTTCACACTCTTATAAAGAACCATGGGGAGAGATTTGGGGCCCCAAGAAATGCTTTCTGTGCCGTTTACCTTTTATTTGCTTCCTCACTGTCGTGGGGTACAAAAGATAGAGCCTGTCAGGTTCTTATTTTTGTGTCTCCATCTCTCACACACAAGGATAAGAATGAACCAGAACACTTACTATTTTAATTGGGTTACAATGATAAGGACCCATACTCCAGAGTCAGATTGATCTGGGTTCAGATCCCAGCAGAAGAATTAGACTTTAAAAGAATGGAGCTGTTGGGAGCTGCTCTGAGGCTGTGCTGGGGGATATCCTGATGCTCTTTGCTCTTGCTTTGTGATGTGTTTACTCAGGACCATCCCATGGAGAGGTGGGGTGGAGTTTGGCTGGGACTTGACTCGCAGCACCTTTGCTTGGTGAAGCTGTACCACTTTGGGCAAGGGTCTGTAGCATGGGAGTCATAATGAAGCTCAAAGGTTATGGTGAGGATGAGGTGGCATGTCATGTGCCGTAGATGGGCCGTTGAAGGGGTGCAGGAAGTGTGACTTCTTCTCTCAGAGCAGTTCTCAAATGCTCAAATGTTGGGAAATCCAGCTTAACTCTGTTATGTGGGTGACGTTTGAGCTGATTAAGGAGTTAGCCCTTGAAGATAGTCATTTTTATTTTTATTTATTTATTTATTTGTTTATTTATTTATTTATTTATTTTTGAGACAGAGTCTTGCTCTGTCCTCCCAGGCTGGAGTACAGTGGCCCAATCTCAGCTTACTGCAACCTCTGCCTCTTGGGTTCAAGTGATTCTCCTGCCTCAGCCTCCCCAGTAGGTGGGATTACAGGCACATGCTACCACACCCAGCTAATTTTTTGTATATTTAGTAGAGACGGGGTTTCACCATATTAACCAGGATGGTCTCGATCTCCTGACCTCGTGATCTGCCCGCCTCGGCCTCCCAAAGTGCTGGGATTACAGGCATGAGCCACCACGCCCAGCCAATAGTCAATTTTAAATGATTTAATTTAAAAGTGAATAAAGACTTGCAATAATAATAAAAATAAGTAAGAACAATAATGTTAATAAAAATTAAAACTAAAAGGTAGTGAGTGCTTACTTTTTATGGGATAAAGATAAGTACTGTCATCTCCTTGTATAGTTGAGAAAACTGAAATTCAACCCTGACCAAGGTCACATGTCTAGTAAATAGTTGATGGAGATTTCAGTCTATGTTTAACTCTCTGCTTTTTCACACGCACAGTGTTTATTATCATGTTTCCCTGCAGATTCCAAGGTCGGTGAAGGTTGTGGAAGAAAGTTCGCCTTACTTTAAAGTAATCAGCCCCAAAGATATTAGTCACAAAGTGGCTCCTGGAGTGCCTTCCATATTCCGAATCCTCTTTACTCCGGAGGAGAACAAGGTAATACCAGGACTGGCAAGAAATTGGACACTTGTACTGGCAGATTGAAATTCAATTCTGAATATTTACAGAGGTGGTGGTGGTGGTGGTGGTGGTGGTGGTGGTATTGGTGGTAGTCTTGGTGTTGATATTTGTGTTGGTGTTGGTGGTATTGGTGGTAGTGCTGGAGGGTGGTGGTGGTGGTGGGTAGTGGTGGTAGTGTTGGTGGTGTTGGTAGTATAGATGGTGGTGATATTGCTGCCATTGATGGTGGTGATGGTGTAGATGGTAGTGGTGGTGTTATTGATGTTGGTACTGGTGTTGTTACTATTAGTAGTGTTGGTGGGTAGTGGTGGGTGACGGTGGTGGTGTGTGTAGATGGTGATGGTATTAGTAGTATGGTAGTATAGTTGGTGGTAATATTGTTGTCATTGATAGTGGTGGTGTGGTGGTGTAGATGGTGGTGGTATTGTCACTGATGGTGGTGGTAGTGGTATTGTTAGTATTTGTAGTGTTGGTGGGTGGTGGTGGTGGTGTAGACGGTGGTGGTATTGGTAGTATTGATGGGTGATGGTGATGGTGGTGTAGTTGGTGGTGGTGCTGTCATTGATAGTGGTGTAGGTGGTGGTAGTCATGAGAGGAGTGCTGAGACAAAGGATAAAGATTTTGGCTCCTAGGAAGTTTGGGGCCTTAGTTGGTTATGACTTTCCTCCCCAGATTCTAACTAGTTTGCGAAAGAGACCCAAGACTCAAACATAATATCATAGTATTGGCCTCAGTAATGGTAAAGCTAGAGCTGAGAGCAGAGGCCTGCCTGGCCTGCTCACACCGTCAGCTCACAGGCAGTCTAGGAAGAACCTGCAGTCAAAAAGGAGGCCATTTTCTGTCAGCACCACTGCAGTGGTGGGGAGGGGAATGGAGCCCAATCTCACTCTCCTCAGTCGTAGAAATTCCGGTTCCTCCTAGGAGGGAAGGAGCAGGTATGGGGGCCTGAGGGTGGAGGCTTCCTCCCCACCCCTTCTCCAGGGAGTAGGATCGTTGGTCAAGTTTTCTTCTCTGTGGGCCTAAATGGGGACTTATGAGGAGGAGAAAAGAGTTTTACCAGCATGATTGAAGGAGTGAGGACAGAGAACAAGTCTTAAATATACAGAACAAAATGCAGGCTGTATATCATGTTAATAGCAGGCATGCTTATCTGTGTTGCATTCTTATGGTTGGAATCAGTAGAGCACAGTGGAGTCAGACAGAACTAGCTTGGAGTCCTTGCTTCCCCACTGCTAGTACCTATCGGCTGCTGTCGATATCATTACCAGTATTCCCTCTACTATTGCTGTTGTTACTACTTTTCTGGAGAGCAAGGATAGAGAATTTAATGTGGCTTGTTAAGTATGTACTCCTTGTGGTGAGTGGTTAAAACTTCCATTATAATAATACCATTGTTATAATTTTGCCACTTTGTAGTATTACTATTTATATCTTAGGTTGTGTTTAGGAAACTACAGTTTTGTTTGAGGTTCTACTGAAATAAATAAAAAGATAAATAACTCCAGATGTAGGGCTTTTTGTTGCATATTGTTGAAGTCCTCATTTTTTCTGGAGGCTTTATATCTGAATACTGTCTGTGGGGAGAACAGGGTCTGGATTTACTGTGGGTGTGAGACTCCTACACCGTCATTTCTGTAGGAAGCTGGTTATAATCCTTTGTGCAGCTTGAAATACAAAGCATGCTGGATTTGAGGAGGTGGCTTTTCTTAGTTTTTTTCTGTGATGGAGAAAATATGTCTTCTGTTGGATAAGTATCGTTGTATCTGCACCTAGTCTGACTGAAAAAAGGGTACACGAGACTTTCTGGAGATGGGATGTTCTATACTGGCATAAGGATTACATGGCTGAATTCATTTGTCAAAACATTTAATATTTGTGCTTTTCAATATATACATAAGTTTTACCTAAAAAAACTTGTATAACAATAGAAGGGGGAGGGTGTGGGTAGAGGTATAGAGGGAACCAGAATAATGGAATGTTAAGAGTTGTTGAATTTGAGTAATGGGTACACTGGGGGTTTGTCATGCTAATCTGTCTTCTTTGTGCATGTTTTACATTTTCTATAATCAAAAGCCAGAAGAAGAGAGAGATTTTATTACTGTTTATCTATCCAGCAAAGAAATAGTTGAAATGTATTTAAAGTATGTTGCTATGTAGTTTATAAATATGAAATGCTAACATTCCTGGTGAGGATTATTGCTTCACTGTGTTTTGTAGCTTCTTATCTTACGCTCAGCTCTTTTATTCTTTCTTACCATTCCACTTATCCAGCATTGCATGTCTATTGGGGAACCCCTAATTTAAAAAAATTAACGAAGTTAAATGTTGTTATACTTTTACTTCTAAATGTTTGAAAGTTATCAAAAGCTACATGCATGTTTGAGGAGATATAGTGAGGATAATGGTTACTTATGAGAAATTCAGCTATCCAATTTTGGAGACACTAAGATCTTGTGTTGGACTTGGCTCTAAACTCTATATAGTTTATTTCCAAAGACAGAGTTTTTTTCTCATTTTGCTGGCTAGCTAACACGATGATGGCATAGTCAGTTATCTACATTCGCTTTCACTGTTGAAAAGTCGACAGGGCAGTGTGCAGAATGACCAGCTAGGGTTGGGCATGCTGTCTTTCGGGCTGCTCCAGAATGCAGCCAACAAGTGACTAGAGCCAGATTTATTTTAGGAAAAAAAAAGTAATTCATTTCACCAAGTGTCAGTGTTTCTTCACTTGGCCAAATTGATAGCCAAAGTACATACTTTTTTCCTTCTTATCCCCTGCTGATCTCAGCACACTCCATTCTCATTTACCCTCCTCACATCTGGAGGGTGAGATATGTAAATTGCAGCATGCCACAGTTAATAAGCCAGCCCTCTTTCAATTGGATTTTCAGTACCGTGTATATTAGCACGTCGAAGATGATAATGCAATTTACATTTTTCCCCCGTCATCTATTAATCTGGCTGCCTGGGGATGGAGCTTGTTAAGAATGCCAAATGCCCAGATAACAGGTGCAGTAAATTTACTTTGGCTTTCCTTATCTTTCCTCACTCAGACTTTTTAAGAAATGATTGGACATGTTATTAATATAATAATCCTAGTGTACATATCATATACTGTAGAAATATAATAGCCAGTATCATCATAAAATAACACTATACAATTCTAGAGCCTGACATTTTTCTTGACTTCTTAAATTTGTATCTTTACCATTAAAATGAGAATGAAAAATATTAGGATTTTGTGGGAAAGCAAAAGAGAGTACTTCCTTGGACTTAAGAAAGCATCTGTTTGCAATGTGTTGTCATATGGAAAAGGCAGCAAGCTTTGAAGAAAGCATGCAGTGATGCAACTGGGTCGCTCAGTTATGGTTTAAGAAAATGTCTAATTTGTTGTCAGAATGGTTTTTCCAATTTGTCACCATGAAATTTAGAAACCATAGCCCAAGAAGAATAAAAAATGTGAGCATGTTTTATGTTATCTATGTATACAATAATAATAAAACTATATTGCCAGCAATTTGAATTTAAATATCAGTATCATACAAGTGGCCACAATCAATGACTTTTGTTGGCAAAAATAATACTAGGATTTTGTTTTCCTTCTGCCTGAAATTCTCACTCCCCAGTTCTCTCTGGATCACCCCCATAGGCCCAGTATCTGGCACAGGGCCTGACACATAGAAAGGGTGCAGTAAATATTTGTGGAGTGAGATAAGTAAGTAAAAGTTAGTCTAAGAAATAAAGAAGTTTCTTTGACTTGGGGTTGGCCTGCAGACATTAAGAGCATGTAAAAAGGGCTCAATTACCTTTTTGTGTCATGAATATATTAGATGTTAACTTTCTTCCTTGTCATTTCAATTAACAGTAAGATGTCTTAGAAGTCTTCTCTAAGAAGAGTTTCTCTTTATTTTGTTTCATATTTCCAGATAGTCACATCCATACTTTTTAGCTTTATGGACCTCATAAATATAATGTGATAATAAGGCTAACAAGGATTTTAGGAAATTTCTTTATAAAAAAACTCTTGATAGTGTCATACCCAGAAAAGATATTAAAAATAAATAATATTCTTCCATTTACTCAGTGCCAGGCCCAGTTTTCTGAGCCAGATCCGATGGAGAATAGAAGAACAAGCTTTGGCCTTCGTGGAGCTTACATTTCACAATGAATAAACAAACCAACAAACAAATATATATAATTTAATGTAGGAATTGACATAGTAGAGGGTAGGGAATGATAAGAGCTTTGCTTACTTCCAAAAGTAAAGTCAAGGAAGCCTTCTCTGATAGGAAAGTCAAGGGGAGACTCCTCTTTTGAGGTGACATTTGGGCAGAGAACTAATTTAAGCCACGCAAATATCTGAGGGATGGGCTGTCTAGGAGAGGGAACAGCAAGTGCAAAGGCCCTGTGGCAGAAACATGCTTGGCAATCAGCTCGGGAAAGTACGCGAAGGCCAGTGGGGCTGGAGCAGAGGAAGCTGTTGGAAACATGGTAGGAAATGAGATTCCAGAAAGTGAGCTCGTGAAGGATCTTAGAAGCCATACAAAGTGGGATAGGAAGCCACTATAAAGTACTTCAAATATTTTTATTATGGAAGGCTTTCTTTTCCTCATATGCAAAAGTAGAAAGAACAGCAGAATGAACTGCCATCACCCACCTTTTCAAATCTCAGCACATGACCAGTCTGTCTTCATCTGTTCTGCCCCTTCCCCCAGTAGATTTTGAAGCAAGGCCCATATAATAGCATGCAATTTCATCTGTAAATATTTCATGATTTTTCTCTGAAAGATAAGGGCCTTTTTAAAAGTTAGCGTAACCACAGTACCATGATTGTGCCTAAAAAACCACAGTTACTCCTTAATATCATCACATATTCAGTCAGTAGTTTGGATCTTGATTTAAGAAAACCAACTTTAAAAAGTTGTTTTTTTAAAAAAAAACCATTGTGTACTAAGTGCAACAATGGTTCACAATTAAGAAAAAGTTTTTTTTTTTAAGTTGGTTTTCTTAAATCAAGATCCAAACAAGGTTTGCTGATTGCATTCCCATCACGTCGTTTAGAATGGCCCCTTGCTGCCTATTGCCTGTAACTGATAGTTAGATCTATAACCATGATTAGATTCATTTAATTTTTTCTTTTTTCTTTTTGGTCAAGAATCCTTCACAGGTGATGTGGTACTTCCTAGTGCATTACATCAAGAGGCACACAATGTCTGTTATGTTTTGTTTTGTTTTTGTAATGATCCAATAAAGATCATTCCCTACATCACTGAGGGTTGAGTTTCTAATTCCATAATTTATTTTGCACTTACTGGTTGAAATTATTCTAAAAACAATAACAACAGCGAAACCAAAACTTTCCCCCACCAGCTTTTCAGCTCCCCTGAGGTATAGTCCATTCAGGAAAGATAGGAGAAATGCTTGATTCTCTCCTTTTATCCAGCCTGATGGGTTGTGATTAGGGATGACACAATCTGACTTACATTTTAGGAGCACTCTGGCTGCCAAGTAGAGAATAGACTGAAGCGGGGGCACGTGAGGCATCACAGCTAGTGGCCTCCCCTTGACATTGATTTTCTCTTTCCTCATTGGTAAGAGAACCACAATTTAAAAAAAAAAATTGTAATTGACAAAAATTGTATACATTTGTAGTGTTCAACATGAGGTTTTAATATATATATACACATTGGAATGGCTAAATCAAGCTAATAAATATATACATTATCAAATTAATATATATATAACCTCACATACTTATAATTTTTTTGTAGTGAGAACATTTAAAATCTACTTTCTTAGCAATTTTCAATTTTACAGTACATGGTTATTAACCATGTTGTATAATAGGTCTCCTGAACTTCTTGTCTAACTGAAATTTTGTACCCTCTGACCAGCATCCCCCAATTCTCCAACCTCAGCCCCTGGGAATCACTGTTCTACTCTCTGCTTCTATGCATTTGACTGTTTTAGATTCCACATATCAGTGAGATCATGTAGTATTTGTACCTCTATGCCTGGCTTATTTTGCTCAGCATAATTGCCTCCAAGTTCATCCATATTGTCACAAGTGATGGAATTTCTTTCTTTTTTAAGATTACATAATATTCCATTGTGTATATATACCATGTTTTCTTTCTTTTTTTTTTTTTTTTTTTAACAGAGTCTCACTCTGTTACCCAGGCTGGAGTGCAGTGGGACAATCTCAGCTCGCTGCAGCCTCCACCTCCCAGGCTCAAGCAATCCTCTCACCTCAGCCTCCCTAGTAGCTGGGATTATAGGCCCTCACCACCATGCCTAGCTAATTTTCTATTTTGTTTAATTTTAGTAGAGATAGGGTTTCTCCACGTTGTCCAGGCTGGTCTCGAACGCCTGAGCTCAAGCGATCTGCCCATCTTAGCCTCCCAAAATACTGGGATTATAGGCATTATCCACTGTGCCCGGCCAACATTTTCTTTGTATGTTCATCCACTGATGGACACTTGGGATGATTCAACATGCTGCAATGAACATGGGGGTTCAGGTAGCTCTTCCACATGCTGATTTCATTTCCTTTGGATATATACCTAGAAGTAAAATTGCTGGATCATATGGTAGTTCTATTTTTAATTTTTTGAGGAACTGCCATACTGTCTTCCATAATGGCTGTACTAATTTACATTCCCATCATCAGTGTACAGGGAGAACCACAAATTTTGATTGGACACTTCTGCCTGAAGTAAGAGATTACATTTCCCAGCCTCCTTCACAGCTGCGTGTAAGTGTCAGCCAATGAGATGTGAGTAGGACTCCAAGGCACTTGCTTGAAGAGAGCTGACACAGCAGGAGGTGCCCTGTCCCTTCTACCTTCTTCCTTCTGCCCTGCAGCTTGGCTGTGAAAGAGTCGGGTCCCAGGAATTGCTCTGCCCCACAGGGTGACATCGAGGATGAGAACTGCATGCTAGAATAGTAGAGCAGGAATTTAGGAATTTGAGTCTCTGATGACACTGTTGAGCCACCCAACCGACCTGGCCTGCCTACCTCTGGCCTTCTTTGTACAAGAGAAATAAACTTCTACCTAGTGTAAACTGCTCTGATTTTGCTCTTTTTCCTGTTGTAACGTAGCTGACTGATCCCTGATGCATACAAGGGGCAGAGGCTACTATAGTAGTTCAGGTAAAAGATAAGGAAGTTTGGATGAGGGTGGTGACAGCAAAGGTGATGAGAAGTAGGAGGAGTAAGGATGTATACTTTTTTTTTTTTTTTTTTTGAGGCAGAGTTTTGCTCTTGTTGCCCAGGCTGGAGTGCAATGGCGTGATCTCTGCTCACTGCAACCTCTGCCTCCCGGGTTCAAGTGATTCTCCTGCCTTACCCTCCCGAGTAGCTGGCATTACAGGCACCTGCCACCATACCCAGCTAATTTTTTGTTATTTTAGTAGAGATGGGGTTTCACTATGTTGGCCATGCTAGTCTTGAACTCGTGACCTCAGGGGATCCACCCACCTCAGCCTTCCAAAGTGCTGAGATTACAGGCATGAGCCACTGTGCCCAGCCGGATGTATACCTTTATTGTACAGCTGCCAGGATTTACTGATGGATCGATGAAGGATACGAGAAAGAAAGGCACCTAATTTGAACTGTAGGATTTTGGCTAACAACTGGTCAAATGGTGATGTCATTTACAGAGACAGGGAACAGAGGAGGAAAAGCAGGTTTGTGAGGCTGGGTGTTCAGTTCATCAACTGAAGTGACTGCTTAAGCCTGCAGGCCGTCAGAGCCTCCCAAGTCATAGCATCTGAATTAATTGTAAGCCAGCAGAGCAATATATAATGATGTATAATCTAATATAGTCATATTAAGTGCATAACTTCAGAGATTGGAATACATTGTAAGGGACTTTAAAGAACTTTATATTCTTTTATGGGTGTGTGAATTGATTATGAAAAAATTTATAATTCGAATCAAACTTCAAACCTTCCTCATTTGGGAACTTGAAAAGGTCTGAAAACATCTCTCTCAGTATTTCAATTAGGTTCCTAAGCTATTTACAGCTGCTTTTAATTCCTTCTAGAACAAAGCAGCGGGTATGTGAGCATAGAATACAATGAGACAAACACTTCAGGATCTCCTCTTATCCTGGATTCAGCAGCATCTTTTGTTCTAGCTCTCAACGCCTCAGTTAATGCTCAGTCTTCACATGTGCCAGGGGCTTTTCAGTTTGTAATTCCCAGCAAAACGTGTGCTGGCTGGATTTGATTTCCTAAGAAAGAGAGAAAATAGTACTTATCCCTTTAGGACTCTGTAGGAATCAGACTAGGCTGTTGCATTGTTGAATTCTGTGGGGTTTTCTAAGATCAAGTGTGCTTAGTGCAATTTGTACTTCCTCATGTCTGGAGAGCTTAAGTTTTGAGTCTGGCATTCCCATCTGGAAACCAGAATCAGTTGCAGAGATAAGAGCCTAACAACTCAATTTTTTAAATTTTTATTTTTGTTTTTATTTTATTTATTTATTTATTTATTTTTGAGACAGAGTCTCACTCTGTTGCCCAGGCTGGAGTGCAGTGGTGCGATCTTGGCTCACTGCAGCCTCCATCTCCCGGGTTCAAGCAATTCTCTGCCTCAGCTTACCGAGTAGCTGAGACTACAAGTGCAGGCCACCATGCCCAGCTAATTTTTGTAGAGACTGGGTTTTGCCATGTTGGCCAGGCTGGCCTTGAACTCCTGGCCTCAGGTGATCCACCTGCCTCAGCCTCCCAAAATGCTGGGATTATAGACCTGAGCCACCACGCCCAGCCATTAAAAAAAAAAATTTTAATAAAAAGAAATTTTTGTGGGTACACAGTAGGTATATATATTTACGGGATACATGAGATATTTTGATGTAAGCATGCAATGTGAAATAAGCACCTCATGGAGAATGGGGTATTCATCCCCTCAAGCATTTATCCTTTGAGTTACACACAATCCAGTTACATTCTTTAAGTTATTTAAGAATATACTAGCAACCCAGTTTTAATCAATTTCATGAATCCTATTTATTCCTTTTTATGACTCACTCCTGCCTTAGGACTTGTATGTTTACAATTCCCCTTGGCAGGAACACTCTGTTCCTAGACTCACCCAGCTGGCTCCTTTTACTGTTCAGGTCCCCATCCAAAGGTCACCTCCTCAGGAAGACCTCCTTAGTTATTCTAACCTAAATCAACCCCATCTGATAATTATCACTTTCCTGTGCTTTATTTTCTTCGAAGCCCTCATCACTTTCTGAAATTATGTTGTTCTATTATTATCCTTATCAGTATATGGATGGCTAGATGGCTCCCTACCAACGAGAATAAACATATGTTGAATTTTTCCTATTTGCCTTACACATATTGTACTTAATACAAAAGTTTGATAAGGACAACTAACATTTATCAAGTACTTACTACTTGCTAAATGCTAGGCTAAGTACTAGCCCACACAAGTCCACATCTGTGTTGTCTCATGCCTGGACTACAACAGTGTCTTCCTAACTGGCCTCCCTCTTCCCACTGCAGTCCATGGCCCACACAGCCGCCACCGCTTTTTCTAAAACGTTACTCAGGTTACATCAAGATCAGCTTTCAGCCTCGGGAAGGCCTTCAGCCCTCTCACGTCCTAACAATGGCTTACAAGATCTGTGGGATCTGGCCCCCACAATCTGTTGGCCATGTGTCTAACCACTCTCCTTCCCTTGCGCCCCTCTGGCCACAGGTTCCAAATCACACTTCTCCCAGACAGCCATCCATCCATATGGCTTCATTTGTCACTCTCGTCTCTGCTGAAGTGTCCCCTCCTCATAGAGGCCTTTCCTGACTGTCCCCCCCGCCCCGCCCCATGTGAAAGAGCTCTCCAGTCTTTCTGTCCCCATATCATGATTTATTTCCCGTCCCTCATCACTACCGAATGTTCTGTTACTAACTTTCCTTCCTTCGGGAAGTATTTGTTGAGTAGTTGCTGAGTACTAGGCTCTGTTCTAGGTACTGGGTATACAGAAGGCAAGAAGATGGACAGATCCCTCTTGACATGGAAATATGGGGGAGACATGCAGTACACTCACTGGAGAGGTAGAATATACGATATACCAGATGGCTCTGGGCAAGACTGAAGCTGGACAGAAGGCAAGGGAGTGATGGGGCAGGAGAGGGGAGAGTTCCATTGAAAATAGGGCAGTCAGGGGAGGCCTCAGGGAGAGAGTGGATTGCTGTGCCAAGCGCTGAAGAGGCAAGGGGGTGAGCACCATGAATAAGTAGAGGAAAGGAGAACATCATGTGTGAAGGCTCTGAAGGGGAAGCCTGTGGCTGCAGGAGGACCCAGGGGAGAAAAGGAGATATGGCCAGAGAAATGATGGGGGTACTAGGCCACCAGACCCTCTATAGTACACCACCCTCAGCCTAGGTGCTTTTCAGCAGAGGAGCAGCCTGAGCTGACTTACATTTTTGCTGGATCCCTCTGACCCTTGGGTGGAAAATAGACTTTAGGAGAGCAAAGGTTGAAATAGAAAGTCCTGTTAGCCTGGGAAAGATTGGAGTGGCTAGGACCAGGGCGGCAGGAGTGGAGGTGGTGAGGAGTGATTGCAGTTCGGATATATTTTGAAGGTAGATCCTATGGATTGTATCAAGAAATTGAGAAATAGAGCATGAAGGGATGCCTCATTTCAGGGTTCTAAAGCCAGACCGCTGGAGGGATGCAAATGCCAGTACTGAGACCAGGAGGCTGCAAGTGGAGAGAGGGTCAGACCTTAGCTGTCTTTGTGGAGCCTTTGTCGGTACTAGAAAAAGGTTCCCCCTCTGGGCTGAAGCTGTTTTGCCTCCATTCCTGGCCCTCAGCAGAAATCTTTATGCACGGTAGCAGGCAGTGACATTCATCAGGAGCTTTGGTTTGGGACATAAGTTTATATCCAATGAGATGCTGACTGGGCAGCTGGTTATGAGTTTGGAGCCCAAGGGGACAGATAGAACTACAGGCGTAAAGGCTATTTGTGAGCATTCCTGGCAGTTTTAGCTTTATATTTATTTGTATGTGAGTTGCACTGTGTATTACATATCCTTTATTCATCTGTTCATCGTCTCCTCCATCCTGATGTGAGCTGGAGAAGGACCGTGACCATGTCTGCATTTCCTAATTGGTTGTATTGCTAGACCTACCACAGTGCCGTGCTGGCACCTGGGCACTTAGTGAACATAGTTGAATAAATAAACTGGGGATGCCACTGCTTTATGCTTGTTCTGTGGCTTCATGAAGTTGAGTACGTGGCCAGCCCTGTATGCCAATTTGTATGCCAGATGGTCCCATTCTTATTCTATGCCCAAAGCCCAAAAAGAGCTTTTGTTAAAACCTCCACCACTTACTACCAGTTATCACATGGTTACCAAAAGGAAATTTATGTTCAAAATGACTTTTCATTAATCAACATTGCCTTGCAGCTAAAACACACAATAAAAGGATGAGAAAACTTAAAATGAAGGAAAACAAAGCTTTTTTTAGATATCGGGTACCTTTTATGGTGACTTAACTTTTTCTTTGCTACGTTGCAGGCAAGTATTCTATTTCTGTCTTATGAGATGGCATAAAGAGTGACTTTATTCAGCATTTCTGTTGCATTTAAACTTATTACTGGGGAAGAGAGATGCCTAGGGCCTCAGCATTTTTATTTGGAGTGGTCAGAAATGGCTTTGTGCAAGAAGTGAGGTTTCAACTGACTTATGCATCAGTTAGCTACTGCTGTATAATTACAAACAATCCCACATTTAGTGGCTTAAAATAATAAGCACTTATTATTGCTCACGAGACTATGGTTCGGCTGGGTGGTTTTTCGGGGTCTTGCCTGGGTCCTCTCATCAGGTGGGGGAACTCTGTTCATTGTAGCTGGGCTCACATATCTGGGGATCAGCTGGCTCTAGGCTGGTCTAGCATGGTCTTGGTTGGAGCATCCAGGGGCACATCCTGCAGTAGGCTGGACCAGGCTTGTTCACATGCCATTGGCAGGGTTCCAAGAGCAAGACTTGGATAGGCCCAAAGCTTCTTGAGGTCTCAGCTTGAAACTGGCATAGCATAACTTCTGCCACCTTTTATTGCTGAAAGCAAGTGGAGTGGAGGCTTCTTTCTTGATGGAGGAGCTGCAAAGTCACATTGCAAAGAGTATAGGCAGAAAGAGGCCATTAATTAGAAACATCATTCTAATACATGGGCTTGAAGGAGAACTAGGGTTTGGAAGGAGGACCTGAGGGAACTGTTGTGGATCTTCTTGGATCTACAGGAGAAATGGGCCTGGCCTGCCACCCTGCCACTGACCTTCATCCTACCTCCCTATTGCCTGGGAAACACATGAAACATAGTTTCTCTACCAGCTGTAGGTTTTAACACTAGATCTGTTCTCTCTCTCTCTCTCACAGAAAAGACAATCTCATTGAAAATACTTCTGTAATTGTCTTAAGTTTTCATAGAAATATACTAAAAGTTGTTTTGCAAAATGCCTCTTATCGATGCTTTTTCTTGCACAGTTATCGTGATCATGTTTTTTCCACAAATAATGATTGTACCCTTCCCTTGTAGGATTACTCCCATACATTGACCTGTGTTACTGAAAGAGAAAAGTTTATTGTACCCATCAAAGCCAGAGGGGCGCGAGCCATTCTCGATTTTCCTGACAAGGTGAATTTTTCCACTTGTCCTGTCAAATACAGCACCCAGAAGATTCTGCTGGTACGAAACATTGGCAACAAAATTGCTGTATTTCACATCAAAACTTGTAGGTATGCATGCCTTTGGCTCTTGTTTTTGATTGATTATAGCTAAATCTAGTCAGCTCAAGTAATATGCTGCCATAACATTGGGGGTGGAACTGCTTGTTACAATCTTCAGTTGCAAAGCTGGGAGACCTCACTGATGTAGGGTAGACTTCCTCTTCATCCTCAGAGGAAATTAAAATTCCAGGTGTAATATCTTATATCCATATTATACTAAATCCTCTTACCTGTTTGGTTTTTCAAAATGCTGGATAAAAGTGCTTCTTTTAGTATAGAGAATGGCCCATGAGAATATAGAAATAAATTGGTCTTGACTGAGAATTTTTATAACTGGCTTGGTTAGTTTTCTGTTGCCATTGTAACAAATTGTCACAAACTCAGTAGCGTAAAACGACACAAATTTATTATCTTACATTTCAATGGGTCAGAAGTTGCACTGTGCTAAAATCAAAGTGAAAGCAGGGCTGCATTCCTTTCTGGAGGCTTCAGGGGAGAGTACATTTCTTTGCCTTTTCCAGTTTCTGGGGACCATCCACATTCCTTGACTCGTGGCCTTCAGGTTTCTCCTCTGAAAAATGGGGAAAAGTACACCAGCCAGTTCATAAGGTTGTTGGGATAATCAACAGAAACTGCTGGTATATATCAAGTTTCTATAATCGGTGTTTGCTCTTTTCTTTTTCCTTCAAATGAGCTATGGCCAGTGTGGTAGACAGAATGATGACTCTCCAGATATGTCCATATCCTAATCCCCAGAACCTGTGACTGTATCATGTTGTATGGCAAAGGGGAATTAATATTGCAGATATAATTAAAGTTGCTGATCAGCTAATGTTAAAATCGGGAGATAATCCTGGATTCACTGGATGAGCCCAATGTAACCAACAAGGACTTTTAAAAATAGAAGACGAGAGCAGAAGAGTTCAGAGTGATGAGCTGTGAGAGGGACTCAACCTGCTGTTGCTGGCTTTGGAAGATGAGAAAACTGAGGGATAGAGAAGTAACATCATTTCCTTAAGAGCACAGAGCTAGTAAGTGATAGAGCTGGATTTTAATCTGAATATTTGTGGACTAACCACAGTGTAGACACCATGGGACAGTATAAAGCAGGGGTCCCCAACCCCCGGGCCATGGACTGGTACCGGTCCAGTCCATGGACTGTTCAGAATCAGGCTGCACAGCAGGAGGTGAGCGGTGGACAAGGGAGCAAAGCTTCATCTGTATTTACAGCTGCTCCCCATCGCTTGCATTACCGCCTGTGCTCCGCCTCCTGTCAGATTAGCCGTGGCATTAGATTCTCATAGGAGCACACACCCTATTGTGAACTGTGCATGTAAGAGATCTAGGTTGCATGCTCCTAATGCCCAATGATCTGTCACTGTCTCCCATCACCCCCAGATGGGACTGTCTAGTTGCAGGAAAACAAGCTCAGAGCTCCCACTGATGTACCTTATGGTGAGTTGTATAATTATTTCACTATATATTACAATGTAATAAGATAGAAATAATGTGTGCAATAAATGTAATGTGCTTGAATCATCCTGAAAACATCCACCCCACCCTGAATCTGTGGAAAAACTGCCTTCCATGAAACTAGTCCCGGGTGCCAAAAAGGCTGGGGACTGCTAGTATAAGAATGATGAGACAATCCCATCTCTCAAGGACCTCTCTTATCAGATGGAAAAGAAGGATTTGTTCTGGGGCATGAGAGCAAGTGACTGACCAGTGGGGTCTTAAAAAGAACAACCATCTTGAGAAGACGGGAAGCAGGGGTTCAAGTTCTTTTCCATAAAAAGTAGTATGTATATACTGGATTTAAGTTCTCTTTTTAAAAAGTAGTGTGTATATACTGGATTTAAGTTCTCTTTCAGAAGGGCCTTATCTGTGGCATCCTTTGCTGACTTAATGATGCATTTGTCCAAAAGGAATTAGAATTTGCTTCTACCTGTTCCCAAAAGTTAGGCTACCATGGAGTACTCTTTTGGTAATTTCCTGCCTTAGGAGTTCCTGGACTGATAGCTTATATGCAAATCCCACACCTTCATAAGATACAAGTTCAAGTTATGAATGTCCTAGAGAAACATTGTTCCTTTAATTAAAAACTCAGACACTTTTTCTTTTGCTGATGGGAGTGTGTTGGGGGAGTTCTTCATATTTCTCAGGATTATACAGGGATCTGGTCCCAGTCCCCTAACTTGACCATTGTGAGGCCTTGTCTCCTGCTCCAGCGGGGCTATTAAAAACCCAGGCTTCTGGGCTACTGGGAGCTCAGGGCAGACCTATCATTAGCTCAGTGACTTACTGGTGTGGTTCTTAGGTTCCTCTTTGTTTTGGAATGATATGAGTTTTTCTTATTTTTGTGCATGCTCAGTTATGCATTTATTTACATTATCTTTTATCCAGTCTTTCTAGGTATTTTCTGGTGGGAGAGTTTTCAAGTGACCCAGTTTGCCATACTGTAGGGAGCAGCACTGCTATATTGCCAGTTGAGGGCACATCCTTTGGGAGGGAATTTGTGTTTATTTCTCCAAGTATTCTAGGTGAATCACTCTCTCTGAACTATTTCATGTAGATCCACATTTCTGTCTGATATCCTATTTTTCCTGGCCTAAAACTACCTTTAATATTTCTTGTAGCACAAGTCTACTGTAAATTCTCTGTTTTTGTTTATCTGGAAAAAAAAAGTCTTTATTTTTCCATCATTTTTGGAAGATATGTTTTTCACCATATAGAATTCTGGGCCAACAATCATATATAGGTTTTTTCCCTAGTACTTTAAATATGTCTCTCAATTGTTCTTCGACTTAACATTTTTCTAATGAGAAGTCTGCTGTGATTCTTATTTTTGTTCCTCTGTATGTAATTATCTCTTTTTCTTGGGCTACTTGCATGATTTATTTTGTTTTTGCAGTTTGGAAATGATATGTCTAGGTGTAAGTTTGTTTATGTTTTGTTTTTTGTTTTAAGGATTTTGTTTTGCTTTTGCTTGGTTTGGGTTTTAATTTTGCTTGAGGTTCTCTGAACTTCCTGAATCTTTCATTGTTTTTGGAAAATCTCAGCCATTATCTCTCCAAATATTTTTTTTTTTGTTCCATCCCCTTTCACTTTTTCTTCTGCTTGCAGGAAAGTTCTTCCTGCCACAGGTAAAAGCCACAGTCTAAATTGTATGTACATGTCCCATCTCCCTTGGGGGAAACGGGTTATCTGTCTTTAGATTTCAGGCTATTTGATGTGCTACCTCAGCTCTCAGACAGGCACAAGAAAAATTGCGATTTTGTTATTATCTCACTTTCTCTCATGGTTAGGGTAAAAGAAACATTCTTTCCAGCTTTCTGCATCCTAGGTAGGAGCAAGATTCTGAACCACTTTAAATAAATCAACCACTAGAGGCAAAGGAAAAGTTCTTTTGGAAACCAGTGTCTCCTGACATTTTTCATAAATGCTCTACAGGCCTTGTTTGTCATCTCATGGCAAGCTTCACATATTTTGATAGAGGGAGAAGGAAGCAAGTTGTTCAACTGGCTTCCCATGAATTAGAAATAACCCATCTTGGCCTGGCATGGTGGCTTATGCCTGTAATTTCAGCATTTTGGGAGGCCAAGGTGAGTGGAGCACTTGAGTCCAGGAGTTTGAGATCAGCTTGGACAACATGGTAAAACCCCGTCTTTACAAAAAATACAAAAAGCAAAAAAATAAGCTAGGTGTAATGGTCCATACCTGCAGTTCCAGCTACTTGGGAGGCCAAGGTTGAGCTCAGGAGGTCGAGGTTGCAGTGAGCCATGATCATGCCACTGCACTGCAGCCTGGGTGACAGAGAGAGACCCTGTCTCAAAAAAGAGAAAAAAAAAAACAAAAAAAAACCCCATCTTTTTCCATTGAAAAATGGTCTCCCACAACCACCATTCACAATACCCATGAAAAACTATTACATTGGTATTTTTTTCTATGAAAAGAAAGAATCTACCTAAGGTGGAAATGCAAGTGCAGGAACATATCTTCCTGGGCTGTTTGGCTGAATCTGAAAAAACCACCCCAAAATGGCAATTTTGTATATTTTAGATTCATGTAAATGTGAAGCAAAAATCACTTCACAGATTTAATAGTGTGAAGTTGCAAAAAAAATCTAAAACCTTTCTATCCATCTACCTTTGAATATGAATTATCATGTTTTCCTAACATAGAAACAATTCTAAGGTAAAATGGGAGGCAACTCAGGGACTGGCCAAGAATTGTCAACAGTAGACATGCTGGCCCAACATTCCCATTTTACTGTGAAAGGAGTAAAGCCTGAGGAGTGAAATTATGTACCCAAACTCCCCCAGTAAGTTAACATTAAAACCTGGATTCATGCAAACATGGGCCAGCTCTGGGCTTGTTTGCCCTCAGGTCCATGTCTCACCATTCCCCTGCGCTGCTCAGTGTCACTGTGGGGCTTTGTGCGTCTTCCTAGCCTCCTGGCTCAGCTGGATTCCAGCTAGGTTTGACCAGTCAGGGACACTAGCAAGAGACTGGAGAGTAGGAAGAACGAAGAAGCCTCCTCCCTCTTTGTCTTCAGCAGAGTCCCCAGCCTCGACTGCATCTCCTCCGTGGTTCTAGCCACTGTCAGGCTGGCCTGCCATGGTTCTAACTTCCGCCAGGTGACCCTGGTCCCCAGGATCTGATAACACTTCCTCCTCTCCTTTTGCTTCCAGTCCAGGGGTGGAAAAAGCTTACCACCATTAGGAATCTCAGAGCTGTCTCACCTTCTTCAGTTGGGTTTCTCGCCTCTCCCATCTTCTGTGTAACCAAGTCTCTCAAATTCCCTGTTTGCAAGTATTTTTGTTTTCCTGTTTAGACTCTTCATGAAATAATAGCTTTATGTTTTCTCCACAAAATGCATGTTTTTCAACCATCATTGCTTCTGTGAGTTGCCTCAAGTCCTTCCAGTCAGTCCCTTTTCTGTTTAAATTAACCACAGCTGGCTTCTGTTGTTTGCAACCGAGAGCACTGATGGCTTCAATGAGAAAGAATGTGGTTAAATTTGTGGTCACATCCTATTGAATTAGAATCTCTAGGGAGATCCCCTGACAAGGATCCATACTAAAAACCACACAGATGATTCTGTTCCTAGACAGTGTTCTTCAGTTAATGTGGTTGTGAATAGACGTGGCAGAGCAGTGGATATAGTCTGAGAATTTAGAGTCAAAAGCCCATGATCCTGCCACTTTTAGTGTCAATATACAGCTAGAAATAATGTCCCACAGGAAATTGTTTAGAAAAACAGATCATCCTTTTCTCATTGAAATAATGATTTTATTAGTGGTTAAGTTTATAAAATGCTTAGGTTCTTATAAATCACAAAAACTAGAACTTTCTTTGCATGTCTGTTATCCTTATTCGAATGTGAGCTTCTCAAATGGAAGGATTGTATCTAACTCTTTTCATTTGTACGTCCCCAGCATCTGTCTAGGATAAATAAGCACCCAATAAATGTTTATAAGATGCCTAACCAACGATATATCACAAAGGCAAAACTACAACTATAAACCTCTACAATAAAATAAAACATGTTCTCCAAGTACTATAAAATAAGCATAATGTTTTACACTAATAAAAGAGGCTGCAATGCGCTATAAAATGTACAAAGAACATAAGCAATTATTGTTAAATCTGATCTAAAACTCTAGTAGGTATCAGAATAACTTTGATGATTACAGTAGGATTAACATTGGAAGGTGAAATAGGATTAAGAAGCAATTTCAAAATCTAAAATCTCAAGGAATTAAACAAGAAAGATCATCTGAAGAATAAACACTAATGTTATATTCAATATTTAATATTGTAGGATCAATATTTAGTCTTCTGCTAAAGTATTGAATCATTTGGATAGTTTTAGTTCTTGAGAAGAGCTCATAATTGATTGAACAAAAACTCAAATTTTTCTCATGGCTCATGATTTTTCACAAAACCAAACTCCATTCATAATTATTTGGTATTAATCAAGATATGATATCAAAACCAAATATTTTGATAGACTGAACCATCCTTATACCCTTGAAGAACAACACTTTCTACTTCTTTGTAAGAGCATTTTCTGATACTTGGTATTTTCTAGCCCATTCAGCCTGTCTGCATTTTAGTAAAATGAAATACAAAATCAAATTATAGACAATGTATAACTACCAGAACTTAACACACTCTACCCAATTAACATCTGTTAGGCAGCTGTAAGTAACAATGGCAATCCCAGGTGATTATAACTACTGAAGAAGTTTGTGTAACCTAAACCCAACGATTAGCACAAAGGCAAAGTAACCGTTACCACTCCATGGAACTTGGATTCCTGGAGGTCGTACGGATGGGCTACTAGTGCCATTTTCTCTGTAAAAATTATTAATAGTTTAGGTACTGCAATATAATAATACCCAATTCATTTTAAAGCTATTCTTTTGCTACCAATAAATATTTGAAAATAAAATGAAGGAAAATATTAGGAAGTAGGGAGGCAAAGGATAGAAGTAAATATTGTGGTGGTGTTCCCAAAGCCAGGAAACTGGGCCCAGTTCTCACTTCTTCTGATTATTCCTGAGGCCGTAAGGAAGGAAAGAACTTTGAGACTGGGAGACTCACCGTCACTTCCCACAAGGCACGGTTTCTACTGAAGGTTTGCTCCTTTTTGTTCCACCACGATGTCATAGACACTGATGGTTCATTACAAATATTTTTGTTTTACCTTTAAGAGTTTATTGTAATTCAATTAAGCAACCTCTTCTGAGAGGCTCCTGAGTAAAGCACCATGTATGGGGTGATGAGTGACACAAAAATAAATTTAACCACATGGCTTCCATGTTCAGGGTGGTTTGGGGTGGGCAGAAAGAACAGGGACTTCCCTCCTGGCACCACCACTGAGTTGGGCAACTTTGGGCAAGTTGCTGCCCTTGTGAGCATCTGTTTTCCCATGTCTGAAATGCAAATAACAATATGGACTTTCTCGGGGTTTGTTTGAGGATTAGGAGAATTGCTATATGTAAAGCACCCAGCGTAGGACCCAGCATAGAATATGTGCTCGTGATTGTGTTTTCCCTTCCCCCTCTTCTCAAGGGTTTCTAGCTATTGGGAGAGGTAGGCATGAAAACCAACTCAAGTACAAAGTAAACCACTGTAAAAACTGAAAGGGAAGTTATAGTCTCTGAGAGGAAGGAGATGCTATTTACAAAAGGGAGAATCAGGAAAGATTCTATTTAAGAAGTGACTTTGAGTCTGGGCTGTGAGAGGTGGCTTCAGAAGGAGTATGGCATGTGGGAAATGGCACATCATCTGATGTGATCCTAGCAGTTCCGATTGTCTTCGTGGGGGCCACAATCTGGTGGGAAGAGAGAGCAGGTGCAGTGCTGGGGGAGGTTGTGGGTGAAGAGACTAAAGCCTGCCTTCCATCCCACCCCAGTGCTGACTTGGAACATGACAGGTGTATAGGATATTTGGACAGATGTATGTGTGTAATGAAAATGCAAAAACCTGTTGGGAACAGATTGTGTGGGACCTGAAATGCCTAGGGGTTTGAACTTGATTGCACAGATGATGAGGACCACTGAAGGTGTTTGAACAAGAGATTGATGTGTTATGACCTGTGTGTGTTTTTTACACTCTCTCTAGAGCAGTGTGAAGGAGTGAGGAGAGAATGATGAAAACTTGAACTCATCGAAACACCCAAACACATCCACAGATTCATCACGCAGCATCTAGAGGCTGCCAGTGAGGGAGATAAAAATAGCCATAACAAAAAGAATAATAAACACTTGTATAGTATTTCCTCTGTGCCAGGCATTATTCTAAGCACTTGACCTATATCAACCCCTTTAGTCCTCACTATAACCGTATGAAGTAGGTGCTATCATTACCCTCCTTTTAGAGATAAGGAAACTGAAGGTTAAGTGACTTGCCCAAGGTTGTGGCAGAGCTGGGTTTTGAACTTGTTCGGTTGGCTCCAGAGGTCAGGCTAGTAACCACTGCCCCAGAATGCCTCTGCAGCAATGCCTGGGGTTCACTGGTGGATCGGTGCCACAGGCATGGGGACAGGGCAGAGGAAAGGAAGCAGGAAAATCAAGAAGTGAAAGGAGGGGAGATCCACTTATTTGTGGGATCTAAAAATCAAAACAATTGAACTCATGGACATAGAGAGTAGAAGAATGGTTACTGGAGCCTGGGAAGGGTAGTGGGAGTTGGGGGCGGGAGAGTTGGGGAAGGTTAATGGGTATTAAAAAAGTAGTTAGAAAAAATGAGTGAGACCTACTATTTCATAGCACAATAAAGTGACTGTAGTCAATAACTTAATTGTACATTTAAAAATAACTAAAAGAGTGTAATTGGATTGTTTGTAACACAAAGGATAAATGCTTGAGGGGGTGAATACCCCATTCTCCATGATGGGATTATTTCACAATGCACGCCTGCATCAAAACATCTCATGTACCCCATAAATATATGTACCTACTATGTACCCACAAAAAACTAAAATTTTTTTAAAATTTAAAAGAAAGAAAAGAGAGGAGAGGAGATCAAGTAGAAAGCACCAGAGATAATAACCAATTGCTCATAGTAGGGAGCACCTGGGGTCCTGTGGTAATACTCTCAGATGCCACCCAGTGCTACCCTTGACATAAACTCTGTGTCCTTATAGCAGAAAGCTTAGATTTTCTGAAATTGAGTTCATCATCTAAGGTAAGATTTAAGGAATGACAACTCTAAGAACTGTTGTGATCGAAGTAAATAATCAGAAACAGCTCAGTCTGCCAGATGCATTACACAACACATTACTTTGAAAAACTAGCAATTTAAAGAAGTGAAATGGACCATGAAAATAATTAAATGGGCTAGGTTTCCTATTTAGGAAGAACTCTCTAAGTTATTTAAGGTATTTCACCATCAGATCCAGCTTCTCTCTTAACTATTCCCTTCCAAAACAATTAAACTATTTCCTGTTTCCAAATCAACCCTCACTCCCCACAATGCCTGCATCCCAAATTATATTTTCAAGACACAGAATTTGTCCTCAGTTTGCCTTTTCAAATGCACTCTCCACCCTTCTTCAGTTGGCTGTAGCCCCGGGGGCTGGCTTCTACAGCCTGGGTCAACAGCCCTCGACTCCCATTTCTGGCTCTGGTTGTGTTCACCCAATGAGGGTCTGGTAGACAATGGGATGGGAGGGGATGTGAGGTCAGGATATTTTTTCCTCATTGTCTTCCCTGGGAGACCACCTGGGCTGCAGTCACCCTTGGCTCCATCTCCTTGCTCCCCATAAGACAACCTTCTCTTAGGCCTCTCCTTGTGGATTTCAAAACCATGCCTTCTCCATGGCTCTTTGGTGGCAGCACTACTGTTATTTACCACCTGAGCTATTGCATCATCTCCTGTAGTTCCTCTCCACCCCTCCCACCCTTTTAAAATAGAGCCTCTGTTCATCTGTCCTTAATTATCCTAAGGTGAGTGAGGGTGCCATCCCTTTCCTTTTGGGGCTCTGATGTGTTTTTCCACTCTGATGCCCTCTCTCCTGTGAACTCTCACAAAACTCGATTTTTATCCCTTTGAAGGCACTGTTCTTTTGAAAATGACAATATTTGCATACATATTTTAAGTCTGTTCCTTACAGCAATCTCAGTGTTTGAGGACAAAGGCTGGATTTGATTCATTTGCAGTCACCCTAACTCGAGTGCCTGAACCCAGCAGGGATACTCACTGAATGTTAAAAGCAGGGCTGAATGGCAAGGACACAAACAAGAATACTGTTGCATCATTTAAGTTGCCCTTACACTTGCTAATCTAATACTGTCATTTTAACATTAAGACTAAAGTTCTTTCACATTAGGTAGCAAAAGTCTGCTTTACTTCCGGATCAGGAAATTGCAGTGCTGGGTCTGAGCTGTCTGCAGAACTAGAACTCCCATCTCCTCTCCTCCCCCTCTCACACTAGTCAGAAATGTGCTGTGATGATGTGCCTCTCTGTGTGTTGCAGGCCTTTCTCTGTAGAACCAGCTGTTGGAACTCTTAATGTGGGAGAGTCCATGCAACTGGAAGTGGAGTTTGAGCCACAGAGTGTGGGCGATCACAGTGGAAGACTTATCGTGTGTTATGACACAGGTATGCAGTATTCTTCGTTAAAAGTTCTACATGTTAAGAAAGGTCAGATGAGCATGTTCTCACTCATAAGTGGGAGCCAAGCTACGCGGATGCAAAGTCTTAAGAATGATACAATGGATTTTGTGGACTTGGGGGAGAGGGCGGGAGGAGGGTGAGGGATTAAAGACTACACACTGGGTACTGTGTACACTGCTCAGGAGATGGGTGCACCAAAATCTCAGAAATCACCACTAACGAACTTATTCATGTAACCAAGCACCACCTATTCCCCCCAAAAAACATTGAAATTATAAATAAATAATAATAAAATCAATTTTAAAAAATTAAAAAAAGAAAAGTCACATGGGAAATATGATAAAGCTGAATAGAAAATAGTTATTTTGGCTGCATTTGAGTAAGCTAAGATCCACAAGACAAAAAAAAAAAACAACAACAAAAAACAAAAACAGTGAATGCCTCCAGTAGAAATGATGTGAAGTCAGATAGAAATCCCCTAACAGGTGTCCCCAGTGCTTGAAAGCCTGAGGAATACAGGACAGAGGAAGGAGCCCATCCCCATCCCCAGAAGCCACACTGGTGGATCAAGGTTGTCCGTATATTAAAATTTGCAGGTAATTTAATGCCCCATGGGTTTTCCGTTTGATTTATTGTGATATTTGTCTAACATTTTAAAAATGTAAACCCCAATTCAGAATGTTCTTGAATGTGCCCACTAGTCTATGTAAGATCTGTTACTTTCATGCTTAGAACGTGCAAATATCTTACGTAACATCTTACAGGAATATAGGACTGTGTCTGTTGCCACTAGCATTTTCTTGAAGGTCACACCCTCTATAATCACGAAAATTACACATTGTTGCAAATTTTTAATTTACGGTCATGTAGATGGCATATACATTATGCAGTCTCCAAAGTTGACTTCCAAATTAATATTTTACATTGCCGTTTATTATTTTATGCTTTTTCTCATTTCCTTCTCACTTCTGTTTTACCGATTCATGTTGATGGACCCAGATTATCTGCAGAAGGGCATTGTAGGGAGAAAACAGAAGTACACAGCCAGGGAAAAAGTAAGCCAAGATCCACAAGATAAAGAACCCACAGAAATCATGTCGAGTCAGATAGAAATCCCACCTAACTTGTGTCCCTAATGTTTGAAAGCTTGAGGAATGCAGGGCTCAGGAAACAACCCATCCCCAGAAGTCACACTGGTAGATTGGGGTGATCGGTGTGTAGATAGAAACTTGAAGGTACACCTAGAGAAGGAGCAGCACAAGGCATCTAGGGTACAGATCAGAATTGCTGGCTTTGTGGACCCGTATCTGAGCAGGACAACTCAAGCCCTTGCCTTAGGACCCATGGTTAAGTGGCACTAGCTCCACATTGCCCAGCAGAACAATGCCACAGACCAGCCAGTGGTGTGGTCTATCTGTTTTATCTATTAGTTTTAGCCACACTCACTGGCTGCTAGCAAGAGAAACTAGCTTAAGCAAAAGGGGGAACGTTTGACCCATGTAACCAAGGGGTAGAAGGCTAAAAGCATAGCTCATAACATATTGGGGCATCAGTTTTCTAGTTGTATCATTTTATATTCCCACCGGCAAGGCATGAGAGTTCTAGTTGCTTCACGTCCTCACCAACATGTAGTGCTGTTTTGTCAATTTCAGACATTCTAGTGGGATAAAGTGATGTCTACCCATGGTTTTAATTTTCATGTCCCTAATGATTAATGATGTTGAGTGCCTTCTCAGGTGCTTACCGGTCATTCGTGTATCTTTTTAAGTGTCTGTTCAAGACCTTTCTTTGTTTATTCTTTTGTTATTAATTTGTAAGTACCTTTTATTACTCAGTATTCAAAATACTAGTCCTTTGTCAGATATATGTATTATTAATATTTTCTCCAGGTCTGTAGCTTGCCTTTTCATTTCCTTGATAATACTTCTTAATAAGCAGCAATTTTGAATTTTGATGAAATCCATGTTATCAATTTTCTTTTCTTTTAAGATTAACACTTTTTGCCTCCGTGCTAGGAAATCTTTGCCTTAAAATAAATCATGAATATATTCTCCCATGTTTACTTCTGGAAGGGTTATAGTTTTAGCTTCTGTGTTTAGGTTAATGCCTTATATTTTATTTAATTTTTGTGTATGTGTGATGTAGAGGCTGTGTGTCATTGTTTCCCCATATGCATTCTTTGCTATTTTCCATCTTGTTCTGGAACACGGAATACTCTGTTATTCCATTACTTAATCTATTATTGCACTGTTATTCATTCATTTTTACCTCTATATTTTCCATTTCTTTTCCTCTGTAGACTGATCTGGATACTTTCTTCTTAATCATTATTCCATTCAATAATCCCCTCTTCAGTGAAGTCTCTCACCTGCTGAGTTTTAACTTTTTAATTATTATTATTGTTTTTATTTCTGGAAGTTTTATTTGGTTCTTATCAAATCTGACTGCTCTCCTCTCTTTTATTTTTCAAGTTTCCCTTTGATTTCTTAAATATATTAAATGTGGTTATTTATATTCTGTATCTGATAATTCAAAGAAATTAAGTCTACTTATTTAGTTTGCTGTTTATTTTTTCTGCTGGTTTTCAGCCAGAGTGTCTTACGTCTTTTTGTGTTTTATAATTTTTTTCCAACTCTGGGCAGGCCCTGGACTTTATCTGCTATGCTCGGCACATAATGCAATCTTTAAAGCAGAAGTCCAAAGGTTCACCAAAGCCATTAGGGCAAAGGCCAGCCTTGGCACTAGACTATTTCTTGGTATGCTTGTCTTCACATTGATGTCCTTATTGTCCTATGAGTTTAGTGATCAATTTAAAAGTAGTTGTAAACATACTTTCTCAGCCGGCTGCGGTGGCTCACACCTGTAATTCCAACATTTTAAGAGGCTACAGCAGGAGGATTGCTTGAGCCCAGGAGTTTGAGACCAGCCTGGGCAACACAGCCAGACTTTGTCTTCACAAAAATAAACAAAAATTATCTGAGTGTGGTGGTGCATACCTGTAGTCCCAGCTACTTGGGAAGCTGAGGTGGGAGAATCGCTTGAACCAGGGAGGCAGAGGTTGCAGTGAGCCGAGACCAAGCCATTGCACTCCAGCCTGGGTGACAGAGTGAGACTCCATCTCAAAAAAAAAAAAAAGAAATATATATATATTCTTTAAGTCTTTCAGAAATAATTATTGTGAATGTTTTCTCACAGTGAGAAATTAATTTTCTTAATGTCTTTTTATTAGCAGAACAATTTAATTTTGATGAAGTACAGTTTATCCATTTTAATTTTATAGCTAGTGTGTTATTTTTTTCTAAGTTTATTTTCTAAATTTATGTGGCTTTATTGAACTACAGTTGAGTTTTGTATATTGAGCTTTTATCTGCAGACTTTGCTAAATGTACTTCTGACTTGTCTGTAGATGATTTTGGGTTTTGTATATACACAAGCAGGTCATCTGCAAATAATAACAGTTGTTATTTTGTTCAATCCTTATGCTCTTCATTTCTTATTCTTTCTTCCACAGGCTAGACATTTAGTATGCTGTGCATTGGAAGTAATGATAGCAAATATCTTTCTCTTGTTCTCAGTCTCAGAAGAGAAGTGCTCGGTATTTCATCATTTAGTATGATGTTTGCTATAGGTTTTTAGTGGGTACTCTATCAGGTTAAAAAAATTTCCTTCTATCTCTAGGTTTGTAAGACTTTTAATCTTGAATGGATGTTTAATTTTATCAAATACTCTGCATTTGTTGACAAGATTGTACATTATTTCACCTTTATCCTTCTAATGCGATGATTGATTTTGAAATGCTAAATTCCTGCTGTGTTCTGGGATAAACTCAAGTTTTGTATATTGTCATTTTAATAAATCATTGGATTATATTTGCTAATATTTTGTTCAAGAATTTGGGATCCAAATTCATGAGAAAGATTGGCCTATTATTTTCTGTTCGTGTAATGCCGTTGTCAGAACAAAACAAATTGATCTCATAAAACAAGTTGGGAATTGTTCTCTCTTTTTGATTCTTTACAGAAATTGTTTTAAAGATTCATGTTATTTCTTCCTTAAATAATTGAAAATTTTATTCTTCAAGCCATTTGTTTAACCTCACTTTTTAAAATGGGGGCAGCTCTTTAATGATTGGTTCTGTTAAACTTTTTCAATAAACTTTTCCATTTGATCTAAAATCTTAAAATTTTGGCATAAAGTTGTTCAGAACCCTTCCTAATCATTGTTTGCTATAGGATCCTTGGTGATATCTCCTCTTTTCTTATTGGTAATTTGTATCCTCCTCTTTTTTTTTCTTAATCTATATTGTTAGGGCTTTATCAGTTTTTTTAGTGTATTCAAAGAACCAACTCTTTATTGTTCACTTCTCAATTTCATTGATTTCTCCTCTTCATTTTTTCAGTCCTTCTACTTTCTTTAGGTTTGATTTGTTATGATTTTTCTAGATCTTAACAGGGATGCTCAGAGTATTGATATTCAACCTTTCTTCTTTTATAATACATGCATTTAAGACAATACATTTTCCTCTAAAATTGACTCAATCTTCAGCCCATATGTTTTTACATATTTTGTTTTTAACACTTGATTGAAAATATTTTAGAATTTACATTTTTATTTCTTTTTTGATCCATGGGCTATTTAGCAATGCGTTGATTGATATTCAAACGTTAGGGAATTTTCTAGGTCTCTTTTTGTTGTTGATTTCTTGTTTAATTCTACCAGTGACAGAAAGCAAGTTCTATACGATTTCAGGCCTTGAAATTAGTTGAGACTTACATTACGACCCAAAATGTGTTCCATATTGGTAAATATTCCCTGTACACTTGAAGAGGGTTCACCTTCCATAAATGTCAATTCTGCCAAATTTATTAATAATGATGCCGTTCAGTCTATATCTTTACTAATCATTTGTCTCCTTGTTTTATCAGTTATTGGAAGATGTCATTAAAATCCACAACTACAATTTAGGTGTTCCTGTTTTTTGGTGCTAACAATTTTCATTTTATATATTTTGAGGTCATGATACTTGATGTAGGATTATTATAACTTCCTGTTGAATTAACCATTTTGTCATTGTAAAATGTCTCAATCTTTAGTAAGATTTATAACACTAAAGTCTACTTGATCTGATATTTATACAACATAGAAGACCATTGTGTTATTGGTACTGATAGTGGATGAAACTGAAGAAACTTATGCCTGCTAATAAATATGGTCAGTGATACATTTTTTTTTCTGTCTGGATCTCCATATCTTTGTTGATTTTGCGTACATCTTATATCTTATATCCTTGTTGATTTTGCTTATGTTAGTTGCTGAAACTAAGTATCAGAATAAATGTGGCCTTAGAATTACATTTGGGTCACTGTATCACAAGATTTTAAATCAGGAGTTTGGAAAAGAATGAAGCATAGTCAACCCTGTTACTCTTATTAAAATAATTAATTGTTGGTAAACATAGTGAATACATTATCTTTAAAATGATTGTTTATTTCATCTTTATCTCATTCTTTCAAACATTTGGGGGTATTTTAAATACATTTGACACATGAGCAATCTAGCATATGGGTATAATTTATAAATAAACAATTCTACATATGTTGGGATGTAATTTCAAAAAATGCTATTTGGTTGGGTTTTGAGTTCAGCTAATTTAGAGTGCTTATAGATCAATAGAATCAGTGCTTATAGATCAATAGAATCAAAACTTGAGTGACGACTTCAGTGATAACCTCATCCAACCCTTAGATTTTACAGATAAACTGAAGCCCTAAGGAATTAAGTGGCTCACCCAAGGTCACAGAACTAATCAGAAGACCAAATAGAAGCCCAGTCAGAAGCGGGACTCAGCTCTTAACTCCTGGGCAGTGTTCTTTCTTCCATATGACTATATGTGCATTTTTGCTCTCTTGATCTGCTGCCTTTGAAATGCAGCTGCATTTTCCCAGCCTCCCTGGATCTCAATTTTACTTTTATACAAGTATTTGGAATGATACCTATGCTTACATATATACTGCTGTGCTAAAGGAAAGATGGGATGAACCACAATAAATATTTGTGTATTAAAATTTAATCATTCAGCTGGGCGTGGTGGCTCATGCCTGTAATCGGGAGGCCGAGGCAGGCGGATCACAAGGTCAGAAGATTAAGACCATCTTGGCAAACATGGTGAAACCCTTGTATTTTTAGTCTGTACTAAAAATACAAAAATTAGCTGGGTGTGATGGCACATGCCTGTAATCCCAGCTACTTGGGAGGCTGAGGCAGGAGAATAGCTTGAACCAGGGAGTTGGAGGTTGCAGTGAGGCAAGATCGTGCCACTACACTCCAGCCTGGTGACAGAGCTAGACTCCGTCTCAAAAAAAAAAAAAAAAAAAAAAATTAACCATTCATAGAATAGTTGGTTTCTACCCCCTGAGGTTCTGATGTCACCTTTGGTGAATGAATAAAGTCATACTCTGAAGATTGCAGAGGTAAACTGTCTTACAGAATTTTTCCTTACATGAAATGGACTGCTGCTAAGAATATGCTTTCAATCTTTATTGTGGGTTATTAGTGACCAGAATCCATAACCTTCCATTAGTGAAAAATGCTAATAACTGCCTAAACACAATTAATCATGAAGCTTTTCCAAGCAGCCACGATCATTGGCTTTTCATTTCATCAAATAAGCATCTGATTGAACTTTCTGCAGCTGTTTGAAATATGAATTTATTTGGGGAAGGAAATTTAACATGGGCTCTTGATGAGTCTTTTCCTTGTAATTCCTAAAACAATGTTCCAGAAGAAGCAGCATTGACACTCCTCAGCAGGAAGTACTCAATCACGTTCCTAACGGTGGCATTTGTTCCTTCCATTTCTGGCCCTCCACTGGATATATTCTTGATTAAATGAAGCTAGGAGATTTCTTTGCTTTCTCTGACAACCAGAGTTTGAACCAGTGCTTGAGCAATTAAGGAGGTTGAGTATAAAGTTTTAGCAGTATCTAATATTTTACCCATTAATGTTTTCCTGAACCAGAATTCTCCCCTCCTTTCTCTTTTCCTCTTTCTCCCTGTGTGTGCCTGCATATAGTAAAATCAAGTTTGTTTAAGCAGCTGATTTTACCTGAGAAATGATTTAGTTATCTTTTTTATTATAGAATTGAGAAAGAACTGATGCAAGGTGATACCTTTTATAAACTCATCCCTCCAGAAGAGATTAAAAATACAGTTACCCAAGGTTACATTGATAACAAAACCAAGCCAAAACCAAATCCAAAACTGAACAAATAAGTGGAAATATCATTTGACTCTGAAGAGACAAACAAATGGTTAACTGTTTAAGTTTTGCACTTTTCAACTAGTCTTGATAAACTAAATATAATCACAGGGTTCAAGGAGATACTGCTATTCAGAACAGCAGTTCAAAAAAGACATTTGAACAAAATTTAAAAAAAGAAAAAGAAAAAAGACATTTTTATGGAAACTTTGGTTACTAGAATGAGTACCAGAAATAGTAGTGTAGGGGGTTTCTTCTTCGCCGCCTGGCGAGGTTGCTCTTCTCACCTTAGAAGTGACATTAACCATTGGCATACTCAGGAAATAGAGATGATGCATGTATTCAGCATTTTTAAAAGTGTTATGTCTCTTACTAAAGAGGAGATACTTTAGGAGTCAGAAGTTGGCAAGTAACCTTTTTCCCCAAAGGTGTGATGATGTGTTATTATTAAATATACACACAGTCATAATATTAGTGCTTCACACGGCAGCTTTATAGTAATTTACATATTTTACTCTAGTAAACTTTCTAAAACTATAAAGAATTTTTCTTCTTTTCCTCATAAAAGCCAGTAGAGGCATACCGAAATATAATATAGTCAGTAATTGAGTGTGATGTTGCTACTTTGCAGTTAAAACTGCTAAATAATGTTTATCTGAATCTATTAATATCTGTGCAAACTTACCGACATCAACTTTGTTTCAATGGTGGGATTATTGTTAATTATAAATGTGTGCTCTTATAACTAGAAAATCTAGCCAAACATAGGTCATGTAAAAGAAGCAAATGTTTTAACATGGCTTTAGAAGCAATGGAAACATTACTTGACCTTGTTTTCTTTGTTTCTTACTCCATAGCTTAGGATAGGGAGTAGCAGAAGTTAAGACACTCAGAGTGTCAGGGATTTAAATGTTTAGGGAAGTGAGATAAGGTTTCCATAAGTTCATAGCAAGTGAAGATTTGCAAATTACCAGGTGTTAGTATTTAAAGGGACATTTCTTTAACTCCCTTCATTTTAGTGATAAGTAAACTGAAGCCCAGAGACGTTAAATGACTTTACAGCTCACTAAAGCTGGAATTTGAACCCAGGTCTTCGGGACCCCCTGAGACCAGTACACTTTCTGCATCTCACACTGCCTTCTGTGCAGATTGAGAATACCGGTTTTGGCATTACCACCGACAATCAGCAATGTGTATCTACATGTTTAAATCTTTAAAACAACACTGAATGAAAAAAGCAAGTTGGAGAATTGTATGTACAGTATGATACCATTTATTGTTACATAAGTGTTGCTTAAGTTTCCCGAACAAAGAGCACTTTCAAAGAGTTTGGTTCAGCAATGCCCTACCATAGTGAATTTGACCCTGTTGTGACCAAGTGATGAAAAACTTTCCATCAACTTGTTAGTTCCCTGGAAAATCTGTGGTTCCACTCATATATTTAATTTAGTGTCCTCGGTTGTCTGAGAGTATTGAAACCACAGTATGAAGTATATGTGTATATAACTATATACACAGTATGAAGTATATGTGTATATAGTTAGCTTCACATTCATTTTTGTAAAATTAGTTTTGTTCATATTTGTTTTTACATGATTGATGGTAGCAAAACTAGCAAGAGATAAATGAGACCTTCCACAAATATATCTGTACTGGGATGTAATAAAAGATTGTTCCTAAACCCATCTATGATGACTGCAGCATGCAACTCCACAAACCAAAAAGGTACCAGTGCGGTAACAGGTCCTCCAAGGACACAAAAAACGCTAATGTTGAGGAACAGCTTCCCCATCCATTCCTGGAGGCATGACACCACTTCCATCCTGTCAGTCTTCAAAGTAGCTAAGGGTTGGGGAGCCTTTTTAAGATTGTCTCTATAAAAGTAAGTATTATAAAAACCAAGTACTTCAACAGCTTTGGAGATAAGAGAAGAGTTATTGCTTCCTTCACTTTGTGGAGCTGATGAGTTTTGGAAGATAGTGATGAAAAAAATCAATATTAGATGATTCTTGAAAAAAATAATAACTTTTGCTATATTTCTAGGAAGGAAGACTTTTGTAGTGAGCAGCTCAAATTAATAACATTAGTCTCTCTGACCCCTAGGTTGCGTGAAATAAGCCCTTGGATCTTTTATTCCCTTTGATTAATTTTTTAAACAATTACATATTTCAGATACACACAAAAGCACAGAGAATAATATAATCAACACCTGTTATATTTAACACATCTCAACCTTTTGCCATACACATTTCTTTCTAGAGGTTTTATTTATTTATTTATTTATTTTTGGATAACCAAACTGATTACAGACCTGAAGCCACTTTGTTACCCTTTTCTGATCTGATTCCCCTATCTTGCTCCTCAGAGGAGCTTTACTGGGTGCATTTTAATGCTATTGCTACATATTTACTTATCCATAAACAATATATAATATTGTCTTGAGCAGTTTTAAAGTTCACATAAATGGTATCATACTGTACATACAATTCTCCAACTTGCTTTTTTCATTCAATGTTGTTTTAAATATTTAAACAAGTAGATACACATTGCTTTGATTCATTTCAATGAATGTGCCACATTCCAGTATGTGAAAATTGAAAATGTAACTTCTTTGCTATTACAAACACTGCTGCATTGAGCAGCTTTGTATAGTGTCTTCTTGGGCAGCTGTGTGAGATTTTCCTTTAGGATAAATACCTACAAGTGCAATTGCTGGGGTATAGGGCAAAATTATCCCAAGTTTTACGGGATACTAGATTGGCTTGTCAAGTTGTTGTGGCAATTTATACTTTCATCAGAAGTACACAAAAATTCTTTTTCCACGTTCTTGTCAATATATTGCTAAAAGGATATCAAAAACATCCATAATTAAGAATATTCCAACTAAAGTAACAATGAGTTTTCACTTATCAGATTGTTACATTTCACTCAAAGAAAGTTTAAAAGTTGACAAGAGTGCATACCTTTTTTTGGAAAGGATGTACACAAAAATATTGACAGTTCTTACCTCTAAAAATCAGACCTGGAGTTAGGTGAAGGTGAGAAATATATTTTTTAGTTTTGTTGTATTTGCTTTTATAGTACTTGAAATTTCAACTCTCTATATGGTTTTTAAATAAAAATTTTAAAGTCAAATGCCTAGGTGCTTACTTCTTCTTTCTTTGGGGAAAGTTTTTTCTGCATCCAAATTTATTGAGCCTAAAGAACATTTAAAATGTATAAAGAGTTGTTGATTTCCTGAATGACTGGTTCATACAATAGTGAATGCAGCAGAAATGTTTGCTAAAAAATAAGATGCAAATAATGATGCTTTAAAACTTTAGCAACATAAGTCAACAAAACATTCATGGTATTACAATATTTATTTTTTCTATATGATGTCAGAGTAATGTACCTGCTGTGACATTGCAGAGATCAAATCAAATATAGTTTGTAGGTTTGTGTCTTCTCGAAGGCTCACTTATGTACTTAGAATCAAGGTAATTGGTGCATCCTGAATAAAGTCAGGGGCTTAAATTGCTATACTGAATAAAGATATTCCTAATATTTTAAAATATTTAATTTTAAATACAATTTTTGTCTATTTTTGTTTTCTTTTTATGTAGCCACTATCCAGACATGTCAGGGGTGTGTGTGTGTGTGTGTGTGTGTGTGTGTGTGTGTGTGTGTCTTTTGTTTTAATTGCTGTTTAGGGATGTGGTTTCTTTTAAATAGTCAGTTTTCTATTTTTGAAGTTACTGAATTTTCCCTTCTGATCTGTGTTCTCAAATGGACTTAAATTCTCTCATGTTGAGCAGCTCTTCTTAAGTATACTTGGTACAAGCATTTTAAGAATGACAAATCAAGCTCATGCATGAGCTAAAGATGAGGCATAGAGTAAAATTCTATAACTCGATTGTCCTCCTGGTCAGGCTGTAGGATTGAAAGCTATTTACAAAGAAGAAAAAGTTTTGGAGTGCCCACAACAACAATGCGTATTTTATATATTTATTGCAATGACCAGGCAAGATAGCTTGATTTTTCTCTAACTGCACCAAGCATAGTATTTGTTTTCTGATTGTATCTCATCTCTGGACTGATGGGGGTACAGTGGAAAGAATGAAATCTTGATGCTTATACTATTTTGCCTAACTTCATCTTGAAAAAAAGATAGCCTAGGCGTGTCATTTTAGAATAAATCTTGAAGTGTGTTTGTACTTTGTTAATTCCTAGGTGAAAAAGTGTTTGTATCTCTCTATGGAGCTGCCATAGACATGAATATAAGGCTGGATAAGAATTCCTTGACCATCGAGAAAACCTACATATCTCTGGCCAATCAGCGAACTATAACCATTCACAACCGCAGTAATATCATTGCCCATTTCCTGTGGAAGGTATTTGCTACCCAGCAAGAAGAGGACAGAGAAAAGTATAGGTCTGTAACAAAAATCACCTATATGCAGTAATTTGAAAGGGGGGGGTGAATGTAAAACTAAGTTATTATGAAAAATCAGTGAATTTTGTGCTAATTTTTAGCCAACTCAACCAATGTCACATTTTTCTAACTTGGTTCTGGTGTAAGATCCTCTTTTGAAGCTGCTCATCTGAACAACCTGAGCTGAGCTATGTGGAACAGAATGTCCATCCTGAGTTAATGTAACCTGGTTATAGTTTAGAAGTAATGGAATGCCTAGATTTTGAAGACCAAACCTATCATTCTTCACTATTCTTTCAAAACAAGTCTCCCTGTCTTTATTAAATACTTTTCATAACCCTAACCAAGTTGATCAGCTTTTTCTTTTTTTTTTTTTTTTTTTTTTTTGTAAGAGGGAAAAGCATCTAGTATTTCAACATTAAGTATGGTATCATCTGTGTGTTTTTTTTTTTTTTTTGAGACGGAGTCTCGCACTGTCGCCCAGGCTGGTATGCAGTAGTGCGATCTTAGCTCACTACAACCTCCGCCTCCTAGGTTCAAGCAATTCTCCTGCCTTAGCCTCCTGAGTAGCTAGGATTACAGGCTCCCACCACCATGCCCGGCTAATTTTTTGTATTTTTAGTAGGGACATGGGGTTTCAATATGTTGGCCAGGCTGGTCTCAAAGTCCTTGACCTCATGATCGCCTGCCTTGGTCTCCCAAAGTGTTGGGATTACAAGTGTGAGCCACCGCGCCCAGCCAGGTTGATCAGCTTTCATAAAGAGTTCCTAAAAATAATCTATTTTGGATTGGCATCAATGCGGAATTTTTTTCAGTGAAAAGATACTTCTAGAAAATATGAAGATTGAGGAAAAAGAAGGGCTTAGATATAATGGCTTTTATATTCTTGGTTTTAGTAGCATTGCTCAGTCCCTGCAAACTATATAATTTAATAATGATTTCTTTTTGGTATCTTTAATATTATTATGGTTTTTAAAATGGCACTTCAGGCAGTGGAGAAAATTAATAAAATGTAAAACCAAACTGTTGTAGCTAATCTCATCACTGTTAAATTTTGAAGATTTCTTTTTACTGAATCCATGCTTGCCTCTTTTAAGCTCCATTTTCATTTTTATCTCCTTCCAGCCTCCCTGAATTAACACTTTTGCTGCTTTCATTGGAATTTATTTCAGCCTTTTTTATTTGCCTTTCCATTTTCATTAAAGATTAGCCTTGGAAGCTTCAAAGCTTTGTTTAAAACCAAGTTCATATGTGATAAAAATAAAAGTCTTAGGTCCGTGGAAACCAGGAAGAACCCCCCCCAGTGTGCAGTACCTAATTGAATCAGAAGCCACGACAATGACAGGACACAGTGGACCAGAAGCTTTGTCATTCAGACAATGAGCTTTAATCACTGAATCACTACTGTGCCATTTTTTAAAAAATGAGGAAAGAAAAACCACTTATGCCTAAAATCTTCCTCTGGCCTTATGGCATAGAAATATCTGTGGTTTTAAAAGGCACAAGGAAAAGGATCTGCTACTGCTTCCTTTGCCCTGCCTGGTTCCCTGGCTCACATGTGCTCACCAGCGATCAAAATGGCCCAACATACTTGAAGGGAAAGTGGGAAAGGAGATCAAGTAAAGAAAGTCAAACAGCAAAGTAGTGTTTCAGTATCATTCTTGTCCTATGGGCATAAGCCTTTGTGGAGAGTGAGTACACATTTTAAGAAGGAAAGCCAGCTTTAATTTCAGCCATGTCTGTGTGTTTGGCTATATGGATAGTATGTGATTGATGCCATGCCAATACCAAAAAGTATGTAAGGTTAATTTCAGCACTTAAACTCTAGAAAAATTAAAACCAATGGTTATCAGAGATGCTTAACTATAGGGAATATAATTCAGCCCCAGTGGATGGACATTGATTTTCATTTTTTTGCCACTTCACCTGACACATCCCTCTCTCTTTAATATTGATATTGTCTTTTATTCTTCCCTTTCTCTTGCATCATTTTCTTTTACTATCTCCCTTGCTCTTTCTATTATTTCTCCTGGCAACTTCTTTGTAACAAGGGGAAAAATATAGGATAGCAATTTTATAACCATGATTGGAAGCCTTTATCATCTAGAATCATGACCGTCTTTTAACCAATAGACTTGAAAAGCAGCTTCACATAAATAAGAATATCACCACTTTCACTCTGGGTGACATACAGGCCCAGAACTCCTGTTTCTCCAAACTGTATTGCTTTATCTCTGTAAAGAGTCTACGATGTGCTGCCCCTTCTCTTCCTCCCACCTCTCTCCTGAGTGCCAGGAGCTCAGCCAAGAGGGAAAAAGGACACCAATCATGCTGATCTCTTGTCGCACCAGGGTGGCGCTTCTTGCTCTTCTCTCTATTGTTCCTCGATACAGCCCCAAGCATAATAGTAAGAAAGCAAACAACTTTCCTATTATAAGCCATGAATTCTTGTCCTTGAGGTAACTGTGATAAAATGCCCAACCTCTTGGAAAGGAAGGCAAGTACAGACAAGTTTGCCCTTTACTAAACATTAAACTCCTGTCTTCTGGACAGGGCAGTGGTGCTCTTGCTGTGAGTGTAGGCCCCTCCTCCTCCATGTCACAAATTCTCAGATTGTGTCCCAGGCCACACATCAGGGGTCAATAAAGCAGAGTCTTCTTTGGTAACTTGCTTATGGGCAGAGGTCCGCCCATCCCTGAAAAGCAGCAGCGAGATCTTTAGCGAATGGGGTGAATCCTCTCTTGAGCACCCCAGCAAGGCCTACAGAGCTGAATCAGACATTACCCTCTAGATGTCTGACTCTCTTGCTCATGATGGGGTGCACCTTCTTCCTTTGTTCCCCCTCCTTCAGCAACCTCTATGGTTAAAAGGTTTAACTTCTGTGTAAACTTTCAGGTCAGATTCAAGAGCCTGCCCACTGTTTTCCTGGCATTTTAACATGGCTTAAAGCGTGTCCTGTGGCATTCATCTCCAGGGGCTGAACGTTGCTCAAAGGTGGCTTCAACAATGCTGATAGCTCTAACAGATACACTCAAGTCCCATTCTAGCCATCAAGGTTTCTTGCCCTCTTGTGGCAAACACTTGGATATCTCTTCTTCCAGTGGGGGAATTTCAGCCCCAGGAATCCCTATGTTTCCAGCAGTTTACTGTTTGGCCTTCCTCCACACCCACCTCAAAGTATCGCTAAAAACTTTAGGACACGTGTCCAGGTTTGGGGATAGAAGGTTGTTTCCATGCTACACTCTTGGGCAATGACGCTCCTCCCCCTAGAAAGAAGTTCTGTGCTTTAAAAATGTTTTCTTTTCTTTTCTTTTTTTTTTTAACTGGAGAATCAGATGTATAGGGACCTCTAAAAGATCACCTTTTTGTTCTTTCTCTTGATGTTTTCCTGGGACTTGCAGAGAAATTAATCTCTTCAGAAATGGAGGCTGCATTCATCCCTCCTTGCTTCCTCAACCTTGTCCTGAGGGATTTTAAAACATTCTGCAAGATTCTTTCATACTCATTCTTATCACGTTCACTGTATTTGGAGACCTGGCATGGGCTTTAAGGATTTTTGCTCCCCATTTCCCCAGCAAGGTCACAGCCATTTTCTCAATAGCAGCTGGCTCTAATTCTAGATTTGCTCTGTACAAGAGCTCCTACAATTCTGAATGCAGCCCCCCAGGGTGGTCAGCATGGGTTTATTCTATAATATGCAGATGTAGGAAATGACACGTTTCCTTAGATAAATCAGTTTTAATTGGGCTTTGAGCCTACCACCTGAATCATAATAAACTGAATCTTAGTTATGGTTAGAGGCCCCTTTCCTTCCCTATGGTTTATACAAAAATCTGAAGATTTACATGGTACTGCCAAACAGGGAGAGGATCTCTAGTTCTTTATTTGTAACATCCATCACAGAGTTGCTAACTGTTCAGAGTCACATGGTTCGTTTTCCGTTTGAAGGTGGATGGCTCCATTTGTTCCAGGCCAAGTGTGGACATGGGAGTATTTCTTCCAGCTCTCAAGACCATGGCTCTTAGTTTTTAATCCTCTCAGCCTTCAGTTAGCATCTCTTTTGGGTGGTGAAGGAAGCAGGTTACAGGCCTTGAGTACCTGAAGATGAGGGACTATTACTCATTCAACCCTGCTTCACCAGAGACACACATCTTCCCCATTGACTATTAAAGGTGCTGGTAGCTACTAGACCATTTGTAAAATGGGTTAAGTCCGTGGTTTTATTGAAGAGAGGGCTGGCCTGCTGTTATGCTATCTGATGAGAGGTCTCCTCATCTATAAAAGAGAACAAGCTCTGAGTGCAAGAAACCATGACGATCAGCGGGACAAGATGGCAGAACACTAGGACTGAGATCTATGGAAGCCCTTGTTGGAGCCAGGCTCCCTGAAGGTGTGGCTATACACCTCCTCCTCGACTCTCAGTCCTGGCTCCAATTCTCCATCAGAGGGCAAAGAGGAAGAACCCAGGACCCACTTTCTTCCCTTTGCCTTCTACTGGCTCTTACCAATTTGGAGTTTCAACAGCATGGGAGAAGAGCAGCATTTTGGAATTTGTTTTGTTCTCTTTGCTTTCTGCTGCGGGGATTGCATTTCTCATACTCCTCAGTTCATGGAGCATTATCATCCTCATCCTTGGTCCACACAAAGAATTTTATTTATTCTCTTACATCCCCACACCCTACTCCTGTTAATTCCCCCAAAGATACCATTCTAATATGTTAATGTATCTATCTTTTTATGTGAATCTGTTCTTTCAAAATGTATATTGTCTCGGGGGAGAGACAGAGAGAAGTCATATTTTGTATTCCATTTTCTCCTTTTTCTCACAAGGCTGTGTGCTTAAGATCCATTCATGTTGCTATGTGTACATCTAATCCATTGCCTCCACCTTCTGCAGACCAGACCACATTGTGCCACCCCCACATTTCACCTGTGCATTCTTCCAGAGGTGGCATCCACAGGCTCGTGCCGATGCAGGCATGTTAGGCAAACAGGTGAAAATCTTAGTGCCTCAGCCTGAGAATTAATTAACATTTAATTTCTTAAATGACTTGTCTTCTGGTTTAAAAAGAAATACATTGCACACTAATACAATTTAGAAAATATTAAGACAAGCACAAAGATGAGGGCAAAAATCCATTCTAATCCTTCCAACTAGGGAAACCACAGTCAATATTTTGGTATGTCTAAATCTGTTTTTTTCCCCTAATAAGTATATATTTTTCTTTTGCTTTTTTATTACAAAAGTGGGATTATTGTATGTGTTACATTTTGCCAATTTGTTTTTCACCTTAAAATATTTCAGACATTTGAAAATGACGTTAAGTATTCTATTTAATACCACTTTACTAGCTGCTTGTTGTTCCCTGATATTCCCTGGATTCCTGGGGGGCAGTGTGCATATTGGTTAGCACCAGGGGATTCAAGCCTCCAAAGACCTGCAGTTCAGGCTATCTTTCGGCTACATGATCTGGGACAAGTTACATAACCTTTCTAAGCCTCAGTTTCATCATCTATATAGTGGGAATGATGATCCTAATGCTAATGACCCTTCTGGTAGTTATGAGTATTAAATTATATGATGCATGTGAAAAGTTTGACAAGTGCCCAATAAATGTAATGTTTATGATTCTCATTTTTGTTCAACCAGTGCTTCATTATCTTACATCAAATTTACCCACTTGATCTGGTATCATTCCAGCACTTTAATGGACATCTTTGTAGATGTGTCTTTGTTTATATCCATGATTGTTTTTAAGGATCTGTTCCTGCAAGTGGAATTTTTTGGTTTCTAATATAATCTGTAAGTTTTCCAGATCAGTATCAGATAACAAAATATCAAATAAAAAAGAAATGGACTCCTTTTTTTCTGCAAACTGAGCTGTCTTTAATTTGCACTGCTGTGCCCAGCAGTGTGGAAGGAATACTGCCAGTCACCTTGGACACTGCCTCCTACCTGGCAATAAAAATCAAGCACAAGATGCTTTCTTCCTTGGAACCAGAACACACTGAGCCCATTTCTTTGACTTCTTTTTGCAGTGTGACCAAAGCACCCTGAACACATACGTTATTTAAAAAGAGTTATTTGACAATACTGACAAGAGTTGGAACTGGGACAGGAATTCAGTGATCCTGGGCTCCCACTCAGCACTTACGTTGCAAAATAATTTGTCTCTCACCCCTGGTAATACCAGTACATTGATGGGAATGTGGTCGTATGTCCTGGGAGGAGATAAAATTCAATTGCAAAGTTCAGGAGAAATGTGAACACAGCTCTGGTGGGGGCAGTGAGTGGAGGATTGGGGAAAGCTGCTGTTCTCACTTATCACGATGGATATTAAGAGCAGGAAAGAGAGAGAAAAGGAGGTGCCTTAAGGCATAGCTTGAGCATTTTGTAAGCTTGACAGCTTGATGATTGCCTATGGTGGACAGAGGGAGAAAACCGGTGTGTATGGAGTTGCCAGCTTTGTCCCAGGAACTGCACTAGAGCCTTGTTTACATTTAACCCTCAACACATCTTTCTGATGGAGTAGCTTCTATGGTCTCTAGAAGGAGACGGCACTGAGGCTTAGAGGAATCGGGGAACTCCCAAAGTCACAGAGCTAGTAAACAGATCATAGAATCGGTATGCAAACCTAGTCCCTGCTGGCCCCAGGTTCTATTCTCCAGGTAACTAACAGCTAAGAAAGAATTAAAGCTAAGCAAATTTAAAAGGAACAAAATTGTCCTTGCCATGTGAGAGGCAGAATAGATGTTAAAGATTTAAAAAGCAGCCTGGAAAACACAATTACCTGAAAGAAAATATTTGTCCAGATATACATAAGGGCTCAGGAGTAAAGCAATGAGTATTGAATAGGAAAGGAATCCAGGGAGGATCTCTTAAAGAAGGTGGCTGAAGATGAGCAAATGGAGGCTCTGAGAGGTCTGAGGACTGAGTGCAAGGGCAGCAGGTTACAGACTCAGGGCAAGGAGGGACCACCCCAGGGTGAGGGGTGAGGACAGTTCCAGGAGGAGGGACTGGAGGGAAGCCAGAGTTCTTCATGGGAGTACCCACATGAATCTCACATTGCCTGTTTTCTTTAGGGCCTGTGATGACCTGATCAAAGAGGAGAAGGATGAGACTGATGAGTTTTTTGAAGAGTGCATTACTGATCCTTTACTCCGAGAACGTCTTTCTGTTCTCTCCCAAACCTTTGCGAATCAGAGGAGGCTGGTGCAGGGAGACAGCGTGCTCTTCTTCAATAACATTTTCACTGTGGAGCCCCTGGTGAGCATGTAAATAAAAGCTGACCATACAGGAAACATAAGTAGGAGCGCAGGGCTTGCTTTGAAAAGAGCGCTCACTTGGGGATTGAGACAGTGAGTTGCAAGAGAGTGAAGAGTCCACCTGAAGAACTTCACCATCACTGTGAGACATTATATAGATGGTAATGGTAAGAATGTCATGGGACACGTATATAGGTCACGTTTTCCATGCACCAGTTGCTGTGTTAACCACTTCCTAGGGATTATGCAGTTCATCTCATTTGAATATGTATTACCTTACAAGTGTACGATACAAGATCCCATTAGAATCCCATTCAACAGATGAGGAAATTAAGACAGAAATGTTGTGACTTGCTAAAGGCCTAACAGCTGGGGTCAGTGGTTAGAAATTCATCCCTGATTGGCCTGACTGTATAGCAGGACTTATCAACCCTGGAACTGTTGACATTTGGGGCTGGATCATTCTTTGTCCTACACATTGTAGGGTGTTTCATGTAAAGCATCCTTACTTTTACCCACTAGATGCTAGTGTGACAGCCAAAACCGTTTCTGTACACTGCCAAATATGCTCTGTTGGGCAAAATCACCTGGGTTGAGACCTGCTTTGTCCTTCATTCATTCATTGAATACTCATTGACTGCATGGTCCATATCAGGCACTGTTGTGTATATCAGACATTGATGGACAAAACAGACATGATCCTTGACCTCATAGTCTGTCTAGTGAGAGCTGTGCCAGAATTCAAATGGGGTCTGTCTGATTCCACAGACTAAAATCTTAAGCACTCTTTCTCCCTACTGCCCCCAAATCAAAGAAGCTAGCAGCTTTGCTATTTACTGTATGCTGGTGCTGTGCTACAGGCTTCCTGTGCATTAGCCCACTCCCGCCAGGCAGAGAGTGATGTGAGGATCAAAACAGTGATAGGAGGTGAGGAAGCCCGCAGCTGGTTAGAGCTGCCGAGTTGTTGCCATTTAAATCAGATGGAGAAGAGACATGGACATGAGGACACTTTAGAATACAAGTATACTTGTGAGAAATGCTACTGACGTATGCAGGCTCATTTTCCTTCTGTCTGCACTTCCAAATTGTTGTTAAAGCATATAACATGGAAAAGGAGTTCCATGGCTAAGTAAGTTTGAGAAACACGAGGCTGAATATTGTTTGAAAGGTTTCTTGGTTATAAAACTTTGGAAAGCCTTTAGTATGCTAATGTGTGTTGTTAATCTCCAAGAGGGAGCTCTTCCCTTGGAGATACCCTCTGGGACACTGTTTTTTGGGGCCAGCTATGTGAGTCACTGGAGAAGACAGTAAGGTATTCTAGTTCAGAGGCTGAGGTGATTTTCATAGGCAAAGAAATTGGAGAATGCTTCTTGAGAGAAGAACCTGGGCCTGAGTCTCCCAGGACAGGCCTTTTGGAGAGTGAAATTGTGAACCATGGCATGGTTCACCCAAGGCTCCACGAGTAGACTAGTTTCTTGAAGTCAAGGGTTCACATAGGGAAAGAAGGTTGGAGATGTGTGTCAAGGCTGAGACTTCTGTCATGTCAGAGGACTATCCAGGGCTCAGGTGAGCAAAGGGATCTCCAAATATAATGGGTTAGATCAAGATGAGGACCAAAAGTGAAAATAGGTCAAGCCCTGAGATATGGAAAAGGTCAAGAAGGAATTATTGATTGGTGCATGCAAGCAGGTGGCTGAGCTGAGCTGAGGCAGGGAAGAGCCATCAGTTGTAATCTTAAACATACTGGTAAGGTCCATGTTGTCCAAGACTGTTCCCAGCTACGCTGGACATCCAGGCTGATGACCGCTTCTCCTGGGCAGCCCTGGGACCACAACATGGTGGTCAGGAGGAGGCCAGGGATAAGCCATAGGTAAGTCCTGCCCATTTCTATTTCAGAAGTAGGAACACTGGAATTACCTCCGATGAGCTTCTCCTCATGCTTCCTTCCATAACCCATGGTTCAATGAAGGAGATGTAGGTGTGTGAAAATATGGCATCTAATATGATAGTTTTTGAATTCCAAGTGGGAACTGAATTGAGCATTCTTATCACGAGGCATCTTTTCATCCTTAGGAAGAAAAACGTTATAGTAATACACAGAAATGGTAACAAAATAATGAGACTAATTTTATTTGTATTGTGGGGGATGGGGATACCAGAAATAAGCAGAAATATTCACTTCCAATATAAATGGTCTTTATGGAATCTATCATGATTTTGTTTTCTTCCTGTATTATTTAGTCCTTCTTCTCATAATAATATTCATTAGCTGGTTGACAATTTTTGCAAAGTGAAAATGAAGGCATGAAACTTTCCTAGTTTTTCCAAAGTTATTCTGGTCAAAACAGCAGAACTCAGTATCAGTTATAGTGAATTCTTTATTGATGTTAAATCTCCTTACTTAAAAACTATAGTTCCTGAAAGTTTTATATAGATACAGTTCTTGTTTGTGAATGTACTATAATCTTACCTTGTACATTACTTCTACAGGTATTTAATGGGAAAATTCTACCATTTCACAGACTTCTTGGCACAAATGTGAGCCAAGAGTGCTTTTTACTGTTGAAATTTTGGTTTTCTGATTCAGGTAAATAAATGCTACAGTAGTCTCAGATGAGGGAGTTGGGAAAGGATTTTTAGAAGACATGAGATCTGAACTGAATATTGGAAGAAGGGTAAGATTTAATTAAGTGGAAAAGGAGACAGAGAACGTTTCCAATTGCGAAAATTACAAAAACAAAGAAACGTATCCGAGGTAATTTCATTCTTCCTGCTTCTGAACTAGAAATGGGCAAGACCCACCGGTGGCCTACCCCCAGCCTCCTCCTGACTACCATGTTGTGGTCCCAGGGCAGCCCATCCTCAGGAGGAGCAGTCATCAGCCTCGATCCCCAGTGCAGCTAGAGGAGTCTCGGCCCAGTATGTCTAAGATTACCACGACTGACTCCTCTTCCCTGCCTCAGCCCAGCTCAGCCACCTGGCGGCATGACCAGTGATTCCTTCCTGACCTTTCCATGTCTCTGGGCTTGACCTATTTACATTTTTGGTCCTCATCTTCATCTAACCCATTGTATGTGGAGATCCCTTTGCTCACTTGAGCCCTGGATAGCCCTCTGACATGACGGAAGTTTCAGCCTCGACACACATCTCCAGCCTTCTTTCCCTGCCTGAACCCTTGACTTCAAGCAATGTTGGAGAATGTTTCCAATTGGGAAAATTACCAAAACAAACCATCAGGGAAGGAGCTACCTGACCAACCCACTGTGCTTTAGACTGCAGGCTGCCATCTCCCACCATGCTCTGTGGGGTGGTCATGTGCATTCCTTGCAAAGAGGGAGTTCTATGGTCAAATAAGCTTAAAGAAATACTTGTTCAAGAGAAGGTGACTCTCCAAGCAATGGGGTGCAAGCAGCATTTCCCTATGACCACAGACCCCCTCCACAGAGCATCCACTGGGATCCATGTTCTGTGGAACATGGACACGACAGAGGGTGAGATGGGTGGTGCAGGTCACATAGTGGAAATGCCCAGTGCAGGAAGGGTCAGGGAGACTGACCATCTCTGCAGGCAAAGTCGAGTGATGCATGAGGGTGCTGCTGACCTGGAACAGCCCAGGGGTGGTCAGAAAGGAAGGAAATGGCAGAAATCCGAGATGTTCAGAAGAAAGACACAAAAGTGGTTTTTGATCAACTGGCTGTTGATGGTGAGGTGAGACATTGTGAGAAATTTCATTTGTGTTTCTCCAAAGCTGTACTGAAGATATTGGGAGAATTATGATGTCTGATAGAAATGAGCAAGTCAGGAGTCCTGAGTTTACCTGCTAGCTTTGCCAATAGCAATATAAGCTTAACAAGCCATTTGATCTTCCTTGGCTTCAGTTGCCTTGTACACAAACAGGGTATTGCAGTTAAGTCAAATTGATCCTTTTTGATCTACAAGTTCTGACTTTCCAATTTAGGATCAGACTCTGAGCTTCTTGAGATCAGGGAGGTCCTTATCCTCATTTGTGGCCAGTGCTAATAAACGAATCAATGAATGAACAAATGTAAATCAACAAATGATGATGAGTTTGGCTCTGAACATGTTGAATTTGAGATGACTATAGATATCCAAAAAGTTTGGCAAATGCAGTACTAAAATTTGTGGAAGGGGATTCAGGACTGGAAGCAAGATTTGTGAGTGTGCTGTGGAGATCTTCATTGAAGCCATGAAAAGCAGATGAAAACTCTAAGAGCAGAGCAAAAAGGAAATTGCAGAGGGCTGAAGAGGGCCTCCAGGCACTCACATTTAGAGTCTCTGCAGAGAGAGGAGAGGCTGTGACTTCACAGCGAAGGCATCAGTAGGCGCGCTGGCCAGCTAAGAGCCTGTCATGGCTTGTATCTTTGTCTACACCTTCTGTGCATGGTTCAGCACCACTTGCTTCTGAAGGTCTCTTCTGAATCTTGCTCACTATCAGGTCAGTTGTGCCAAGTGACTACTACTTAATTTCTGACAGTGGAGCTATGCATCAGTGATTGGTTGTTTCTTAGGGTGTGATTCCTTTTAATTAGCTTGTTGATATGAGTTGGGTTCACAGTAGAAGCAGAGGAGATTGGAACCAAGCAGTGTTTCCTGCTAATCTAATAATCAATCTCTAATTGATACTCTGCTCAAAAAGTAAAAAGAAAAGAAAAGGGTGATGAAGAGGCTTAGAGACCGCCTTGCTTCCTGATGGACTCTTCAGCTTCTGACCACTGAGGAAAGACATTGTGTTCAAATGAGATAAACTTAAAAAAAAAAAACAAAACCTAAAACTATTACCTCAAGGTCTGGAAAGAAATAAGAAACATAGGCTTGCTTTCTCAGACCTATATCTGTCTATCTCACTTCTTCAAATGCATCAGGGAAAACAAAAGGTTAGTTTAGTCCTGGTTGTGTTCCCTGCATATCAAGTGTTTTATGGAAGCATTGTTCCTGTTTCAGAGGCTCTTTCAATTTAAAGCAAGGAGATTCAAGATCAAGAGATTAGACCCTGTTCCTAAATTGCCAAGAGGTGATGATTGAATTTAAATAAAATCTTGTGAATAGTATCATGTGAGAAGCAGTTTGACTCAATGTTATAAGAACGACAGACTCAAACCTCTAGAACTACAAGTCCTTCCTCTGTCTTACCACCTGCCAACCATGTGGCCACAGGTTGTGTCCCTTCCGTCACCTTCTCATCATGCTCATCATTTAACAAGGCTGTAGGGTCCGTTGCTCAAGCCTTGAGGAGTTAGTCTTTGGCATCCTGGGCACTGATGTCACTGCACAGTACCAGGCCTGCTTGCTTCCCTCTCTTCCTTGTGATCTGAACAGATGGAGGCTGGTAGCTGCTCCAGGGCTCAGAGGTGGGAGTTTGTCTTTTGAGAGACCCCAGAGGTGTTCATTGGTGGAGAAAGGGAGAGTAATGACCCAGAGTATATTAATCTGTTCTCACGCTGGCAATAAAGACACATCTGAGACTGGGTAATTTATAAAGGAAAGAGATTTAATGGACTCACAGTTCCACGTGGCTGGGGGGGCCTCGTAATCATGGCAGAAGGCGAAAGGCATGTCTTACATGGTGGCAGACAAGAAAGAATGAGAACCAAGTGAAAGGGGTTTCCTCTTATGAAACCATCAGATCCCATGAGATTTATTCACTACCATGAGAACAGTATGGGGGAAACCGCCCCCGTGATTCAATGATCTCCCCCCAGGTCCTCCCACAACATGTGGGAATTATGGGAGCACAATTCAAGTTGAGATTGGGTGGGGACACAGCCAACCCATATCACAGAGTGACCACAGGCAGAAGAAAGTCCAGTGCAGAGGGCTGGGAGGAATTTTTAAAAATCTTTACCTGTTAGTTTATTTATATTGTTGAAGCATCCGAAGAATTGTTTTTCTAGTCATTAAAGCATGGGGTGTGTTATCATTGTTTATGTCAAGTTTTTCATTAGCCTGAATTTTTCCATTTATTCCTTACCTAGGGAAGGTAATGGGTTCTGTAGAATACTGATCATCCTCAAGCCACCTGCTTCCATATGAGTTTTTTTCCCCTTTGGAAAAGAACTGCAAAGCTGAAGTTCTATTATGCATGTTTTGTGCCTTCCAGAAAATCAAGTGGAATTGGCTACTTTCAGAAATATAATATCCTATTTGTATTGGATGGACTCTGGCTTTACAGAATTTTGACAGTCTCATTCTGTTATTTTTTCTGCTTGGGTCTCTTGGGTACCCTGAGAGAGAGAGATTCAAAGACAAAAAACAGTCCTGAGAATTGAGAGGCCAAGAGTATCATAGGGCAGAAAGAGAGAATTAAGCTTTTGCTTTCCATGGTCATCGAGGAGTCCTCTGAGGAATGGCAGCACAAATGTGCTGGCCTTGTATCTGAACCCTGATGCTGCTGGCTCAGGTCATGCTTTGAAGATGCAGCAATTTTCTGAATACTGAACCCTTGATATTTTCTCAAAAAGAAAGGTCTGAGAATTTAAAGGTATTTACCTAAAGTGCTCCTAGCTGATTGGTGGACATTAGCGAGCAGGGGAACATTTCTGCTTCTGTTAGCAAATGTCTCCTGGATCAAAGAAAACTTCATCCAGTATCCCTAGGGAAGTTTAAGCCTAATTTAACTAAGCCTTAAAAAGAGAAAGAAACTTGATAATTTCTTTATTACCATGTAAGTAATAGTAAACCATGCTTTATTGTCATCTAAGCCTGCAGAAAACCTGCTGTTCCAGCAATTCATACTTGAGAGCACAGCTCAAATTTAGTTTACTTTATTTTTCCCAAGCGGGCATAGCATGTGAGCTCAGCAGAACCAGGTTGGGTGGAAGCCCAGATGGCTAGCAAAGAAGAAAGACCTAGCTTTTCACTACACGCTCCTTCCACTTCTCCTACCGTTATAGCCTTGAGTCACATTGCAAACATATGGAAGCTGACTCTTTGGAAATGGAAACCAGAAAGGAGAAAGAAGGACAGGAATCTGCTGAGCGCAAACTGTCCTTGACAAGTCACAGCTTCTCCATCAGTGTGGTTTTCCCACTCCTCAGCCTTTGTTTATCAGGATCATCCTTTCAGATCCTTGCGCTCAGCGACACTTTTTCCAATTGTTTGGTACATTCGCTGTTGTATTGGAGTACCAGTATAGGTGGCAGGAGGCCTGGGAAGCCTTCGAAACAGCATGGTTCCTCAGGGCTCATTAATTAAGTTAACAACCTTCCCTGCTAGACGAGACACAGTTCTGTTCTCTCCAGAGAAAGGCATGAACATCACGCACAACTATCTCCGCTCTATAGAACCTCAGTGCACTTTTCACTGTATTTGGGTTGGAAGTGAGATCAAGATAGAATACTCCTTTTGTGAAGCTTCCTCTGACAGAAGGTGAAATCTTAGAGCCCTCTCTGAGAAACTTTTATGGTCATATTTTGAGAATCATAACTTAACTTGATTCATAGTTTCTTGTCCCAGGAAAATAATGAAGCAGAAAAATCTCTTTGCGTGTCATGTGTCAATTCGAACTTTTCTCTCAATGATAACTAGGATAGTTTGGCTTCAGTTTTTTAGCTTTCGTTTATTTTTCTGTTTCTCTTTGAGACAACTGCTGTTTGCCCTGGATGAATGTATAGAGAGCCATGATTTCTCTTACTGATCTGGAAGGATCTAGACAAGCAATTGAGGGTAATTAAACAGATTATAGCTTCTGTAGTCTGTGGTTCTTTTTTCTTATTCTTTGATAGAAATGTGGCTTTTGGAGCATGTTTTCATTTCCCAGAGAAATTTTTTATGTTGATGTTTTTTCTAATATTTAAAGGAAAACTATTAGACAGCTGAAAATATTTGTTTATGTGGTCAAGAACATTTCCATTTGGGTGAAACATTGTAGAATTCATCACCTATTATAGTTACTCTTGACATCATTATTCCCCTCCGCTGCTGTGAACTGACTGGACCCTGATCTTCACCACAGGATAGCTTGATACAGATCCACCATGCATTTCTCAAGAGCTGCAATGTACTAATGTTGACTTTGTCATCCAAAGGAACCTCCCATGTGTCACCTTCCAGAAGTGACTGGAAGGATACAAGCATGCAGGGTGCCGGGCTATGTTTACCAGACAGGAACACCAGGTCTTACGAAGCCTGCTTGAATTGTAGTATTTTTCAGTTTCTTCTGGCCTTTTTTAATGATATTGTGAAAAAGGTGAGGCCTGACTCTTTTTATAATTGCAGTGGGTTTAGGGAAGTTAGGGAAAAAAATATTACAGAATCTTAGCTCTGCCACTTACTATTGGTCTGGCTTTGGGTAAGATACTTCTTTTTGCCTTGATTTTCTCATCTTTAAAGTGATAATACTACTTCACAAGGTGGTAATCATTGAGCTAGTTAATGTGGATAAACACTTAACACAGTGGGGGGAACATGAGCTCTCAGTGGGTGGTTACGAATATTATGATTTGTAGTTAAATACATGTGTCTCTTGTCAGATTAGAGAGTATGATTGGAAAGCATAGCATTTGAGTGGGCAAACACGTGGATCATTCTTCTAAGTGTAAGTTGGGAACTAGAACATAACTATTTTATTTGATAAATGTAAAAGTTGAGTCATATTGTAAACTACTTTTTAGATAAGCCAGGTAAATTAAATATGTATATAAGTTTCTGTTCTTGCACTTTGGTTTTTTTGGCAAGATTTATAAGAAATAATCTTTCAAGGAAGGAAGAAGTAAGGGAGAAACGAAGGAAAGGAGGTAGAGGTATAATAGAGGGGAAGGAAGGCAATTTTTCAAAAAGATTTTTAAGGATTTTCAAGGGAGTTTTTTTAAAGATCTGCTTTAAGCATTGCTGATATAATTTTTAAAAGGTGAGCACTTTTAAATGACACCTTTCTCGTGATCATATTTATCATCTATCACAAACCAGTGGCTGTTTGTTCATAGACAGCTTTCAGAAAGTCTCAGAACTGTGGCCATCGATTCACTTGGTTGTTTATTCTTGTTCCAGAAGGAAGCATGAAGTTCCATGTCCACAGATATTTAATAATTATGGGTAGAAATCACAATATGGGAATTAGCTGTAGGCTTGAAAATTTAAAGTTGATTTTTTTCTAGCAGGTCACTTTATTAATAACTAAAATGCAATTACTTTACTCATTACGGATCTGAAGGAAAACATTAAGACCAAGAAGGAAGATAATTACAATAGAACTGAAGGCCATTTTGATAATTCTTTTGAACAAACAAGGTCATAGTCACTTACAGATTCAATCCTATGTACCCAACCTCTCATTTGGAGCAGGAAAACAGGCAGTCATGGGAGAGGGGTCACATGTAGAAGGCTTGCAGAATGGGGGACGCAGATCTGTGTGATGAGGCAGGTTTTGTAGAACTGGGAAGAAGGGATATTGATGTCAGAGCCAGGAAGAAAATTTCTGGATGTTTTGATTTTCAGAAACGTTAGAACTGAGTAATAAAGAAAGAAAGATTTTTTTTCAGAGACATAAATGACATGGAATTTAATTTCAGAAGTGTTAAAGAAGTCATATGAAATCTTTCAAATATATGAAACTGGAAGTGGGGTCTGAAGTTGAGGCTTATTACCTATTTCTGAGGTTTGCTCTCCTATTTGATAGAAAATGCTATATTGAGTTTTTGCTGTAAGGAAATAGAAGTTCTTTCTCTTTTACTTAAATCCCAACTGAAAAGTAGAAATATCTTGCATGTTCCTAACTCCTTCAAATGAAATAACATTGAAGCATCCCTCTGTGAGAGGAAACTGAATGAGCATGCTGTTTTCAGATACACATAACCCTCTTGATACACGGTACCTGCTCCAAGCCCAGGAGAGGAGTTTATAATACCTAGGATTTGTCCTTCCTTTATCTCTCAGGCTCAGTGAAGGCTGCAAGTTACAAGTGGATGTCGCAGGCAGAATAAGACAGCTGCAGCCCACAATAAGTAAGCACTGAGCCCACAGCTCCATTTGCTCGGTCTGAACCCTGTGGATTCGGATTTCTTTGCTCTGGTCTTCCCACCAAGCAGAAGGGCTTCTCCATCTCCCAGGAGCCTCCATATCGGATGATCTCTCACTGATGGCTTCTGAATGTCAACGCTCCCTCCCCTGGGGAGATTCCAGTCACCTCTCTGAAGTGTGTCTATCACCACTCACTCACATCCCTCCAGTTCTGCTAATCAGACCTCTTTAATGATGGCAGTCCAAGAGTGTTTCTGAGAGAAACTGAAGTGTGTTACCTTCTTCTGCACATGGACTCTGGATACTTTTGAAAGCATTCCCAGTCCACTTCAAACCATAAGACCCTTGACTTGCCCACTTGTACTGAGCTTATGTGATTTCCAGTGGGGGCCGCTTCCTATGATTCTGGTGAGATTTCCCTACCCTGGGTTCCCTCAGGATCTAAGATAGCCCCTGGCCCTTTGGTCAATCCATTTGTGTAGGAGCAGGTTAGCTGTGTCCATTCTGTTTACCCAAACAGAGCAGAGTATAAACCCACCAAAGGAATGTGTGTGTGTCACGGGTGAGTCAGAAGCCTAGGATTTCAGTAGTCCTGAGATGAGATACCTACCGATACACCAGTTATTGGCTGAGCTGCCTCATCTCCTGGCCCCCTTAGTCAAATCTAGCCATGAGTGTTTCCAACAATCCATATCACTAAAACCCCCACCACCAATCAAAAGGGGCCAGGTATTTATCATTTATCAGAAGAAAACAGATACTTATTTCAAGATTTGGAAAGGCGCTACAGTGAAATGCCTAAATAAATGAAAGTGCTCAGGTCAGGACTTCTGTGTTCCCCATATGATCTCATAGATTTCTTTTGGCTCTACAGTTGTGTGACTTTTGAGGTTCTGGATGAAGAGAAAATGGTAGAAGTAGGTTGCAGAGATGAATAGGTGTCTGCTACTGACTACACAACGTGCAAACTGAGTAGATGTGGCAGATTCAACAAATATTTATTGAGCACCTGCTAAGAGCCATGAAGAATGAAGTCTCCTTGAGGGTCGTTGCTGTTCTGCCCCTACCCAAACCAGAGATGGCTTACTCTGGTCTGGGCTGGGGTAGAATGGCAACTACCCTCAGGGAGACTTCATTCTCACAGGCTGATCTGGGGATGTGAGATCTAAAGGAAACTAGGATGTATAAGACATTTTAAAAAGTATATTGAGTGATTGTTCACTGTCTACCCAATGTGTTCCCAGTACCAGGGCTTCAGAGAAACAGAAAGATGTGGGCCGTGACTGCAGGGAACTCATACCTTAGCGGGATGATAAACATGTATACAAACATTTTACAGCATATGTGGTAAGTGCTGTGTCTATATAAATACAGCCCAGAGGGGTCACAGAGGATGAAGTACTTGACTTCCTTGGTGGAGGCACCATGTTCTTAACTTTTGAGGTGACAGCATAAGAAAACATTCTTATTCTATAAAAATAGAGCAATGGCCCGAGGTATCATACCTGCATGATTTTACAGCCCTCTCTGCTACCCCTTAAGCCCTTGTGCCTCCCTCATTCTGAAGTCAGGAGAGACACTGCCTGCAGAGTACACTGATCAGACTGATTGTGTTAATAAATAAACCCAAATTGACTCTAGATTTTTATTTTCCCCCTCTTGTTTGATGTCTGCATTTTTAAACCATTTTATTCCTTTTGAAATTATTTATTCCAGAAGTATGTTCATTTCTAGCCAGACTGCAAATAGAGAATGCACCAGGGACTGTCTGGAGCTGGAGCCTAATTATTTATCAAGTTGTCTTTCCTTAGTTTTCTATTTAGCTGGCGGGACTGTTTATAGATTTCTGGATGTGTTGATCTTTTATGTTCATTTGGCCCTATTTACAAAAATCATACGAAAAACACACACATCTTTTCCCCTTTTCAAGACTTTCATCTTAGTCCTTCTAAGTAGTACAAAAATAACATCGATCATAGTAGTCAGTTACTTACTGAGTTCTGACTGAGCATGGGGCAAAGTGTTTGACCTGCATGACTTCGTCAGACCTTAGGAACCCCTTTGAGGCAAGTGCTATCAGGATCTCCTTTTACAGCCTTGAGAAGCTAATGCAGAGGCCGCAGATTACGTAGTTAAAAAAATTAAAGTATACCTAACAAGGAGATTCTGATACATTGCATTTTGCATTACCATTTTAAAACTTGATTTCCTGATTCTGACTTTTGGGTGGTTCCAATTAAAGGGAGAAATGCCGCACTGGAGTAGAAGCAGGGTTTGACCAAGCTATTCTTCTACCTCGGGCCATTGCTTTGTTTTTATAGAATAAGAATCTTTTCTTATGCTGTCACCTCAAAAGTTAAGAACATGGTGCCTCCACCAAGGAAGTCAAGTACTTCATCCTCTGTGACCCCTCTGGGCTGTATTTATATAGACACAGCACTTTACCACATATACTGTAAAATGTTTGTATACATGTTTATCATCCCGCTAAGGTATGAGTTTTCTGCAGTCACGGCCCACACCTTTCTGCTTCTCTGAAGCCCTGGTACTGGGAACACATTGGGCAGACAGTGAATAGTCACTGAATATACATTTTAAAATGTCTTATACATCCTAATTTCCTTTAGTAACTCATTATATGTTCATAAAGTCACTGAAGTTACCTTTGAAGTTTGTTTCCAATTTGTACCACCTCATAAGTTATCAAGAAGTGTATGTTTACTGTCTGCTGGGTGAAAGAATGCTTTCTTGTATTTATTAGAAAAATGTTCCCTTTAAGTTTCCTGGAATTGAACCCTTGTACACTGTTGGTGGGAATGTAGAATGGTACAGACATTATGGAAAACAGTATAGAGATTCCTCAAAAAATCAAATACAGAACTGTCATGTGATCCCACAGTCCCTCATCTGGGTATATCCCCAAAGGAAATGAAATCAGGATCTCGAAGAGATCTCTGCACCCCCATGTTCATTGCAGCATTATTCACAACGGCCAAGTTATGGCAGCAACCTAAGTGTCCAGCAACAGATGAATGAAAAAAGAAGTGTATACATACAATGGAATATTATTCACTCTTACTAAGAAGGCGTTCCTGCCACTTGTGACTACATGGATGAAACTGGAGGACATTGTGCTAGGTGAAATAAGCCAGACACAGAAAGACAAATACCACATGATCTCACTTATTTGTGTGTGAAATCTTTAAAAAAAGGTCAAACTCATAGAGACAGTTTGGTAAGAGATTGGTGGTTACCAGGCATCAAAGGGTGGGGTGGGGGGGAAATGGGGAGATGTTGATCAAAGGGTACAAACTTGTAGTTATAAGTTCTGGAAACCTAATGTAGTGCATGGTGACTATAGTTAATAATAATGTATGATATACTGGACACTTTCTAAGAGAGTAGACAGACCAGGTGCTCTCACCACACACACACAAGTTAACTATGTGAGGAGATAGATGTGTTCATTTCCTTGACTGCAGTAATCATTTCACTATGCAAATATATATCAAAACATGTTGTATACCTTAAACATATACAATTTTATGAAAAAAAATTTCATAAAGTTATAATATAATAACATTTAAAAGCAGTGTCTTTCTTTTGTCATATTATTTTTCAATGATTCTTTCATGTTTTTCAGGAAGGTGATGTCTGGCCCAACTCATCAGCTGAAATCACCGTGTACTTTAACCCACAAGAAGCCAGGCTCTATCAACAGACCATTTACTGCGACATTTCAGGTAGTGACCTCCTCCAAGTGGTAAACTCAGGTAACCAGGCACCCAGAGCATAAAGTGTGGTGCCTGTGTGTGTGTGTGTGTGCACGCGTGCGTTCACATGTGCATGGCAGAGCACGATATTGATTAGGGGAATTATGGATCCAAGCCCTGCCCCTCTCACTTCTTTCTAGAACAGATCAAACTTTAAAGTACTTCACAGTTGTGGTGGCGTGTAGAGAAAATGGAAACTATATTAGTCCATTTTCATACTGCTGATAATAACTGCCCGAGACTGGGTAATTGATAAAAGAAAGAGGTTTAACTGACTCACAGGTCAGCATGACTGGGGAGACCTCAGGAAACTTACAATCATGGTGGAAGGCAAAGAGGAAGCAAGGCAACTTCTTCACAAGGCAGTAGGAGGGAGAAGTGCTGACCAAAGGAGGAAAGAGCCCCTTATAAAACCATCAGATCTCATGAGAAGTCCCTATCACAAAAACAACATGGAGGAAACTGCCCCCATGATTCAGTTACCTCCACATGGTCTTTCCCTTGACACTTGGGAATTATGGGGATTATAATTCAAGATGAGATTTGGGTGGGGACACAAAGCCTAACCATATCAGGGACCATGACTGTTAGAGCAGTAAAAATATTGCTTGTGACAAATTCCCACAATCTCTTTTTTTATTCCTTTTATAGTATTGAGTTACTAATTTTTTTCTTTTTAAGTTTTGCCAAAATAATTCCAAGTGGGATGGGAAGGCAGCCTGGCAGAGGCCAGAGCAACCAGAAGGGTGCACAGGTGAGATGGCAACCTGGAGACTTGATACGTACAAGGAAATAAGCAGAAAAGTCAATACATTGAGGATGATGGGAGCCAGTATTTCTCACTCTTGGAGGAAGCAGATACAAACATGGAAAAGAGGGTGAAGCCAAACTCTTTGAAATTGGAATGGAATTAGAGTTGTCAATGTGAACTCAGAGTTGTTGAGTTCATACTGACATGTATGGATAGATATAAAAATAAATATACATGTAAATGTGTGTATATGCATGTGTACATGCCTATGTGTATATCCTAACTAGGTCCGTTGAGAAGTCCTGGAAGCTTTGAGACTCTATAGCAGTGAGCACACCAATCACCCAAAGCTTGGTTTCTAAATGCCACTTATCAGTGAAAGGAACTGGTTAACTCCAGGACCAAGTTAGGGAAAGAACAAGATGAGCCTGGATTATCTCCTTTGCTAGACAGTAAGGAAGTGCTCAAAGAATGATAGGCACATGTCGAAATGACACAGAAGCCAGCAAAGAAACTCCCACTGACCATATTTGGAATGAGTCAAAAATCAAAATAATAATACTAATAGATTATTATAATCCATTGAATAAATAGAAATTTTTGAATCCATTTAGTGTACCATTTGGCAGTCATCATTACAATAACCAATTCAGGTAAAAAGCATCAATGGATATTAAGAAAATGGGTGAAAGTGGGGCATGGAATAGTTTCAAAACATCTTTCCTCAAAATGCTTTTATAAAGGGGAGAAAACTAACTTTGCAGTGAAGAAGCCTGGGAGATGCTATCTTAGTTTATCCCAGTAAGCAAATCAACCTCTCAGACCACACGCCAGGATGCAGTGAGAACACAGCGTCCCATCTATGACATCAAGGCCAAGATACATAAATTGGATCTAATCAGGAAGAAGCATCAGGCAATCCCAAATTGAAGAACAAAATAAAATGACCAGCCTGTAATCTTTAAAAATATCGAGGTCATGAGGGCCGGGCACAGTGACTCCCGGGTATAATCTCAGCACTTTCGGAGGCTGAGGTGGGAGAACTTCTTGAGTCCAGGAATTCAAGATGGTCCTGGGAAACATGGTGAGACCCCGTCTCTACAATAAATTAAAAACGTAGTCAGGTGTGGTGGCACATGCCTGTAGTCCTAGCTACTTGGTAGACCAAAGTGGGAGGATCACTTGAGCCCAGAAGTCTGAGGCTGCAGTAAGCTGTGATTGCACCACGGCATGCCAGCCTGGATGACAGAGTGAGACCCTGTCTCAAAAGAAAAAAAAAAATCAAGGTCATGAAAGTCAAGAAATCCTGAAGAACTGTTCCAGGTTGAAGGAGACTAGAGAGACGTGGTAACTGGGTGCAGTATGTGATCCTGGTTTGGGCCCTTTGCTATAAACGACATTAGTGGGCATAGGATAGATATTTAATAGAAGTTCTTGTACTACTCTGGAAACCTTTCTGCATTTTAAAAATGTTTCAGAATTGCGTTTAAATGCCAATGCCAATAAATAAGTAAAACATGTAGAGAGTAAAATTATGAAGCTAAATAGTAGTCTGTGCCACCAGTGCTACTTCCAAGAAGTTCTTTTGGCTGTTTCTTGTGATTGTGGTTTCCCTTGCCAGCTCTATGCTTGCATTGCTATTGGTGGATTTATTAACTTTGTACATTTTCTTTTGACTCTCCAGTGTGAAAGATGAGGGTTTAGTCCACTTACCGGTTCCTAGGATTTTCCCCTTCCTAAGTTTATTGAGTTAGGATTTACATGCAGCGAAATTCATCATTGTTTGCAGCATGGTTCTGTGAATTTTGACAAACCTAAATAGTCATGTAACCACCAAAATCAAGATGTAGAAATGTGTATCTGAGATAAAGCTCCCTATGCTCCTTTGCAGACAATCCTGTCCCCCAACCTCAGCCCCTGACAACCCAATTATTTCATTTTATTTTATGAGCTTTATTTATAGCCTTAAATAATACACTTAAACCTGTATGTTTTGTTCCATCAACTTTACATTATCTCTTGATATGTAAGGATTTTGGTGCCTATAATTAGATTAGCCCTGACTAAGTCCACTAGCCTTCTCCCTCTAGCCTCTGTGAGCTGTTCCATTTTTATATAATCATTATTGATAACCATTGTTAGGTCTTCTTACATAAATATTATACATCGAAGAGCCAAATAGGTTCTGGGATTACATTTTATCCTGTTTGTTCACTGCTCTGGTTCCTAGTCACTCAAAGAATGTCCCTAAGGTCTATGTCAAGTATGTTTTTTCTTTACCGATTTATCAGTTACTCACAATTATGCCTCATTTTAGTTTACTTCTTAACTGACTCTTTTGTACAGCTTTTGATCCCCCCCACCCGTGGTTTCTAATTCCTTATTTCTTCACTCCTATCTAATTTTATAATTCATTCTCTTCTTCTCTTTGAAGACACTGATCAGAGCCTATCAGCTTCTTATTTTAATTCAGATCAGTCACCTCCTGAATGAACAGTTGTTATCCAGGAATTTAAAAAAATATTTCTGTGTGTTCAGTCACACCTTTTCATTCTCAGTCTACTCAAGTAACTTCCTTAGAAATTATATATATATATATATATATATAATGTGTATATAAATATATAGAGCTGGAAACTTTGATCCTTGAATGCCCAAAAATACCTTATTTTGCCTTCATACTCACTTGGTAGTTTAACTGACTATAGGATCCCAGGTTCAAAATCATTTCTCCTCAGAACACTGGAGACCTTGTGACTACTTGATTGTAAAAATTCCAAAGCCTGAGGTCATCTAATGTCCATTCTTTTATAGACAGCCTTTTCTTTATCTCTGGATGTTTTGGGGGCCTTCTTTCCATATTTGGGGTCTGAAATGTGATGAAGTCATGTCCGGGAGTGGATTTTTCTTATTCATCCTCCTCAACCTTCTACGGGCCATTTGAATCTGATGACTCCCGTCACTTCAGCTCTAAGAAATTTTATTGTGTTGACCGGATGCGGTGGCTCAAGCCTGTAATCCCAGCACCTTGGGAGGCCGAGTTGGGCGGATCACGAGGTCAGGAGATCGAGACCATCCTGGCTAACACGGTGAAACCCCGTCTCTACTAAAAAAATACAAAAAACTAGCCGGGTGCGGTGGCGGCCCCTGTAGTCCCAGTTACTCGGGAGGCTGAGGCAGGAGAATGGCGTAAACCCGGGAGGCGGAGCTTACAGTGAGCTGAGATCCGGCCACTGCACTCCAGCCTGGGCGACAGAGCGAGACTCCGTCTCAAAAAAAAAGAAATTTTACTGTGTCTTTGATATTCTTTCCTCCATTTTTTTTTCATTTTATTCATCTGGAAAACCTATGAATCCAATGTTAGACCTGGAAGATTGATCATTTGTTGTCAAAGAACAAGATTTTAATCATCAAACACTACTAAGAAATGACACTAAATATAATTCAAGGCTATGCCTAGAGAAATACTGATGTTCATGAATCAAGAAAGATGGCAGGTGCATGCTGTGTAGCTGCAGCTCTCCGCAGCCACCAGCAGACCTGTGGCCAGCACCTGTGGCATCATTCCTGATGTGCAGAGCCACCACCCTGAACTTAAATAGTCTGCTTGGTACCTTACTGCTATTCGGTTATTCAAATGGCAGTTTTCCCTTTTATACAGATGACAACAACAAACCCAAATTACTCTGACTCAAATTGTTTCCCTTTGCAGTTGAGACTTTCCTTGCCTGTCTTGAACAGGTTCAAGAAAGCATTTTGCCACGGTGGTTTCAGGGCATCTTCCATTTTGGAACTTTCTTGGTGCCGCTTGCAGAGGTACAAGCGGGTGTTCATCAAAAACTTGGAATGTTTTCTTTTTTGCAGTCAAGGTCAAGCTCTGAACTTTAGCGTTTGCCAGTTGCTTTGCAAGACACGTAGCTCAGTTTTTTCTGAATACTTCCTAGCAATCTTTCATTTCTGCAATCATATTTTCAATTTTCAAGACCTCTTTTGTTCTGTATTCCTGTTTCATAACTAAGTGTTCTTTTATGGATGCAACTTCTTCTCATTAATCTGGGGTAATCATTTGAATTTTAATTTCTTAAAAAATAAATCTTATGTTCTCCGAATTGCCCATAATGTCAGCTGTTTGTCTTTCATGCTTTCATGGGGTTCCTTTCAATGCCTTCTGGTCCATGGTCATTCATTCGCATATAAGAATGAGAAAATGGCTTTCATGTTGATGGTAGCTAGTGCTGCTTACCCCTGCTGTTGTATATCTAGGTTTCCCAGGAAAGTATGGCTGATGTGTTTGTGAAGAGTATAAGAGTGCACTGTCGGCAAGAATGCACATCATTTGCATCCTTCAAGTGCAAAAATTTCCCTGTTCTGCCACAACCTGCTGTTTTCAGTCCATGTCTATGCAGTCACCTTTTTTCTGTGTAAAAGAGGCTCAGGCAGTCTAAGAATGTGCAGAAGGATGGGCCAGGGGGCCCAAGCCTATACTACCCTGCACCTCCCCAGGTGTGTGTCTTCTCCTGATGATGTTTCCCTCACCTTCCCTCGATATAACCATCACCTCGACTTTTGTGATAGTCGTTTTCTTGCTTTCATGTATAATTTTACCACCTACATATTCATCCATAAGCAAAATAGTATAGTTTTGCCTGTTTTGGAAATTGATATATTGATACGTATTTTTGAAACTGATACACATATATACAGGACTCATCCTGTATATCTTATGCTGCTAGCACCAAGAAAATAAAGCTACTCAATAAATGTTGATTAAATAAATAAGCAAATAACTGGGAAAAAAAATGACTGAGTGAGTGAATCCCGGTTTGATCTGACCTCTCCCTTGCATGTGAGTGTAGAATTCTCCAGACGTCCCCAGAATGAATGCAGAATGGACTAGGAGTTTTTGGATTGATGTGAGTCTGTCTCCGTCCTGCAGACCAGCATCACCTGCAATGGACAGCCTAATAGGGTCTAGAGGAAATGTTAGCACAGCAGTGTCAGACGTGGGCTGGAAATGCTCCAGTGGCCCCCATGGCACAGGTGGTGGGACCTCCCTCCCATCTGCAGCTCCCTGTGGACGTCGTGCTTGGCCCTCTTCCAAGGGGTTGGCTACTCTCCAGGAGGTTCCCAATCATTACACAACGAGTGAGATTTCCCTATTGTTTCGTTTGTAATTCTGAATTCTCCCACACAATTCACATCCTGGGTAAGCTGAAAAGTATAATTTTCCATCTGCACGACATTCTTCTTTATTTTATTAGTGGATTATTAAAAGATACGCTTGCCAGGGAAGGGCTTTGCTTACATAGTAATTCCATATTATCTTCCCTGTAAATTCTGTGCAATTCTCTGTGTCTTTTCAAGAGCTGATGATGATTCCTTACTATTATCTTCAACGAGTTGGTAAAACCTGTTGGTCTTAGGTCACTAAGAAATACTTGTTAGACAGATAAAAATGCTCCTTCCCTTGTGTTGTTTTGTTTTGCTTTGCTTTAAGATATATGTGGCATGTGGAAGAAAATACATATAAATAAAGCTTTCCTCCTCATGTCGTTTTGCGTAAACGACAGTATACTTTGCATAATGGTTTTAACATTGCTTTTAAAATATTTCCCAGATTATACATAACACTAAATAAAATATGTCATTCTTTTCATGATTGCATCGGAATCCTTTGTATTTATATACCACAATTTAATGTTTAACTTTGTGTCATTATTGAATAGAATACAGATTCAGAGATTACATAATACATTTAGTGGGAAGCACAGAAGTGACCTCCCAAAGATGTCCAAGTCCGAACCCCCAGTATCTGTGGACATGTTACATTAAATGGCAAAGAGGAATCAAGGCAGCAGATGGAATTAAAGTTACCGACTTTAAGTTAGGGAGACTATCTTGCATCATGTTGGTGGCTCAGTATAATCACAAGGGTCCATAAATGCCGAAGAAGTAGGCAGAAGGATTGGTCTCAGTGTCAGAGGGCTGTGATACGAGAAAGTCTCAACTAGTCATTTCCAGGCAGTAAAGATGGACAAAGTAAGGAATTCAGGGAGCCTCCAGAATGTAGAAAAGGTAAGAAAATGAATTCCTCCCACCCCAGAGTCTCCAGGAAGGAATGTAGCCCTGCGAATACATTGATTTTAGCCCAGTGAGACCCACCGTGGACTTTGTTTATAGTTGTGTCTTCATCTTGTAAAATATTTTTTAATTGACAAATAATAACCATACATATTCATGGGGTACATAGTGATGTTTCAGTATGCATAATGAACAGCAATCAGATCACTTTGAATTTTTGACGACCAGAGCTTTCAGATAATACATTTGTACAGTAAGCCACTAAGTTTGTGACAGTTTCTTGTAGCAACAATTGGAAACTTATACACATACCGGTACATTATAACAAATAATTATAAGGCAAACACTATGTTATTGCCACCAAGATCAATAATAGAATATTTTCAGCCCCTAGAAGCCTCAGTGTGTTCCTTCCCAATCACACTCCTCTCACTGCAGCCTCCCCTGAAATCACCACCATTCTGTTCTTGATGACCTTGCTTTTGTTTTTTGTTCCTGTTTTTTTGCTTATGATTTTAAAAACAATTTTAACTTTTATTTTAGGTTCAAGGGCACATGCGCAAGTTTGTTTATGTTGTACAGATTTTTGTCTTGTCACACCGGTCCTAAGCCTAGTGTCCAGTAGTTATTTTTCCTGATCCTCTTCTTCCTCTCACCCTCCACCCTCCATCAGGCCCCAGTGTCTGTTGTTCCCTTCTTTGTGTCCGTGTGTTCTCATCATTTAGCTCCCACTTATAAGTGAGAATATGCAGTATTTTGTTTTTCTATTTCTGCATTAGTTTGCTAGGGATGATGGCCTCCAGCTTCATCCACATTCCTGCAAAGGACATGATCTCATTCTTTTTTATGGCTGTGTAATATTCCATCGTGTATATGTATCACATTTTCTTTATCCAGTCTACCGTTGATGAGCATTTAAGTTGATTCCATGTCTTTGCTATTGTGAGTAGTGCTGCAATGAACATATAAGTGCATGTTTTCATGGTAGAACAATTTATATCCTTTTGGGTATATACCCAGTAATGGTATTGCTGGGTCTAATGGTAGTTCTATTTTTAGTTCTTTGAAGAATCACCACACTGCTTTCCATAATGGTTGAACTAATTTACACTCCCACCAACAGTGTATGTGTTCCCTTTTCTTTACAACCTGACCAGCATCTGTTTTTTGTTTTGTTTTGTTTTGTTTTTTGACTTTTTAGTAATAGCCATTCTGACTATATGAGATGATATCTCATTGTGGTTTTGATTTGCATTTCTCTAATGATCAGTGATATTGAGCTTTTTTCATATGCTTGTTGGCCACCTATATGTCTTCTTTTGAAAAGTATTTGTTCATGGTTTTTTTTTGCCCACTTCTTAATAGGATTGTTTGTTTTTTTTCTTAAAAATTTGTTTAAGCTCTTTATAGATGCTGGACATTAAATCTTTGTCAGATGCATAGTCTGCAAATATTTTTTCCCATTCTGTGGGTTGCCTCTTTAGTCTGTCCATAGTTTCTTTTGCTGTGCAGAAGCTCTTAAGCTTAATTAGATACCATTTGTCAATTTTTGCTTTTGTTGCAATTGCTTTCATGTATAGTTTTTACCCCATGTATGTATCTCTAAACAATACAATTTAGTAATGCCCGTTTTGAAATGTACATACCTGAAATGAGCCTACATGTCTCACCTATGTTGCTACTTTTGCTCTAGTTGTATTTCATTTTCATTGTTGTACAATGTTTCATTATGTAAATATATGTTCAGAGACAGGAAATAGCAGGGAAGGCTACTGGTCATAGGGGAGGCCTCTGAGGATGCGTGAGATTTAACTCACATCTCCAGCTGCAATTCTCTTTTCTTTTGAAAGCTTTTGATATCTAGGAACCATGAGTAGAAAGAGGTACAAAAGCATAGTTCCTGCCCTCAGAGAGCATAGAATTCAGTGGAGGAAGTGACACATAGTCCAACAGTTACAGTGCACTGCTACACAGCGAGTGAATGAATAATATTATAGAAGCAGATACAGGGTACACAGCTCAGGCTTAGGATGTCAAGGAAGGCTTTCCAGAGAAAGTGAGCCTTGAAGTATTTATTAAGCAAGTAAAAACAAAAACAAACAAAGGCTGGGCATGTAAGGCAGGGAAATATTTTGTGAAAATACATAAAGAAGCATTATGTGAAAATACATAGCAAGAACATGAAGAGGCAAAGAATTGCAAGTTCTTAGCATATGACTGCCATGGAGATTGAGAGAGAGAGAGAGGGAGGAAAGGAAAAAGAAGCTGAAGGCTGGAGTGGTAAGTAGGATCCATTCATAAAGGGCTGCCCTTGGATGCCAGCCTAAGGACATTGGACTTTCTGCTGAGTGCAGTTGGCAGTCACTGAAGCACCCTAAGCAGAGAATTGACCTGCTCAGGTCTGAATATGGCAAATATAACATCATGAAAAGCCTTTCCATTAATCTGAAACTGAACAATTTTTCTGCATTTTAAGTCATTCTGTTTTCTTAGAAGTAGTTAAATCTGTATGCTAGATATTTATAAAGACTTGCTGATGGTTTGATCTGGCTCTTGAAACTGATCTTTCATCTATTTTGGCTTTCTAATGGAATGTGGGAATACCTAACTTAATCATGAAGATTACCTTTTTAAAAAAAATGCAAAGGGAAGCTACACATATTTGGTTTGGATCAGCATATGGGAACTTCAAAAAGAAGTTACACACTCTAATTTAAACTGTGAAATGTACTGCTAGGTAACATTGATAATGGGTGCTTCAGAGTCAAATGCAGAAAAGCAGCGTGGTGGAAATGATTCCAGATGCTCCCACTTCCTTCAGAGACCCAATTAAGATAAAACCTCATTGTCCATTTGCTTTTTGTGCATCATAAAAGGGAAAATTTTGAATTTTTAAGACAATTTGGGGCTTCTGATTTTTATCTTAATTGAATTAAAGAATGGAGATTGAATTAGATTTATTAAAAAGAAAATCACCCCCAATCATTGAAAACATTTTTGAGTTTTCAGAGTGATAAGTAAGTATTCTACATATTGGAATATGTAGAATATTACTCATATTATGTTACTCAACATCTCTCCAGTGTTGTTTTCCTCTTATTTCAAATTTCTCCTTTTGGAATTTTTTTTAGATAAATTATTTCCCGTAGAATTACCATGTCTCTTAAACTTTTCTGCACATTTCTGATCTCCTGGTCTCACTATGATGCATTCTGGGTATTTTTCTAAGACCTTTCTTCTAGTTGACTAATTCTTTCTTCAACTATATCTACTCCAGTGTATTCATCTATTCAGTTTTTAATTCATTGACTTGGCTTTTTATTTTTATATATATAAGTTATATATGTTTGAATATTTTCGTATTTTATTCCTTCATTATGGTTTCTATTTCTTCATTTATCTCTTCAAAGATTTTTAAGAATGCTATATGAGAGTTTTTTATTACCTCAGACTCTTAGGGAACCAGTTCACATGTTTGTAGTAATCACTGATTTTCCTCCTACTAGATTGTTTCTTCAGATGGTTTGAAATGTTTGTATTATGAACTCAGTTTTAGTATGGGGTACTGAATTATGAAACTATTCCCTCAGAGCAGATTTTTATTTCTTCTGCTAAGGGTCCTGTGATTTTTTATTTTCTCAGCTTCTGATTCTTGCACCTATCAGATAGTGTAAATTTGGATCTCATATGTATACATGGGATTTTGATTTATCATAGGAGGCTCTTCCTCCTATTCAGAATTCTAAGTAGAAGACAGCCTTCATCACTGCTTCCCTAGACCAATGAATAGAATTATTCTAATTGCCTTTGTGAAAAGAGGTAGTCTTTCTATGGTCCTGGATTTATGCTAGAATCTTAGTTTAATTCTCCATTCCCAAATAGGAACAAGGCTGTGTCCTCTCTCTGTGAGAGTATGACTGGACCCACTAAACTATCTGGTCTACAAATCTCTGGGCCTTCTTTGGGTCATCTCACTAATTTACTATGCTAGCTGAGTTCCCTTTTTATTTCTAGAACCTGTTATTTTCTTTCCTTTATTTTGAACCTGGAAAAGCAATAAAAATATATATTTGCCATTTTTAAATTAACGTTACTTATTTTTTTGTATTTTGGGTGAAAGAATAGACTATATCAGTTAACTTGGACATACCATCAGAAGTTAATGTTATTAATTTTCATATATTTCTCAAAATAATGTCCTTAGAGAATCTGTATTAGAATCCCCCTGGCTACTCATTAAAAATGTGATTCTTGGGTTTTATCTATGTTTTATTGAATCAAAATCTGTGGAGATGATGCTGGAGAATATTCATTTTAAACAAAGACTACAAAGTAAGGGTAGTAACTAATACAAAGTTGCAGGATATGAGATCTGTATAGAGGATTGAAATTTTAAAAGGCGGTACCACTTACAATAACATTGAAAAATATAAGATAACTAGAGATAAATTTGACAAAAAGTGTACAAGACCCATATACTGAAAACTATGAAAGATTAATGAGAGAAATGAAAGACCTAAACAAATAGAAAACTATAGCTTGTTCATAGATTGGTAAATTCAATGTGGCTATTAAATAGCATCTTAATGACATCTTAATGCCATTTCTCCCCCAAATTCATCTATAGATTTAATTGAAATCAAAATTAGAATGCAAGATGGTTTTTTGTAGAAATTAACATGCTGATTCTAAAATTCATATGGAAATGCAAGCAACCTAGAATAGCCGAAACAACTTTGGAAGAGTAAAATGAGAGGACTCCTGCTACCAGAATTCAAGGCGATTTTTAAGCTACCATAATCAAGATAATCCAGAATAATCTCCCCATTTCAAAATTCTTAATCACATCTTTTGATTTATAAGATAATATTTACAGATTCAGAAATGCGGATGTGAATATCCTTAGGGGCCATTATTCAGCCTGCCATAGATCTCATGTGGATTTCCAGCTGTTTTAGCTCTTTACACTAAATAATCCATCTTTTCTCACTGATATTCAACATCAGCTCTCTCATAAATCAAATTTACATAATTTATGTTCACATTATAGTTTATGAACACATTTGTATATAAACACGAAGACACTTGCATATTAATCTTATTTGTGTCTCAATAATTCAGTAAGGTAGGCTGGAATTATTTATTTTACAGATGAGAAAGCTAAAGCTTAGAGAATTTAGGTGAGTTGTCTGTGGGGCTTCTTAATCCAAGATTTGAATTCTGTGTTGTGACAGTCCTGGTCCCTGTCCTGTATCACACTACCCCATAAAGACATGGTTCCTCTGAAATAGTGCAACCCATATTCCATTCTTACAACTCTCAGAAACAGTCAGGTTCCCAGCCCATCCGGAAACTCTGTCCAGATTTTCTAAAACATGTTAAAACACCTATATAACAACTCATCAAAGATTCCCGTATAACATAAGGCATTTAAAACATTCAAATTACCTCTATAATGTTTAAATAAGTAAGTATATACATGGGTATATTGGTTTATAGCATGTAAAGATACTGTACAATTTTAGACATGAATTACATTTTCTTTCTGCACTGCTGTAAACATGAACTGTAATACAAACAATAAAATAAGTGTTAAAGATTCTAAAAGTCTAGGATCTAAAGATTTTATCTAAATCATTCCCTGGTTGGTGGTTGCCCTCAGTACCTGGCAGAAACAAACTCCAGGACCCATGAAAGACTAAACCATCAGGGAAATTGTGGGAAGATGAGCTGATAATGCATAACACATTTTAAATAAGGAAAGTACGAAACAAATCTATCTTGTCAGAGCAGCTGAAGGTCAGGCTGTAACACACACTACATCTTACCGCTGAAACTCAAGCAAACATAAATGGTTTTGCTGGCACATGCATACATTCGTATCATAATTATATTATTATTTTCATTTAGATAATGAATTTAGGTAAAACAACTTATATCATATTATTATTGAATGTGAAAATTCTGATAATGAACTTTGGGGTTCCAAGAAATACCTGTATAATAAACAATTTTGTGCACACAAACATACAACAAAATATATTAGTTAACATTTCAGCAAGTTTTGTTTTGTGTTTTTAAAATTTATATTAAAATTATGCAAAATAATCTTTGTATTATATAGGTAAGGTATAAGGAATAATAGTAAGATAAACAACCATGAACCTGTCACCCACGTTAAGAAATGGGACTTTACCATATCTTAGAAGATCTATCTGTGTCCTTGTCTTTCCTGCATAGAGGTAACTATCCATTTAAAATTTTGTGTAGTCAGTTAATCATTTCCTTGCTTTTCTTCATACTGCTTTTTAGCCATATGTGGGTATAACCCATAACAATATATAACTTGTTTTTGCATGTTTTAAACTTTACATAAATATTATCATACTATATTTGTTTTTCTGAGATTCACTCATGTCATGCATGAGGCTATAGTTTAACAGTTAATATTCTATTATTTGAATATATAAAAATTCCTCTCCAGTTGGACATTTATGTTGTTTCTAACTTAATGCTTTTATGTTATTGAGAATAATGCTCTTATGAACATTCTTGAACATGTTTTCAGGTACATGGTGCCAAATTTTTCTAGGATATATCCCCAGGAGTGGCAACTCCAGGACATACAGGATGTACACACTAAGGTTTACTAGGTAATCAGACTTCTCCAAAGGGGTTGTGCTAGTCTACTTTCCTACCTGCAGGAGATGTGCCTATAACCTTACTCCATAACCTTGACTACTCTTAGTATTGATCAACTTTTAAAATTTTGCTTCTCTGCTAGGTGTGAAATGGAGTCTTACTGTGGCTTTGATTAACATTTCTGCAATTATGAATTTCATTATATTGATGAAAATAGCATGTTATATTGAGTGGCCATTTGTGTTTCATCTCCTGTGAAATTCCTATTTGGCCTTTGACCATTTTTCTGTTGTGTTGTCTTCATATTGTTAATTCGTAGGGGCTCTTGATGTATTTGGGATGTAACTGGCTTGATATGTCCTGCAAATATCTTCTCCCAGTTTTTGTGTCTTGTCTGTTCACTCTCATTAAGGTGATTTTAGTGAACAAGAGTTTTAATGCAATTGCATTTGATATCTTTTATTTTATAATTTGCTCACTTTGTATTGTTAAAATCCCTTTCTCTACACCAAGTTGGTAAAGAGATCATTCTGTATTGCTTTCTAAAAAGTTTTGTAGTTTACTATCACATTGATCCAACTTCAGTTGACTTTTGTGTAGAGCAGATGGGTGGGACTCTGTGTTAGTTTCTTATTGCTGCTGAAACAAGTTATGAGTAACTTAGTGACTTTAAACCACACACATTTATTCTCTTACAGTTCTGGAATTCAGAAGTCTGAAATCAGTTTCACTGAGCTAAAATCAGATGTCAATAGTACTGGTTCCTTTTGGAGATTCCTGGGAAAAATTTGTTCCCTACCTTTTCCAGCTTTTAAAGCTGCCAGCATTCCATGGCTTGTGGTTGCATCACTCTAATCTGCTTGCATCATTGCGTTGTCTTTTCATCTTCTGTGTCGAATTTCCCTCTACTTTCCTCTCAAGGACATTTGTGATTATATTAGGTCCCACCAAGATTATCCAGGATAATCTCCCCCTGTCTAAATTATTAATTTAATTACCTCTTTTGACATATAAGACAACATTCACCCTTTTGCCATATAGGGCAATATTTAGATTCAGGAGTGAGAATGTAAGTATCTTTGGGGGCCGTTATTCAGCCTACCACAGATCTTACGTGGATATCAACTGATGTAGCTCCCTACACGCTGTGCACTATGTAGTCATCTTTCCTCACTAATATTCAACACCTGCTCTGATATAAATCAAATTCACATGTATTTGTGCATCTATTCTGTGTTTTCTATTCTGTTTCCTTTGTCATTTTGCACTTTGTGCCCCAGTACCACACTATCTTAATTACAATAGCTTTCCACTAGATTTGAGTTTATGAAAGGGCAAGTTCTCCCAACTTATTCTTCTTTCAGCATGTCTTCTTTTTATTGGCCCTCTGATTTTCCATTTAAATTTTAAAATCAACCCACCACTCTCCACCAAATTCTACCTGCTGGCATTTTGTTTAGCAGTACATTGAATTTATAGATATAAATCTGTTGGGAGAAAATGGACACTCTCGATGACATTGAATCTTCCTTTCCAAGAATATAGTCTAGTTCTCTATTCATTCATTTATTTAAATCCTTGTTAATGTCTTTCCATAAAGTTTTACAACTTTTGCTTTGAAGGTTTCAAGTATGTTTTGTTGATTTATTTTTACGTACTTAATATTTTTGTTGCTATTAAAAATAGAATCTTGAAAACTAAATTTTTCTGACTGTTGCTGGATATAGAAATACAGTTGACCTTTGTAAATGTTTGCTAATCCTGAATCTCTTGTTTATTTTGTTTTATTTATTTTTTGAGACAGCTTCTTGCTCTGTTGCCCACGCTGGAGTGCAAGTGATGTGATCATAGCTCACTGCAGCCTTGAACTCCTGGGCTCAAGTGATCCTCTTGCCTCAGCCTCCCAAGTAGCTGGGACTACAGGCTCACTCCATGATGCCTGGCTAATTTTTTTTTTTTTTTTTTTTTTTTTTTTTGAGACGGAGTCTCGCTCTGTCGCCCAGGCTGGAGTGCAGTGGCGCGATCTCAGCTCACTGCAACCTCCGCCTCCTGGGTTTACGCCATTCTCCTGCCTCAGCCTCCTGAGTAGCCTGGCTAATTTTTTTAAAAAAGTTGTAGAGACAAAGTCTTGCTATGTTGCCCAGGCTGATCTTGAACACCTGGCCTCAATTGATCCTCCTACCTTGTCCTTTCAAAGCACTAGGATTACAGGCATGAGCCATCATACACAGTCCCTCTCTTATTAATTTTAAAATTTATTTATATATTCTTTTTTTCCAGGTTGACAGTCTTACTATGAGTGAATAATGGCCATTTATTCTTCTATTTATACTTTTTTTCCTCTGAGTTTTTTCTTACTGCACAGGAATGGAACTCAAGTATAATATTGGAACATCTAGGATATCTTAGGTGGTATTTTAGTCTGTTCAGGATGCTATAATAAAATGCCATAGACTCAGTGATTTATGAAAAACAGAAATTTATTCAACACAATTCTGGAGGCTGGAGAATCCAAGATTAAGGCACCAGCAGATGGTGGAAGGGGCAGACCGACTTGCTGGGGCTGCTTTTATAAGGGCACTAATCCCATTCTTGAGGGCTACACCCTCATGATCATATCACCTCCTAAAGGCCTCACGTCTTAACACCATCATCTTGGGACTTAAGATTTCAACATATGAATTTGGGGTTCCGGGGACACTAACATTCAGACCATAGCAGATGGATAGTTTTTGAAAGCCCATGGTTTGCATTTTCTTGTATGTAAAGCTATGGGATCTGTTGCATTTGGGGACTTCAGGGTCATTAAAGGGGTTCTGTAGTGCATCTCCCTACTTCTCATGTGTGAAATCAGAACACTACAGTCATGGATGAGAACTGCTCTATGTTTTAAAATATTTTGGTCTTTTAATAAGGAGTCTGCCCTTAAAGTTTGCTAGTTCCTCCATGCTTGTATATCTTGCTGCCTTTTGCCTAGACAAGAAAAATATCTGCTTAGAAAATCTTGTGGAAAAGTAGCATTTGTAATGTGACCCTAAAATTTAGACTATCACTTAGAAAATCAAGGCTGGGCATTACTTGTACTCCTGTTCTGGGTGAGGGAAGTGGCTAGCTACAAATAAGACAAACTCCTTTAAAGTAATTAATAACTACCAAATAAACATTGGCTCACTGCTTTATTACAACACATCTCCTTGTTTTTAAAGAAAGGCAGTCAAGGTAACAGATGGAGAAAGTTTTAGGCATGACAGTTATAAATAGTCCTGCAGTTTATTGCATGATATATTTGCAATTCTCTTTCTTTGCCGTTCTGAAAGTTGGATCTCAATCAAAATGCTTTTCTCTTGACCAAAGAGTTTAAATTATTCCCAATAGTCTAGACCTCAAAAATAATAGAGTAGAGTAACGCCATTTGGGCCCTTTGAAAGTTTTATTTATAGTCTAGAGTATTGCCACCACTAACACCTGATCTTTAGAGGAACGTCTTTTCCAGGGATCGGATGGAGCAGGGGAACCCTTTGAATAAATCAGTCATCCCAAGTATGGCTTTTGCTTCTTGTAATCAAAGTAATGCTTGTCGAATGACCACTATGTTGCCAAGCACTAGAAGGAACAAAAGGACAAGTATTCTGTCTTTAAAGGACATTCATGGGGAAAAAGCATTAAAGATACAAAAGCTAAACAGCAACAGAAGACGGTGGAACATAAAATGTCACAAGGCATTAAAATGATGATAATAAATTAGAAATATCACTTGGCTGTTCTAAGCGTACTTTCTGTAATACTGAAAACTACATCAACAAAGCATTAAAAGTATTTTGAACATTCAAAATGTCCTATATATCCTCTTTCCTTAGAGAACTTGAAATTATGTGATATACATTTAAGGAAAACCATAGAACTATCAAAGGTTTCCAAAGTGGTGATATCCCCACTGCTGGGGAGAATGTGGAGAGAAGGAACCCTTAAATACTACAGATGTTTGTGTGGAATTAGCACTATTCTTGAGGGCAGTATGGCTATAGCTATCACAATGTCAAATGTGCATCCCTTTGTTCTGGAAATCTTTCATAAATGATAAGCTGGGTAATTTGAATTAACACTCTCTCTCTGAGAACACCTGGGAAAGCAAGGCAAAATATTTTTTTAAATCTGTTTTTTAAGGCAAGAGAGAACTACCAGAACATGGGCCAAGATCCAAAAGAAGGAAATCAAGACCATCAGACTTTGGGGGCCACTTTATCTTTAAAGACACTGCCTTTTTGGTAAAAACTGCAGAGAGGCTAACAAGTTAAGTAAGGTTAAAGAAGAAAACAAAAGTCCATGGTATGTCCCAGGAGGAAAGGCCCTAGTCATGTAATCTGCCAGGCTTTAGAGTAGGACCCAGTGAATTAGAAATGGGCCAGTCCTCAAAGAGACTGAAGTTCAGCAAAGAGACTGAAGTTCAGCTTTGAATAATTATTGAGTTATTGGCTTAATTTCAAACAATTTTCCACTCGAGATCCAGAAGATAATTAATCCCTAGTGTTCTAAGGTATCTATTGTTTATGAGGAATTAATTTATCTCTGTTATACCTACCCCTCTTGGGAGAGTTGAGAAAATAATCACTCAAATGATTTGCTGCAGGGCTTAATTCTCTCACAAAACCTTAGCTGAGAACAGCTAAATTAGGTTGTCTAGGATTACTAATGCCCCCCAGTCACCAGCTAGAAGCCAGAGGGAGATATCTTCTTATGGCTTTAAATTATGTCTATAATTTTTATATATACTGATCAGCACTCAATCAAAAAATGACCAAGCACATGAGGAGGTAAGACAATCTGATAGAAAACCAGAGTAAACAATAGAAACAAACCCAGGAGAACCAGATAAAAGAATTATCAGACACAGATTTTAAAAACACTTTTATCAAAATTAAGCAGAGATCTGAAAACTAGAAACGCTCTAATGAAAAGTCTAGAACTGAGAAGTTATAATAACAAATTAAAAACTCAGTGGATGAATTTAACCGCTTGTTAGGTATAGCCAGAGATAGATTTTGTAAACTGGAAATTAGATAAATCAAATAAAATATCTGAAAATACTGAAGCATGCAGAGACAAAATATAGAAAAAGAGCACACACATACACAGAAAAGACAGAGAGGTAAAAAGTGGAGAAGAAACAATGCTTGAAAAGATAATGACTGAAAATTTTTCAGAATTGATTAAAGACATTTATTTGCATATTCAATAAGTGCTACAAGTCCCCAAAAGGATAAATGCAACCATGCCAAGGAACATTATAGTAAAATCACTGAAAGCTAAAGATAAAAGTAAATCAATATGTGTGCATAAAAATTAAATCTATCAGAAGACAAGATAGATTGTCTCAAATGAGCAATAAGACTATGAGCTGACTTCTCAACAGAAACAGTGGAATGCTATAATATCTTCAAAGTGCTGGAAGAAAATATGGAAAAATTTTCACAGATACATGTTTGATGGTAGTAGTTACACTACAAATTGTAATGAAAGGTTGGAAGCCACTTAAATGTCCAATAAGAGTTTTAGAAGTATTTGCCTCCCAACAGTGGACCACATAACCATTAAGAAGAATAAGGTAGATCTTTAGATACGATATGTTAATGATATGTTAAAATGTTCCAAAGGTATTATTAAATGAAAAAAAGCAGGTTGCAAAATAACACAGTATGCATTCCCATTTGCATTAGCAGTATTGTGATGCAATTAAATATAAAAAGATAGGCACCAATATGTTAACAGTAGTTGTCTTTGGATGGTGCAATTATAAGATAATTTTGTTCATATTCTCTTTAAATTTTGTAATGATCATGTATTATCGAACAAAGATAGTTTCATTTTTAAAAGGGGGAACAAAACCAGTCAGTACTTCAAAGGTTGTGTGCTCTGTATTGACCGTGGGTTCACTGTAGATGTGTTACAATGGATATTGTTAAGTGCATTTCATTACCTCTACATGGAAGAAATTCAGCAAAAGTAAGCATCAGGTAAGACCCCTAGACTCAGATCCCTAATATTCTGGATCTCCCTAAATCTAAGGAAGAGCTAGGTGAATAATGTCGCTTGGAGCCCCACGTTGGCTCTCATTTTATGAGAAGCATCAATGGTCACCCTTCTCTGATTTAGAATTAGTTTTCTTTGTAAGAAACTTTGAAATAATGTTAAGAATTGGGTTAAAATTTTTAAATTTTTTTCCTGCTAAAATGTAAGCCTAAATTGCAATACAGTCTGCTCCCTAAAGATAAGAAACTAGCAGTATTCTTATTTTCTTAAAATGTTTGGATCACAATACCAAACAACAGAATTCAAAATGCCATAATCTCGAATCTTGAGTTCCCAAAAGATCAAAACCCGTAAGGATCAAAATCCCTAAAGTCTAACATCCCTGGTGTCTAAAATCCCAAAAATCACAGTCCTGAAAGATTAAAATCCCAAAATGTTGAAATCCTGAAAACCAAATTCTGGGGAAGGGGTTAGTGTGTTTTCAGTTGCACATGGGATAGTTGCATTACGCTGATTCTACCATGTTAGGTGGACCTGTTACTCTGTTGTCTGTACTGGGAAATTTAGTATGGTTTAACACATGGGTGCCAGGTTGACAAGGCGTGGGCTTGTGGTCTTAAGTTTAGATGTCAACTTGACCAGTAAAAACTGTTGGAAACCTGGTAGAGCATAATTTTGAGTATATCTGTGAGAGTATATCTGTGAGGAGATTTGTGGGTAAGTCTGAGTGGACTTTATGGGGAAAATCTGCCCTCATTGTTGACAGGCCCCATCCAACCAGCCAGGGACTTGGGAGAGAACAAATACAGAAACAAACACATTGGTTTGTCTCTGATAGCTGGGACAGGCTTTTCCTCTGCTACCTTGGACATTAGAAATTTGATTCCATGAAAGTGCATTATCACGACATTGTCTTTGTGCATTAGTATTGTGTGTGTGCGTAAAAATGCAGACACTGGCAGGGCGCGGTGGCTCAAGCCTGTAATCCCAGCACTTTGGGAGGCCGAGACGGGCGGATCACGAGGTCAGGAGATCGAGACCATCCTGGCTAACACGGTGAAACCCCGTCTCTACTAAAAAAATACAAAAAACTAGCCGGGCGTGGTGGCGGGCGCCTGTAGTCCCAGCTACTCGGGAGGCTGAGGCAGGAGAATGGCGTGAACCCGGGAGGCGGAGCTTGCAGTGAGTGGAGATCGCGCCACTGCACTCCAGTGTGGGCAACAGAGCGAGACTCCGTCTCAAAAAAAAAAAAAAAAAAATGCAGACACTTCCTCAGTAAATGAAGAGATACTCTTTTTGTACATCTGAATTTGTGAGAGATAAAATTTCTGGAGATCTCAGCTCTTTGGGAAACTGCCTAAGTAGGGGTGACCCATCATGGTTTTTTATCTATCTTCTCAAAAGACTTAGGTTGTTTATATGATATTTCAGGTGATCACAGTTATAAAGCTGGGTGCCTGCAGTTACCAATCCTAATGGCATGCATTTGTACATTGCCCTTTTTCACCTGTTCCTTTGTAAATACAGTTTGTGGTACTGTTATACCCATGTGACTGTTGTTAGTCTAGCTGTGTCTATGCTTGCAAAAATATGTATTTTGTTGCCTATTTTATTGCATAGAGTGGCCTTTGAAGTGTTCTGTTGTGTTTTTATATGTTTCTCAAGTAAATCCCTCTTTAAAAATGTAAATAAATATATTGTAAAGAATGTCTTCTGTTTTTCCAGAATTATATCTTTCACAATTTCAGCAGTCAGGATTTTGGCATTCAGAATTATGATTGGCTCCCAGATAGGATGAATCTTCAGCATTAGTTAAATTGCAGTTCCCTCAGTGCCGTGCAAGGAGCTATTTAATAATTTTGATTATTTGTATTGGTAACGTACATGAGGGAACATGATTTGGGGTAAATGAAGCACCATTTGGATGATAAAGTCAGAATTGTTTTTCTAGGCCGAGAAATCCGTCTGCCCCTCCGAATCAAAGGGGAAGGCATGGGACCTAAGATTCACTTCAACTTTGAATTGCTGGATATTGGGAAAGTTTTCACTGGATCTGTACATTGTTATGAGGTAAGCACTAGAGTTGTTCGCTGAGACTTCCAACAGTACTTGGCTTTTTGGGTTTGTTGTATCTTACGTGTTTTTATTTGATGGAAAGTGTGTGCAATCACATTCATTCGCCATTACTCATCCTTGTTGAGACCCCGGAGTGCTCAGATTCTTCCTCCTCTTGCCTGGCCATCGTGAGGGAAACACTTTTTATCTTCATTAGCCCTCCTTCACTTTAGTAAAAGCTGAAAAGCAACAGAGCCATAGTTTAACTGGTTTTATCCTCATTGTTTTGTAGATTGCAAAGGGAAAACCCATAAATACATCTCCCCATCTGTTTAGTGCTTGTTCTCTGACAACATAAATTCCACAGATCAGAGGATGGAGAACCTTTTACATTTTCTAGAACGTCCTAATGAGCATAGCTCTTTTCACACTTCAGAATTTTCTCTTAATGCACTGGTCTCCAATCTATGTTTTAAAAACCAATAATAGTTTCTGGAAGAGACTTTCCTGCTTTATCTTTCCAATTAATTAGAAAATGAAATTTTACAGGATGTCTGCATGAGTTCTTCAGGATCAGTGTTTACTTCAGTGTTTCACCATCACTAAATTTGTATCTAGGGCATATTTTTTACACTGCATCAGACTGTAACCCTTGAAACTTCATTTTGGAAAGGTTCCTTCGTTGTATATGTTTGTATTTTTATAGAGGTATTCAAAGCAATTATTTAATGAGTGACAAATAGATGTCAGGTTCATACTTTATTGTGTTTGCATATCTATGTGTCTGTGTGTGTGTGTGTGTGTGTGATTTCTAATCCTTACCAAATTGTGAAAGTTAGGCTTTATTACATCTATTTTGCGTATGAGAAATGTGGATCGTGTAGTGGTTAATATCATACACAACATCTCCCTTAATGTGTGTTGAGCACAGTGCTAGTGCTTTGACATTCACTCGTTCATTTAGTTCTCACAAAAACCCGATTTGTGTCCTAGCACTTTGGGAGACCAAGGTGGTGGATCACTTGAGGTCAGGAGTTCAAGGCCAGCTTGGCCAGTGTGGTAAAACTCAATTGCTACTAAAAATACAAAAATTACCTGCGTGTGTTGGCGGGCACCTGTAATCCCAACTCCTTGGAAGACTGAGGCAGGAGAAGCACTTGAACTCAGGAGGTGGAGGTTGCAGTGAGCCAAGATCGTGCCACTGCAGTCCAGCCTGGGCAACAGAGTGAGATTCTGTGTTGAACAAAAAACAAAAAACAAAAACCAGCCCCAAACAATAAAATCCTATTTGTGACAACTATTTGTGAGGTACAATTAACTATTTCCATTTTATAGCTGGGTAAACTGAGGCTTAGAGAAGTTAAGGTAGTGCTAGATATTGTAACAAACAAATATAAAAATACATAATGTCTCAAATATGCTACAAGCTTCTTTTATACCTTACATAAAGTCCAAAACAAAGGTTTCTAGTGAACAGGCGCTCTCTTCCAGCAGAGAAGCGGGAACATTTCATGCTTGGCCACCCCTACCACGTGGTCTTCAAGATTGCAGAAGGGGAAAGGGCATGGGGGAATGTATATGATATTTTTATAGACGGTAGCACATTTCACTTACATTCATTTTCCATTAGCTGTATGCACAGAAAAAGAGGAAATGCATTCAAGGAATGGCAAACCTGAATGCCAGGGGAGTTAAGTAACTTGGCAGGGTCCTGCAGCATGTAATGTTAGTGAGTCCTGGAGGACTAGGACTGTCTCTCCTGTTCTGGGAAGAGAAGGCCTTTGCTGGCCTCTCAGCCCTTCAGGTTCTCAGCATCCCACCCTCTCACCTTGGGTAAACCCAGCCTCCAGCCCACTTGGCTCTTAGCCCAGCCTCATGTGGTGTGGGGACAGTGCCCTGCGTCTCCCACATTCACAAGGTAACTGTGGCCTAAATGGGATGATGCAGAAGGTAAACAGAGATGTTAATGTCACAGTGAGATGGACTGTGCATAGGAACACAGTGTAAATGAAGAAATCAGTCGCATGGCTGTCATGAAATGACAAGTGACACAGCTATATGCCACACTGTCCTGGATTGCACTTGCAAGGTCACTTAGGGGAGAAGGAAAAAAAGTCCAGTAGCTCTCATTAAACTGATATTCTGTCTGCAATTTATCCAGTGTGAATTTCCTTTACATCTTACAGACTGAATTTATGAGTGCCACATCAGAAAAGAACCTTTAATTCTGATGCAAAATGGATAGGGTTTCCCTGAATGTAAATTTAGCAGAAGTGTGCTCGAGGCCACCACTTCCCACTGTCCCTAATTTTAATAGTAAAGCAAACCACAGCCAGTTAAATAAGTGTTAAATGAGGTGATGCATCAGATTGGACAGTTTGGAGAGCTGTGCAGTGGCAGAGAAGGACATGGTAAGGTGCTTCTTATGGGAATATTTTGCACTCTGCGTATTTAATGCTGATGTTCCATTGCATCTCTCTTTCAATTTATTGCATTACCTACTTGAGACAAATTTGAATAACTAGCTGTTGCCCTTAGTCATTGCTGAGCATAGCAGATACATAAAGAATAAACCATAACCCCAAGAGTATACACTATTCCCCGGTATAATTAAGAAGGAAAACAAATGAGAGGCAAAGTTTGATTATAAATTTTCTTCTCTCCAAAGAGCTAGACCTCAAGGAAAGAGTATTATCAGTAATCAAAAGGCCTCTGAATTGTGTCCCAAAACTATTGCTGGTTTCTGTATTCGTAAGTGGGTGCTTGTTTGTCAGGAGGAGAAGAATGATGTCATATTCTTAAAAATGGAGGAATGCTCACCATACAGAAAATATGGGCAAAACATTTCTGCTAACCAAAAAAACTAAAAGGCAATCCATGCATCTTCTGAAAGAAAAGAACAGGGTCCTCCACGTTACCACTAATACCTTCAATTTGCCTTCATGTTACCACTAGTACATATTAGTCACTTCTTAAGCACAGGTAAAATTTAAACCCATCCTGTTTGGCACTGAGGATATAAATAGCAGTCACTGACTATGTGTGGTGTCTCACATCTGTAATCCCAGTGCTTTGGGAGGCTGAGGTTGAAGGATCACTTGAGGTAAGGAGTTCGAGACCAGCCTGGGCAATACAGTAAGACCCCATCTTTAAAAAAAAAAAAAACCCACAAAAATTAGTTGGGCATGATGGCACATACCTATAGCCCCGGCTACTCAGAAGGCAGAGGTGGGACGATCACTTGAACCTAGGAGTTCAAGGGTACAGGGGAGACCAAGGTGGTGGATCACTTGAGGTCAGGAGTTCAAGGCCAGCTTGGCCAGTGTGGTAAAACTCAATTGCTACTAAAAATACAAAAATTACCTGCGTGTGTTGGCGGGCACCTGTAATCCCAACTCCTTGGAAGACTGAGGCAGGAGAAGCACTTGAACTCAGGAGGTGGAGGTTGCAGTGAGCCAAGATCGTGCCACTGCAGTCCAGCCTGGGCAACAGAGTGAGATTCTGTGTTGAACAAAAAACAAAAAACAAAAACCAGCCCCAAACAATAAAACCCTATTTGTGACAACTATTTGTGAGGTACAATTAACTATTTCCATTTTATAGCTGGGTAAACTGAGGCTTAGAGAAGTTAAGGTAGTGCTAGATATTGTAACAAACAAATATAAAAATACATAATGTCTCAAATATGCTACAAGCTTCTTTTATACCTTACATAAAGTCCAAAACAAAGGTTTCTAGTGAACAGGCGCTCTCTTCCAGCAGAGAAGCGGGAACATTTCATGCTTGGCCACCCCTACCACGTGGTCTTCAAGATTGCAGAAGGGGAAAGGGCATGGGGGAATGTATATGATATTTTTATAGACGGTAGCACATTTCACTTACATTCATTTTCCATTAGCTGTATGCACAGAAAAAGAGGAAATGCATTCAAGGAATGGCAAACCTGAATGCCAGGGGAGTTAAGTAACTTGGCAGGGTCCTGCAGCATGTAATGTTAGTGAGTCCTGGAGGACTAGGACTGTCTCTCCTGTTCTGGGAAGAGAAGGCCTTTGCTGGCCTCTCAGCCCTTCAGGTTCTCAGCATCCCACCCTCTCACCTTGGGTAAACCCAGCCTCCAGCCCACTTGGCTCTTAGCCCAGCCTCATGTGGTGTGGGGACAGTGCCCTGCGTCTCCCACATTCACAAGGTAACTGTGGCCTAAATGGGATGATGCAGAAGGTAAACAGAGATGTTAATGTCACAGTGAGATGGACTGTGCATAGGAACACAGTGTAAATGAAGAAATCAGTCGCATGGCTGTCATGAAATGACAAGTGACACAGCTATATGCCACACTGTCCTGGATTGCACTTGCAAGGTCACTTAGGGGAGAAGGAAAAAAAGTCCAGTAGCTCTCATTAAACTGATATTCTGTCTGCAATTTATCCAGTGTGAATTTCCTTTACATCTTACAGACTGAATTTATGAGTGCCACATCAGAAAAGAACCTTTAATTCTGATGCAAAATGGATAGGGTTTCCCTGAATGTAAATTTAGCAGAAGTGTGCTCGAGGCCACCACTTCCCACTGTCCCTAATTTTAATAGTAAAGCAAACCACAGCCAGTTAAATAAGTGTTAAATGAGGTGATGCATCAGATTGGACAGTTTGGAGAGCTGTGCAGTGGCAGAGAAGGACATGGTAAGGTGCTTCTTATGGGAATATTTTGCACTCTGCGTATTTAATGCTGATGTTCCATTGCATCTCTCTTTCAATTTATTGCATTACCTACTTGAGACAAATTTGAATAACTAGCTGTTGCCCTTAGTCATTGCTGAGCATAGCAGATACATAAAGAATAAACCATAACCCCAAGAGTATACACTATTCCCCGGTATAATTAAGAAGGAAAACAAATGAGAGGCAAAGTTTGATTATAAATTTTCTTCTCTCCAAAGAGCTAGACCTCAAGGAAAGAGTATTATCAGTAATCAAAAGGCCTCTGAATTGTGTCCCAAAACTATTGCTGGTTTCTGTATTCGTAAGTGGGTGCTTGTTTGTCAGGAGGAGAAGAATGATGTCATATTCTTAAAAATGGAGGAATGCTCACCATACAGAAAATATGGGCAAAACATTTCTGCTAACCAAAAAAACTAAAAGGCAATCCATGCATCTTCTGAAAGAAAAGAACAGGGTCCTCCACGTTACCACTAATACCTTCAATTTGCCTTCATGTTACCACTAGTACATATTAGTCACTTCTTAAGCACAGGTAAAATTTAAACCCATCCTGTTTGGCACTGAGGATATAAATAGCAGTCACTGACTATGTGTGGTGTCTCACATCTGTAATCCCAGTGCTTTGGGAGGCTGAGGTTGAAGGATCACTTGAGGTAAGGAGTTCGAGACCAGCCTGGGCAATACAGTAAGACCCCATCTTTAAAAAAAAAAAAAACCCACAAAAATTAGTTGGGCATGATGGCACATACCTATAGCCCCGGCTACTCAGAAGGCAGAGGTGGGACGATCACTTGAACCTAGGAGTTCAAGGGTACAGTGAGCTGTGATGTGCCACTGCACTCCAGCCTGGACAACAGAGCCAGACCCTATCTCTTAAAAAACAAAAAACAAACAAACAAAAACATATCAACAGTGTCTGTCATTTTTAAGCACTATTTGCCAAGCACTATTCTAAAAATTACATAAATTAATAAATTTAATTTTACAGCAACATGAGAAGTTAGTAGTACTTACATTTTAAAGATGGGGAAACTGGAACACAGAGAAACTAAGTAGAATGTCCAAGGTTACAGAGCTAGTAAGTCAATGGCAAAGCTGAGATTTGAACCCAGGCAGTTTGGCTGCAGAGTCGCTGGCCATAATCACTTTTCTACATGGTCTCTTTAAATGGAATGAAGGGTGAAGCCTGGTTCCTACTACCAGGGAGCTTAGAATGAGGAAGATGGGGAAGAAACATAAAAAGATGAATAAAATAGCAAGCAGCAATTATTTATGCTTCTATTTTGGTGCATTGTCCATCTTCTCTTGGCAGAAGAGGCTGTCTTCCTCTGCTCTGCCTCTGCTGCCGACTCTTTATCTCCACCATATGTTCTGGATGCCCTCTTCCCTGCAACCTGAGCCCCTGAGCTCATCCTCCTCTGCATCCACTCAGACCCCATTCCCTTAGTTACCAAGGTCTCTTCTCTTACAACAACAACAGGCAGCACTTTGGTGAGTGCTTCCTCTAGGCTGAGCAATGCATATGCATTATCTCATTTATTACAAATATGCTTTCTCCTCTGCAGTACGTCCCACAGCCTTGCCACTCCCATTCTCACCTTTCACTACTCATCTTCTCAAAACAGGAATCTAAAATAGCCACTATTTCCTGTGCACCCACTCAATCCCCTAAACATTTGTCCTCTGGATTGTGCAATCATGCCCCACTGGGATTACTCTCTTCCTCAAGGTCAGGGATGACAATAATCTCTAAATAAAAATAATAAATCTATAACCTTTGCTCTGAACTTACTCTGTTGACCTCTGTCTGCATCTGACTTCATCTGGGAATCCTCCTCCCTCAGCTTCTGGGTTCCTGACACACCTCACATTTGCCTGCTAACCTTCTGAAAGTTTCTTCAAGATCTCTCATGCTCTTTGTCCTCCAAAGCCTTAGGTATAGGTTGAGGGTGGTTCCTATATAAATCAGGAAAACATGCTGTTCACCCTCTAGGTATAAGGACAGCACTGGCAAGGATCAGAGGTGGTGTCTTTGGAAGCCAGGATAGAACAACATGGCTGTAGTCAAGGTTCATGCCCAAGAATTGTAGGGACAGTAGACTGAGGCCTGCCATGTAGGATGCCAAATGTCATGAGTGTGCATGTAAAGAGCTCAGGCATGAGCTCTTTACATGCACACACGAAACCCAGTGCACAACCACATATGGGCAATAACATGCTTCCAGAACACTAGCATATAGGAATACAACTTTTCTACAGTAAAACAGTTGCTTGCATAAGAATCTCAAAGCAATCATCCATCCAGTAGAATTTGAGATGAAAGTATCTCAATAGGATGAAAACTCATAGCACAACAAAGAGAACCCTTGTCATCTGGGATCCACAATGATGTCTCATGTACATTCTTCAAGCTACATTATAAACATAGGTTTAGGTAATTCTCACTCTGCTATTCAAACTTCCTTTTTATTTTTAAATATGCTGCTTAGCCTCAGCCTTCTCATGCATATAAGAGAAATACTTACTTTCCCTTGGTTACTTTATAGAGAGTAGCAAAAAAGGGGGTATTTTAAGGCTCTTCATCAGTATATGTGATTATGATAAGTCTTTATAGCACAAGCATAATATATATGACCAATTTCATTTTAAAGAGGAGACTAAAAATGTAAAATTACTTCTGGCTTGGGAGTTCTATCTTCGAAACTCAAGGCATCAGACTGTTCATTTGTCCCTGAATGTTCTTTGGTTCTAATTCCTGCAACTTTCCCTTTGTTGCTATTAAACAGTACAGACACATGCTTATATGAAAATAAGTCAGAGGCCCATTGACCTTCACATTCTTGCCTTTTATTGATATAGGCAATACTGTACAACAAAGGCAGCATCGATGCTCTCTTCAATGTGACCCCTCCAACTTCAGCTTTGGGGGCCTGCTTTGTTTTCTGTCCCAAGGAAGGCATCATTGAACCAAGTGGAGTCCAAGCTATCCAGATCTCCTTCAGTTCTACCATCCTGGGAAACTTTGAAGAAGAGTTCCTGGTCAATGTCAATGGGTCACCTGAGCCTGTGAAACTGACCATTAGGTAAGGTGCATTTATAACGAATGTAGAAACTAACTGAAGTTTTAACCTGTTGCCTTTTTAGCTTTTTAAATAGATCCTGTCTGGATGTTCATAGCTGTCTTTGTTGATATGAACACATCAGCATAATAGAGTGTGTTAAATTTCCATCAGTGTTTCCCTAGTGAACATGTGTAAGTTATTATAATATAGATACAGATGCTGTTTGGAGATCTAGTTTTTCTGCAAGTTATAATCTTATAAAATAAGGATTTAGACATTAAACTAGCTTCTAGTTACTCTCTATGTCTTAGGATGTTTAGAGAAAATAAGTTATTACAGTAACACCTGAATAAAATCTGGGCTAAGCTTTGGTCATTATCACAGTTTCTCTAAACTTTTGTCTTTTGTCCTTATTTTAAGGAAATTGTTTACATGATCTCACTATCATGTCTTCAAACGTTGTAAACACATTGCTCTGACTCTATTTGGATTCCCACAGCAGCAGGTTGTTAATTACCATGGCAGTTTCTCTTATTCTGGTAACTGCTAGCAAGACCTCCCTCCATCTACAAGCTGAGGTCTCCCTTGGGGCAAGCCCTGGGGATAACATAGAAAAGAGATAGAGACATATGACCTGAAGGATCCAAGGAAAATGTACTGATCTCATGATACATACTTTACATTCAGAATCTCAAGATTAGCTGAAAGGTGATTACTATTTAGTCTCAAACTCTTGCATCTCAGTGTCCCTGTTATGCACTGAATTGCTTCCCGCAGAATTTATATGTTGAGGTGTTAACACCCAGTACCTCGGAATGTAACTCTTCTTGGACATAGGGCCTTTAAAGAGATAATTAAGGCAAAATGAGGTCAGATGGGTGGACTTTAATCCAATATGATTGATGTCCTTATAAGGAGAGGACATTAGGACACAGACATACTCATAGAAAAGGGCCATGTGAAAAAATAAAGAGAAGCTGAAGCGAGAGACCCTCAGAAAAAAATAACCTTGCAGTCACCAACCCTCTGACAGCAACAGAAATAAACTTCTGTTGTTTAAGCCACCCAATCTAGGATACTTTGTTATGGCAGCCCTAGCAAAGTCATACAACCCCCAACAACTAAGGAGAGTGAATGTGTGTGCCTCAAGGGTTCTGTGGCATGGCCAAAGCAGCCTGTCATAATCATAATCTTTTTTTATTTTTAAGTCTCAAGATTTATCTGAAACATTCACAAGACATTTACATTCTCTACCATAATACATGTGTTTGTTATAAGAGAAGAATGAGGGTTGTTTTCCAAATGTTTGAATAACATTGACTCTTCACAAATATGCGTCATACTTATCCCAGCTGACATCCTTTGCATATGTATACAATATGAGAAGTGTGGGAATACATTTTCATATTATATGAACTTCAGCCCACTTACTATCTTCATAACATCTCATCTCTCATGACAAGCAGTGAAGGGTGGTTATCTGAAGAAGTAGGAAGAACAAACTTATGAATGTAACTGTGTCTCCAATTCACGGATCCTCTGGTCCCATAAGGGTCTTTGATAAGATCCAGCAGATCAACTATTGGAAGCTTTCTGACTACTGGGTGTCGGGAAGTATTGCTCTGAATCATAAGTACCCTTGACAACATCCAGTATCATAAGCAAGCCTTCATACATAAGCAGCAAAGATAAAACCTTTAAGCTCTGCTCTAAAAACGTTTAAGATAGAAGGAATAATAGCCCTATCTCTAGGAAGGAAAGTATAGGATAATAAAGGAGCAGTTTTACTTTTCAGGTAGATGATAGAAGGAAAAGTGCTAGCCAAGGAAGGCTAACTGCCCCTCAAGTTTAATAAGAAAGCTCATCCCAATTTCACCTGGCCATTCCCCATTTTAAGTTCAGGCCTAATAGTTAATACTGTGTCTTACCATCAACGTACATACATAGCTACCCTTTTTAGGAATAATTATGTATTTTGGATATTGGTTTAATAAACTCTTATTGAGTATCTCCTTCAAGCAAGGTTGTATATTAGGTGCAAGAAGTCATGTATTTGGGTTTGTTAGACATTCCTGATGCATGACCACTACTGCCCTCACTTTTGACTCTGAATTATTTACCCAAATTCAGGATTGCCCATTCTCTAAACTATTCCCTAAACTAACTTAAAAATACAGTAAAAGAAATAACAAGTGAATTAAAAAGGGTAGAAAATATCCATTTAACACAAAGAAAGGCAGTCATGGAGGAATAAAGGAACAGAAAAGACATGAGACATATAGAAAATAAGTAGCATGAGTCCTGCCCTATCAGCAATCACAGTAAATGTCAATGTATTAAATACTTCAATTAAAAGTTAGAGAATGGCAGAATGGATTAGAACAAAACAAACAACCCCCCCAAAAATGATCTATCTATATGCTTTTTACCAGATACCACACCTTAGATTTAAAGATATGAATAGGTTGAAACCAAAAGGATAGAAATATCTATACCATGCAAACAGTATCAAAAGAAAGCTGGAGAGACCATGTTATACCAGACAAAATAGACTTTAAAACAGAAATTGTTACTCAAGACAAAGAAGGGCATTTTACAATGATAAGATAGTGAATTCATCAAAAAGATATGGCAATTACAAACACACATCTAATAACAGAGCACCAAAATATGTAAGTGCAGACAGACGGAATTGAAGGGAGAAATAGACAATTCAGCAAAATAGTAGGGGATGTCAATACCCCACTTTCAATAATAAAAAAACTAGGCAGAAGATCAAAAAGGAAATAGAAGAGTTGAACACTATAAACCACCTAGACCTAACAGACATCTACAGCACACTCTACCCAACAGGAATAAAAGAAAGGACGTTACTGCCAACCTTACAGAAATTAAAAGGATTAGTGGATAATGCTATGAACAATTGTATGCCAAAAATTAGATAATGTAGATGACATGAACAAATTCCTAGAAAGACATGAACTACCAAAACTGACTCAAGAAGAGAGAGAGAATCTGAATAGACCTGTAATATATTCCAACCAAAAAACAAACAAACAAAAAACAGGATCAAGTGGCTTCACTGATGAATTCTACTGAATGTTTAATGAAGAATTGTCATAAATCTTTCACAAACTCTTCCAAAAAATGAGAAGGTAGGAACACTTGTCAACTCATTTTACGAGGCCAGTATTACCCTGATACCAAAACCAAACAAAAACATTACAAGAAAAGAAAACTAAAAACCCATAACCTTTATGGATTTAGACCCAAAAATCTTTGACAAAATACTAGCAAACCAAATCCAGCAACATATGGAAAGGATTATACCCCATGACCAAGTGGGATTTATCCTAGGAATGAAAGGTTGGCTTAACATATGAAAATCAATCAATGTAATACAACATATTAATAGAATAAAGGACAAAAACCACATGATTATTTCAATAAACACAGAAAAAGCATTTGCCAAAATTCAGCACCCTTTTATGATTAAAAAAAAAAGTAACAAACTAGGAGTAGAAGGGAACTGCCTCTACATGGATCAAAGACTGAAATGTAAGGGCTGAAACTATAAAACTGTTAGAAGAAAACATAGGGATAGGCCCGGCACAGTGGCTCATGCCTATAATCTCAGCACTTTAGGAGGCTGAGGCAGGCAGATTACCTGAGGTCAGGAGTTTGAGACCAGCCTGACCAACATGGTGAAACCCCATCTATACTAAAAATACAAAAAAATTAGGTGGGCATGGTGGTGTGTGCCTGCAATCCCAGCTGCTTGGGAGGCTGAGGCAGGAGAATCACTTGAACCCAGGAGGCGGAGATTGCAGTGAGTGGAGTGGAGATTGTGGCACTGCACTCCAGCCTGGGTGACAGAGTGAGACTCTGTCTCAAAAACAAACAAACAAACATAGGGATAAATATCCATATCCAAAAACCAAATAAGCAATAGTTTTCAGATAATCAGCATCTAAGCACAAGGAACCAAAGAAAAAATAAATAAATTAGACTTCATCAGAATGTAAAAATGTCTGTGCTGCAAAGGGGATACTATCAAGAAAGTGAAAAGACAGCCTACACAATGGGAGAAAGTATTTGCAACTCATATATCTGATAAGGGATAATAATAAATTACTAGACAGTTGTAACTCAATAAATAATTCAATTTAAAAATGGACAAAGCGTTTAAGCAGACATTTCTCAAAGAAATATACAAAAGGCCAATAACACATGAAAAGACTGTCAACATCATTAATCCTCAGGGAGATGTAAATCAAAACCCTACAATGAGGCACTACTTCACACTCACTTGGATGTCTATAATCTTAAAATGGAAAACACAGTAGTTCCCCTTTGTCTGCATTTGTAGGTCCCAAAGTGCAAAAGTAAAATTAGCGTTACTCAAACACAAGCCCTGCAATACTGTGGCAGTTGATCTGATAACCAAGACAGCTACTAAGTGACTAAAAAGGGGGTAGCATCATGCAGCATCAATACACTGGACAAAAGGGTGATTCATGACCCAGGCTGGACGGACAATGGATGACACAAGACTTCACCACACTACTCAAAGTGACAGGCACTTAACAATGTATGAGTGATCTATTTCTGGAAATTTTTTATTTAATATTTTTGGACCGTGTTGACCATAAGTAACTGAAACAACAGGAAATCAAAACTACAGATGAGGAACTACTGTAAGTGTTGGTGAAAAAGTGGAGGAATGAGAACCCCGATACACTGATAATTAGGAATGTAAGACATGGCAGCCACTTTAGAAAATGGTTTATCAGCACCTCAAACAGGTAAACACTGAGTTACCGTATGACCAGCAATTCCATTCCTAGGTATGTACCCAGGAAGAATGAAAGCATATATCCACACAAAAACTTGTACATGAATATTTATAACAGTATCATTCCTAGTAGCCAAAGATAAATGAAATATGGCATATCCATACAATGGAATGCTATTTGACCATAAAAAGCAATGAAAAAAAAAATGAAGCACTGACAGATGCTACAACACGGTAGCATGGATGAACCTTGCTACCACGGTCTTTTGTGACTGCTTCTTTCACTTGTCATAATGTTTTCAAGGTTCAGCCATAGTGACACCATTATAAACCTTGAAAATAAGGTTCATCCCTTATGAGCCCTGAAAACATTATGAAAGAAGCCAGTCACAAAATACAACACATTACACGATTCCATTTGTATGAAATGATTAAAATAGGCAAATCTATATAGATCTGAGTTGGATTAGTGGTTGCTTAGGGCTGGTGGGTGCAGGATAGAGGGTGACAGCTAAAGGGCATGAGGTTCTTTTTGAGGTGATGAAAATGTTCTCAAATTGACTGTAGTGATGGTTGCATATATTTGTGAATATACAAAAAACATTGATTTGTGCACTTCAAATGTGTGAATTTTATGATGTGTGAATTATATGTCAATGAAGCTGTCATTTAAAGAAAAAAAAAAAAAACACAGGAGCCTGTAATAGTGAGCAATACTTCTGTAATTTCCTGGTTGAATTTTTAAAATCTCTGATCTCTTCTCCTAAAGATCCCAGAGTAGTCATGCATGTCACTTGCAATGTCTAAATAAGTTAAGGTGTACTTGGGTTCTCCACTGTGAATAATAGGATTTAGGGATCTCCCAGAAATCTGCTCACAAGTGAACTTGGACTAGTTAGTACTTCACCTGCTCTGTGGAGGGTAAGCCTCCTGTTCTATCTTCTGGACATTTCCATTTACCAAAATTCACACACCACTTCTTGATTTTGGATGTTCATTTCTAGTTTCTTTCAACAGAACCTGACTATAGAAAGAATCTTTATGGGGATTTATCACCAAACTCATGATCGATTGCTAAGAGAAATAGACTTACCTAAATTTCCTCCTCAGTTCACTTCCTTTAAAGCTTAGTGTTTCTTGTGTCCAATAATGTTGCATTGTTAGTGGTTTCTAGCATTTCAAACCACTAACAATAATTTTGAAAACCTGCTAAAAATCTAGTGTCATTAATAAATGTCTATTCATAAAGGGTAAAAATGCATGTATAATAATACATCATCTGTTCTCAGCTCCACACGTTAACACTGACTTGACTTGTTATTTTACTTTGTCAGAAATACTTTCTTGGGCCTCATAGCCCAGGAAATGTCTATAAAGTTAATATTGTAGGTTCTGGAATTTTGTTTCTTTTTTATTGCCAGGGACTTATTTCTCAATACCGCATAAGCTAGTATTTTAGCTAGTATGCCTTGAAAGATCATAACAAATATACTTTTACTCTTCCTATTTACTCTTCCAATTCATGACACAGTATTTTCAGTGGTTGGATAAACAACACTGTAAAATTAGTGTGATTTTAAAAAATTACCCGTAAGCAATTTTCTTCCCTCCTATTTTTACATATGTGATTTTATAAAGTTTGAACCATAGCACAGATATATTTTGTATTCAACTTGTCTCACTTACATATTGTAATAATTGAATCATTCTCTCTCTTTTCTTTCAAATTATAGTTTTAACAGACCCCTGCATTGATTTATGGCACAACCTTGGCATAGACTGTCCTAACATTCTGAATCCCTGTGAGAATTAATGTGACCATATCTAAGTCCAGATGGGATTGTTCAGCCACAGTTCCCTCAGTTACATGTGCCTTTGGACAAGTGTCATGTATCTCTGGTTGTTTAAACTTCTGCATTGATTAAATGTCTGCTTCGTGTACATTTTTTAAACTTCTTTCCTACTTTCTTTAGCATCTTGTGCATGTCAGACAGACACTTTTGGTCTGTTTGTTACTTTGGTCCCTAAAAGCTTCTTTTCAAGTGAACCATATAGCCTGTCGGCCTGTTTGTTGACTTCATTCTCAACTGGATCCTAATTCCTGACTGAGTCCCAACCGCTCCCTTTAAAATCACTTTAGATCATCAGCGTGAAATATAATAAATGCTCATGAGAAAGTTACACTTGAAACTTGTTGCAGTGAGTCTTTGCTGTGGCCATTCCTCCCAGGCTTACAACAACCTCTCATCACATTATGGTCAGAGCTGGAGCAACTGGAAGTACCACTAAGACATCATCATATTCTGCATGGTGTGACACATACAACAACTGGAGCTTGGTGAATTAAAAGATTCTTGCTTAATGTGTTTTATGTTATCTGTGTGTCTATAACGTTTAAAAGTTTTGCCACACAGATGGGACACTTTTCAGTTCTTGCTTTTGGCCTACAGGTAAAGACATGGATCATGGAGAAAAATAATTGTTTCTCTGAAGGTAAACAAGATAACTTAATAGATTAGTTTTCTTTTGCTGCTGTAACAAATTATCACAAATTTAGTAGCTTCAAACAACACATATTTAATATTTTACAGTTTTATAGCCTTAATGCAGGTCTAGCTGGGCTAAAGTCAGTGTTGGCAGGGCTGTGTTTCCTTCTGAAAGCTCTAGAGGGGAACCCATTTCCTAACCTTTTTTGGCTTTCTGAGGCTGCTCACATTCCTGGATGCATGGTTTCCTTCTTCTGTGTTCAAAGCCAGGTTGAGTTCTGAGATTGCAGCACTCTGACCTCCTCTGTTGTCTCTGTCCTCTATTTTTAAAATCACCCTTGTGATTACAATGGGCCTACCAGGATAAGACAGGATAATCTCCCTATCTTAAATTCAATTAAGTAGCAACCCTAATTCCATCTGCTACCTTAATTCCTCTTTGCCATGTAACCTAATATATTCATAGGTTCTGGGAATTAGGACATAGATATCTCTGGAAGCCATTATTCTACCTACCATACCCTCTAAGCTAGAAGTCATAGAATCTCTCTATTATTTATTTTAAGCTAGAGCATCTCTCCAAGATCATGAAGACTTGCAGTGAGAGAGAAATAGACCAACATTTACAGTAAAGAGTCATTCAATGTCACCTAGTCCAGTCCTCTCTTTTATACATGAGGAAGAGAAACAGAAGCTGATAGAGTTAAAGTGGCTAGCCAGCATCACAGTGAGTGAATGTCACCGTGGTAGGAATGTCACAGCGGTAGGAGCGGAATTGGAACAGTCCATATGACAGCATGGACAGAGATTACTAGTATCAGTGATAGTCTTTGATGTGTATTGCATGATTAGACCTATAATTTTTATTTCTCGACACATTAATAACTTTACATGATGTGTGTCTCATTCAAAATCACAATATTTTGTGCCCTTGTTTGATGATCCATCTGCTCTGCCTCTCACCTGTTCATTGGTAGAAATAAGACAATAAGTTAACCACAGCATTGTTTGTCAAAACCCATGGTTTGAATCATGAAAGAGAATTTTAAGAACCACTGTGATAGACCATCATGTCATTATTTCTTTAAATCCTGGATACTGTAATTGACATAATGTCAAGCTATGGTTTTTGTACTTATCCTTGTCCCACTTCCTGATTGTAACTCTGATTCACTGGGTTCTCTCCTTCTCCCCCACCTTGTATTCCTCCTTCCAGAGGCTGTGTCATTGGACCTACCTTCCATTTTAATGTTCCAGCTCTGCACTTTGGTGATGTTTCCTTTGGTGAGTAATTTTCCATTTTAAATTAGAAATTGAATAGGATTCCTTTTCTCTACATGGAAGGAGGAAGGTTTACAAAGGACCCCCGTTCCATGGCCCTGGAATACAAAGTCCAGCACAAGGACATTCAGAACACGTGCCCTATGTCTGATTGCCCTGTGTAAGGAAACAGAGTCCACACAACCATCCCAAGTCAGTTACCGCCAAGAAATCTCATACTGATTCATTGTTTAGCTCTGAAATGTTAATGTAAATGCTATATATCAGTGGTAAGCCCACTATTGAGCTCCAAGAATATCTGAAACTCTTATCTAGCAGTCAGATCCTTAGAAAACATCAAGGCCCCTAATATAGTACATTTCAGTAGAATATGGCAAAGGAGAAGCCTATCCCCAAGATGCCACTGCTTTCCTCAAAATGCTCTTCTGCTTTGAAGTATCTACAGTTTCCAATGAGTGCCAATGGCCATAAATACATCACAAACACAGGGCTTTTAAAGTGCAGGTATTGATTTTTATAAATGGGGCTACTTCTAACATGAATCTCTTCATTTAATGTGCTCCACATTGAGTAGTAGAGGTCACTAGTGATTTCAAGTTACAGTTTTAACTGGTGGCAGCAGAAACCACGTTGTGATAAGATAAAAAATAATTGGTAAAGATACTCAAAGTAATATATATTTGACAAAGTGTAGTCACTTTCTTAAATATACCTATGGGACAGATTTTGTTTATAAGAAATTATCCTCACTAGCTAAAGAGTTTTTATGGTAGCTCTGTAATTTAAAAATAAATACATTTATTTTGAACATTTGATATGTTCCTTTTGCATGATCCTTAGATGCGGCCTGAGTTGTAGATCCTAGATGCGGCTGTTCAATCCCCATCCATTACCTACCCTCATTCTACACAGCTTGGCAACTATGCCTCTCCCACACTGGCATAAGACTAGACATTTACACATGAAGTGGATGAGCCAAAGGACTTATGGATTGCTGGACACCAGGTGTAGCTGAGAGTAGGAGTATTGTATTGATACCAAGGAATTAAGTACAAGTCAGCATCATAAATTGTGAGACTCCTCCATGCCCTACCTGTCCCTTCCACTTGAGCTTCCCAAACACTGACAGGTATAAAACTTATATATTGACAAGTAACTAATGTTGAGAAATTCATCCAGAATGTAGCACTGAAAGCAAAAGAGTTAGACTATATGAAAGGGAAATAAAGGGACATGGAAAATAAGATTTAAAAGTTCTAACTAACTTGTGTGTAATAGATACAGGTTCTAAGTTTAAAAGTTTTAACTTGTATCTAATAGAAATTCTAGATGGAGAAAGAATGAAAATGGCCAAAGAGCAATATTTGAAGAGATGGCGGCTGAGAATTTCTAAACTGAAGAAAAACATTTGTCCTTATGGTGTGCAGCTGGATGCTCCTTCAATTCTGTGGCTCCACCATAGGTGGCATGTAGCTTCTATGTCTTGGTCAAGATTTCTGTTCTAACCTTAGCCGTCATACGCACATTCCAGCCAGCAGAAAGGAGGAAGAGACAGGAAAAGGGTATGCCCCTTTCTTTTAAGGACACTTCCTAGAAGTTGTATACACCATATACGGTTATATCCCATTGGTGAGTACTTATTTGTATGGCCACAACCAAGCTGCACATAAGGCTAGGAAATACAGCCTCACTCTGGTTGGCCACATTCACAACCAAAGCTTAGGGATTTCATTACTTCCTGAAGACAGAAAAGGATAGTGGGAGATAACCAGCAATTTTGGTGTAACTTAGCAAATCTGGGCAACATCAGCCAGACGTAGTGGCTCACATCTACAATCCTGGCACTTTGGGAGGCCCAGGAGTTCAAGACCAGCCCAGGCAACATAGCAAGACCCCATCTCTACCAAGAAAAAAAAAAAAAAAAGGCAATCAGCTGAGTGTAGTTGTACATACCTGTGGTCCCAGCTACCTAAGAGGCTGAAGCAGGAGGATCTCTTGAGCCCAGGAGTTGGAGGCTGCAGTGAGCTGTGATTGCACTACTGCACTCTAGCCTAGGCAAAAGAGCAAGACCCTGTCTCTAAAAAACAAATAAACAACAACAACAACAAAAACCCTCATAACTCTCGGTAGGAACCAGGAAAGAAATACAATTGCAGATATTTAAGGCAGTAAAAACAGATAAGAGAATGCTTTAAAAATAGGAGAAATGGATGAGTTGGGGGGAAATATATGTTATTAAAATTACCATAAGGAGTAGACCCTGAATAGAAAAATAATCATAGAATATACTGAAAAAGAAGTCAAGTATCCAGCCCTGAAGAAAAGACACTAGGTCAAACAGCTTTACAAGTGTGTTCTACCAAATGGTGAAGAAATGGATGTATCTCACATCACAGAAAAATGTAGAAAGTTATTAACTCATTTTAGGAGACAAATAAATTCACAGTAGAACAACACAAGAAAAGAAAAATATAGACCCATCTCTCTTATGAATATTGATTTTAAAGCATTAGCAAATCACATGCATAGAGATACATTTTTAAAATTACATCATGACCAAGTAGAATTTATCCCAGAAATGCAAAATGGTTTAATAACAGGAAATCCATTCATGTAATTTACCACAATTTATATCATCTCAGTTCATGCTGAGAAAAATATTCCACAGAATCCAACACTCATTCATAATTAGAAATAAAAATTCTTAGAAAACTAGGAGTAGGAGGGAAATTCCTTAATATGATGAATGAAAAATAGAAAAAACCTATAGTGGGAAAATGTATTTGATGGGGACCTTTGTTCATGTAGTAATGTACATTTAGTAATACTAATTTATCTATGTTCTAGACACTATTCTGGGGACTGGGATATTACAATTAAATGTTGAAAGCATTCTCATTCATTTTCAGAGGCAAAAAAACAAAATCAAAAAACTATTCTCAAGCTATTATATAACATTGTCCTGGAGGTCCAAGCCATTGTGATAAGAAAATAAAAGGAAATAAAAGATAAGTAGTTGAAAAGAAAAAAACAAAACTATCATAGTTTATAGAATGTATTATTCTCTACCTAGAAAAACTGTGGTAATTAACTGACAGGGCATTAGAACTAATAAGAGTTTAGCAAGGTATTCAAGCAAAATATTATTAAAAAGTAGATTTTTAAATACATCAGCAATGATTAACTAGAAAATATAATAGAAAAATGTCATTTAAGAATATAAAACTATATAATAACCTAACAATAAATGTGCAGACACTACAGGAAGAAGATAATTGGCTAATTCCCTGGGGAAAAATTCACGGAAAGAGCCAATAAATTTTTGAAACAAAGACCAATGACTGTGGACTTTATCAGATATTAAAATGTACTGTAAAGCACAGGCAAATAGACTAATAGAAACAAAGCCATGACTACAGGGGAATTCACACATGCTCATTGTGAAATTTCAGATCAGTGGAGGCGTGAGCTGCTTCATAAAAGGCGGAGAAACAATTGGTTATCAATGGGAAATAATAGAAAAGTTAGACTTTTACCTCAGATCTTTCACAGAAAAAAATCTCAGCTCTATTACACAGCTAACTGTGAAAAACAAACTTTTTAAAATATCAGGAGAAAATATAGGTAGTTATGTTTATATACTAGCAAGTGTGAAGGTCTTAAACAAGATGCCCAATGCAAAAGCCATAAAGAAAAAGGTTGGTAAGTGTGGCGCCCTAGCATTAAGCAAATTTCCAAACAAAAGATTTCAGGAATACAGTAAAAAAGACAATGCTTGCAACATAAATAATAGGCAAAGTATTAAAATCAGAATACATGAACCTTCAGAATATGTGAAACTAACTCCTGCTAATCCATGAGGAAAAGTGAAATTATCCAATAGAAAAATTGGCAAAATAGATAAATAGACATGTATAAATCGGTAAGTGTATAAACAGAATAGAAGGTCTATGAAAGACATATTAAAAGATGCTTAATCTCAATCATCTTAGATGTTTTTTGTGAAGAAAATATAAATATTTTTTATAATCCAACTAGTATTTCTCATGTGTTCCCACTCTACCAAGCAAGCATGGCAGGAGTTGGGGAACACTGAGACACTGGCCTGTGGGTGCCTCATCTAGCTAACCACTTACCTGTGGCGCCCATTTCCACTGAGGTATTGCGGGAACACTGATGACTTGTCCTTTTGGCTCCATCAGAGCCAGCACTGACTTGGCTTCCACTGACTCCATCTTCCCTAGAGCTAGACCTGTGCTTCCCCCATGAAGCTACTGAGCACACTGAGATGTGCTGTAAGAGTAAAATACTATTGATTACATGTTGAAATGATATTTCTGACGTGTTGGGTTAAATACACTATGTTGTTAAAATTAATGTCACCTATTTGTGTTTTGCATTGTATTTCCATTGTACAGTGTTGGGCTAAACTCTCCTTTCCCTTCATAGCCATTGAGGTATGGTTGTCTGGCCTCTTGCTATGGCAGCCCTGTTGTAGACCCATGGCAAGTTCACTGTTCTCAACCCAACTACCTTCCAGAACCATGCGTGGCAGGAAGGGTGCCATGTATCCATGTGTAATGCCTGGGTCCTTCTCCAGCCACGCAGGAACTGAGAGATACTTGAGTACTAAGATTCCCTTTTGACCTAAGCATACCATTTTTATCCTGAGTTAGCTGCCCCAGGCAGGTATGAGGATGTTCTGTGAAGTGGTCTGCTCTGAGATTCCCAACTAGAGAGCTAGGCAGAAGACCCTTTGCTTCCAGCATCCCCTCAACCTATTTAGCCACCCTATCCCTGAGATTCTGGCCTGTAAGGCAGAAGCCATGATGTACACATCTGGCCTCTCTGTTATTCTTCCCCTTCCCACACTCCACTGAGACAAAAGGAGTGGCCTCTCCACTTCGTCTTCCTGTTTGCCAGAACTCTCATATCATCGCCTTCTTTTCCTATATGCTGTATGCCAAATAAGAGAATAACCTGTGTGTCCATTTAAAGAATAACCTTTGTGTCAATTGAAAGGCTCTTATTCATTTTCAAAACAATGACACTGATAACATTATTCTCCATCAGATCTAGAATGGGATTTTTGATGTTAGGGAGCTCTGGGTCACACAAAACCAGGTACGCATGCCAAGGTTAGATAGGTTTTTCTCTTAACCATCTTCTATTTGGGCCTCCTTTATTAGGACACAGGAAAGATTATCATTGGGTAATTTATCCATAGTTTCCTTGAGCTATAGAAATAAAAATCAACAGCTGTTCCTCCTAGCTGGTTTTGGTAAGTTTTGGTAATTAGCTAAGCTGAAAATTAGAAACAATTTACTTTTCTTTTGTTGTATAATAGCTTATTGAACCATTTGATGATATAGCAGCTATACAAGAGGCCAGAAGACACTGCAGAACCATGTCCCCGAAGATTCCCCAAACCTGAGACATGGAAACTTATCTCAAAAACCAACTTAATCCACCTTCAAAACCTAAGTTATATTTTCTTTTAGTTTAGCTATGAATGCTATAAATTCTTTAATCTTCTCTGTATTGTGGCAGGAAATGTCAGCAATAACATACCTTTTGGGCTTGCCAACAGGAAATCTAAGGCAATCTGGTTTTCAAAACCACATGGGTCAGTGGATTTAGGCTACTTTGCTTTGCTCCTGGAGTCTGCAATGCATCAACCAAAGTGAGGGACAATTTTGTGATAATTTCCAATTATATGACCCCCACAGTTGAAGCCTCATGACTCCAACAAAGTACCATTATTTCCCCAGGTGGATTGGTCTCTCATCAATCAGACACAAAGAAGCATGGTGGCACTGGAGGATGTGGAGAGGCATTTGAAACTTTGAAACTTTGAAACTTTGAAACTTCCTTCCTTCCTTCCTTCCTTCTTTCCTTCCCTCCTTCCTTCCTTCCTTTCCTTCTTTCCTTCTTTCTTTTATTTTCTTCTCTGTTCTTCTCTTCTCTTCTCTTCTCTTTTCTTTTCTTTTCTTTTCTTTCTTTCTTTCGACGGAGTCTCATTCTGTTGCCCAGGCTGGAGTGCAGTGGCACCATGCTGGCTCACTGCAATCTCCACCTCCCAAGCAAGCAATTCTCCTGCCTCAGCCTCCAAAGTGCTGGGATTACAGGTGCCTACCACCACACCTGGCTAATTTTTTTTATATTCTTAGTAGAGATGGGGTTTTACTGTGTTGTCCAGGCTGGTCTCAAACTGCTGACCTCAGGTGATCCACCTGCCTCTGCCTCCCAAGTGCTGGGATTACAGGTGTGAGCCACCATGCCTGGCCACATTTGAAGCTTTCTAATTATTACCCCACATGTGCAAGTAGGAAGGCATTAATGAGACAGATGAGCATAAGCTTGTTATTAGCTCAGGAATGAAACACTAATAGGGATGCGTATAGTTCCTGATGCAAAAGTGAGACTGATCGTTCCAGAAGTAAGCCAAGAATTGGAGGAATATTTTAGTTGTTTCAGAATGACAGACATATTGGGTGGGGTTAAAAAAGGTTTGCAGAGGCTAATATAGTGCTGGGGAATACTTGAAGCTAACTAAAGTTGACAGTATTATCCCTGTATTGGCATTAATTCCAGTCCTAAAAAGAAGTCTGTTATAGATTAGGGTTGGAGATGTGGCATTCATTTGCTTGGTGGTAAAGATACAGATTTTGCATCAGGGTCTGCTGGAATTGATGATGATGTGATAAATGGGTGGTGGATAAATAGTACTATATGTTGGTTTCTGAAATTTCTATGGCTATAAAGATTTTTGATGGTAGGATTGGATGTTGGATGACATACCCAGTAATTAGTTCTGTTGACTACAGCTGCAGTAGCATGAGAGAGTCAGATAATAGAACTGGGTGGTGATTGTCCTTGAAGGAACATTGAGGCACAGATGAATCCTTGGATGGGTCAAAGAAAAAATGGACCAAATGACAACTGGCATGCTAGCTGATACACTAAAGGCCTAGGTAAATATCTGCAAATCCACTATTTTTCAGGAGGTACAAGGATGTGTTGAATGAAAATAAGGAGTTTGAAAACCTCCAAGTATTTATTGAACTCGGCCATTGAATAATGTGAACAGAGAAGTTATTACAAAATATGATAACCTATCTGGGATTTGGGGACAGAGTTTTTCAGATAAAGCATCGAAAGATGCATTACCGGTGTCTCTTCTGTGGCACTGATATAAACTGGCAGTATGTAGCTCAAAGAGAAATATCTAAGTTGACCTTAGAAGGGTGTAAAGTAGGGAGTCGGGAGCAAAACCGGATTGTAATGATCACAGAATGATCTTAGAAAGGTTGGCAGAAGAGATCATAGTAGGTGTGAACAAAACATGCCCAAAACAAGTTGTCGATAACAGTAAGGGAGACATCACAGGGTGTATCAAAATTGTATAACCTTAAGATAGGAAACAAGGAGTAATAAGGCAAAATGATAAAAACAAAAGGACACAAGGGAGAGTGTGAGAATCAGTAACGGCAGGCATCTAACAAAATCTCATCCCATCAGTCTTGAGCAGAAGCTATCTACTGTGGGTAGAGTCTGCTTGTTCTAAGGGACTTGAAATAGCAGTCTATTTCTGAAGGTCATCTGCTTCTGAAGGTTTTTTCTGTTTTTTTTAGAAAACCTCTATTTGAGATCTCCAGTGAGAGTATTTTTCAACATGTTTTCAGTCAATAATTTAGCTTCTATGGGCATCTTTTTCCTCAGATATCCACTTCATAATTTAACTGCAAGGTCAGTTGTTAGAAGGCTCTGAAGAAGACCTTCATTGGTATATTCTTCAGGGTACTCATTCTTCAGGTAGAAAGAGGGGAGGACTTCTGAGGGTGGGATTGTAGGGAAGTCTTCTTAAACTTAGAGATGAGCTGGTTCTCACAATATTTTGTTATGTCTGCATGAAGCAAGGTTGACTCAAATTGATGAAATACTTGTAATCACATGGATCTTCTAGTTATTATTTCATAAAGTGAATAGTCTATGAGTTACAGAGGGAGCTAATCAGATCCGATGGCCATCAGAGCTAAAGGTAAAATTCTTCATCAAGGAATGATGAGAACCTCAGAGAACTGGGCCAACTTAAGATCAGTAATACTATTTCTATGCTTTACATTTCCCAAAGATTGTGGATTGTGAAATTTTTACCAAAGGGCTAACACACTATAAAATTCTTTTTAACTCTTGTAGTGTTAGGTGGCATTCCCCAGGTGGGAAAATTATAGTCTACAATTTATTAGTCACAGTCGTAGCAGTGATCTTTCTGTACAGAAAGGCTCAAACCCATCCAAAGAATTTACAATTACAAGCATGTATTCTGAACTTTGTGATTTGGGCCCAGTCCACGTATATTCCAGAGACCCACATCCCACTTGTACAGTGTTTCTGGATATGGTAGCAGGATGTGAGGCAGGAGCCAGCCACATCCCCAGCTGCAGAGGGGAAATTTCCCCATTGATTCTTATTCAGAGATTATTTCATCTCTTCTATTTTACCATAGGTAAAACATTTTTGTCAAAGACCATCTTAGATTTGGGGACATAGTTGGTATTCCAGAGACCATTGGAATGAACAGAGGTTCCCAATTTTAGGCAATGTTTGTTTTCTAAATCTGAGGCTAAATTTTATATGTCTAAAATGAGTTGGATATATGTGCTTATTGATCTCCCATATTCTGAATTATTTCTATGGACAATGACAAAAATGCCACCTGATTTGCATAATGATCTGCCAACACAGTTCCCTTTGCTTTGTGGAGATTTTTACTCTACTAGAAAAATTAAAAATCCATTGTCTAAAATATTCCATGAATCCCCCATAGTCTCTCAATTATAATTTCGTGTTTAGTCCTGCATGTTGATGAATCAATTTAATACTCTCATTAGATAGGGTCCATTCTTTAGTAGAAAGGTCATATTCCAAATAATATACCATATTTTTAAAGAACTGTAATTTTTCCTTTACAGCCTTGTAATCTTCCACTGCTAGTTTCTGCTGGTCTTCTTCAGGGCTTTTTAGGTCAGGTGAAAGTAAGCATCTTGAAGGAGAATTGAACCTCTTGAGAATGTTGTGTTTTAAATCATTATACAAGTATTGGGAGAAAGATCAGGTGCCTCTGTGAATCCTTGAGACATTCCGTGCAATTATGTTGTTAATTATTTGTGGAGAAGGCAGATAAATATTGACTTTTTATTTACTAGACACTGAAAAAGGGAGCATAGAGGTCTACAACTGTAAAGTACTTGCATTCAGGTGGAACTGTAGATAGAATAGTATTAGGATTGGTTGCAACTAGAAACCTAGAAGTAACATTCTTATTAATGACCTTCAGTCTTTAACAAATCAGCATCCCCTTCATTTAGGCTTCTTGACAAGCAATATGGGATATTATAGGTACTAGTACAAGAAATTGTTGTAACTAGAAGGTCATAATTGGCTTTATTCTGTGAAAAAGTTCTGGCTTTAAGGAAGCAGTCTGGGCAATGGTTTGGAAGACCCACGTGAATCTTTATAGAACCCACTTTCCATAATATGCTCCACATTCACAGAACATCTAACTCACAAATAGATCAAATAAAGTAAGCCATCTACAGTTTCAAGAGTTATTTGGTAAGTTGAGGAAAGTCACATGTAGCATGATTGTGAAACTGACTTTCAAGCAATTCCTCTGGAATTTCCAAGAATAACCCTTCAAGTGCATTCAATCTCACAGTTCTTTTTCCATGAAAGATATCTTCCAAGTAGGTTGGCAGGAGCGTTATCACAAAGGATACATGAATGTGTTTCCTCCAATGGCCTAATGTGTGGACAAAAACTGAGACATGACGCAGAAGTAGATCAACTCAAAATACCCCTGACAGCAACAGTCATTACTCCAAGAGACCAAGTACATTTTATTACAGCAGAGTTCAAGGTAGAAGAGTAGCATTTCCATCCAGTAGAAATATGCATTTTTGTTCTCCTGTGTCTATAGATTATTATTCTTGTTCTGAAAGCAGTACCAGATTCAATAGCTACCTTGGGAATCAAAAATCAGAGCTTAGTGGCTGGACACTGTGGCTCACGCCTATAATCCCAGCAGTTTGGGAGGCTAAGGCAGGTGGATCACCTGAGGTCGAGAGTTCAAGACCAACCTGGCCAACATGGTGAAACCCCGTCTCTACTAAAAATACAAAAATTAGATGGACATGGTGGTGCATGGTGGCACACACCTGTAATGCCAGCTACTCAGGAGGCTAAGGCAGGAGAATCACTTGAACCTTGGAGGTGGAGGTTGCAGTGAGTTAAGATTGTACCACTACACTCCAGCCTGGGCGACAGAGCAAGACTCTATCTCAAAAAAAAAACAAAAAAGAAAAGAAAGAAAATCAGAGCTTAGTGTATGCTTGCCAAGCAAGGAAGATCCACATCTCTCAAGAGAGGAGCCTCATGGAACGAAGGTGAATATGATGACAAAGCAGCTTTGTCTAAGAGAGGTAAAAGCCAGGTGTTAGTCTCTGGCTGGCTCTAAAGCAGTTCGTAAAGTCTCTCCTGGGAAAGGCTATTTTTTGTTACTGTGTCATCAGCCCTACGAGCGTGATCCCCAGTCAGGTCCAGGACACACTCTATCATGTCTTGGCAAGCTCTGGGTCACCCAGCAGGCAAAACCATGCAGGCTTTTTCTTTCACACACTGGCAAATAAAAAGAGCAAGCAGGATTCCATGCAAAACTATATATTTTTATGTAAGAAATAAATGCAAAATATACTTCTGCAAGACTACTCAGCAAACTACTAACAGAGGCTGCCTCCCTAGAAGGGCCTGGGTGGGAATCAAGGGGCTTGTTTTGTATCTGGTGTTTAACCTCCCACATAGTAAATGCATAGTAAATATTCATTGAGTGAATGCATAAATAAAAGAATAGATATGTTACTGAATGAAAATGTGTTTATTGATGGAATGAAACAATAAAAATAATATTTAGGGTGAGTTAGAGTTAAGTAGCAATGAATTGCACAGACAGTTCATTCAAGAAGCTTAGCAGTCACTAGGGGAGATTGAGGGTCAAGGGAGGTGTTGGGGGGCTTTTATTTCTCACATCATATTTTATTTTCCAGGGTTTTCTCATACCTTGATATGTTCTCTCAATAATACCTCTTTGGTCCCCATGACTTTCAAACTGCGTGTCCCTGGGGATGGCCTTGGCCGTAAAAGCATTTCATATTGCGAGCAGAATGCAGACTACAAAAGACCGTCTTGGACCAAGGAAGAAATATCCTCAATGAAACCGAAAGAATTCACCGTCACTCCTGACTGTGGCACCATTCGCCCCCAGGGATTTGCTGCTATCAGGGTAAAGTGCATAGCCTTCCTGCACACACAGCCAAGCAGCTGAGCCTTCAAAATAGCCACTGGGCCCTCATCCCCTCCTGCTGTCCAGTGTCAGCAGGAGGGGATGCCTGTCAATTTACAGGGAAAAGTGAGCCTATAAGGAAATAAACCAGACACAAATACATTGGGCAAAGCAATGGGCACTGCGCCAGTGGCTTTACCTTAATCTAGATGTACTGCCTTCACCAGAGGAGTGGATTCTAGGTATTTCTAGTGAAGCCACTGCTATCCAGACAGTACACCCATTGGTAATAATATAAACAGATTTCAGAACTTATTGATACTTAGGTTTATCTTTCCTTCAGACTCAGATCCTTTAGATACCAATACATGGCCACTGTTATGCCAAAGATGATATCCGGTTTATTCAGCTTTGTAATCTGAATCTGGACTTCATTCATGGTGGATGTGGATGTGATATCACTAACAGTGCCTTATCTTGAGTTCCGCAGAAAAAGCCATGAGAATTCGGCTTCCTTATACTGAGAAACACTCGTCCTTCCATGTTTTGTCTGCAATCAGGATAGTGCTTTGCCTTGGTTATGGCCTCACAGTGCCACCAGTGAAATTATTTCACCCTTAACTGTCTTCCCTCTTTTCTTTTGCTGTTGTTGTTTGTTGCTGTTGTTGTTGTTGTTGTTGTTGCTTCCCGGGTATCTCAGGAAGATTTTAAAAGATGTAGCGTCTTGCTAGCAGCCTTCTGCCAAAATCACTTGTTCTTCCTTCTAGCCACAGCCCAGATGCATAAACAGGGGGTTACAGTCACACTAGGATTCTCTGTTTCTTTCCAAATCGATGACTTCATCTTCACTTTATTTTTCCTTTATATTTGGAAAAGCTTTCTCCAAGCTCCAGTTTTCCTCCTGATCTGCATTTCAGCCAGGTCTTTGTGGATTCAAATTTAAAGCATCCAGTGATTCCCTCTGCAACTGAAAACATTTTAATTAGTACCAGATACATAATTTATAGATAGAAAAGCCTTAACCCATGCCAGAAGCTGTTTTCTAGACTTGCAACTATCTCTTCCAGTACATATAATTTTGAAGCAATTAAAAATCGTAACAAGGCTTCTGAAAGCCTAAATGTACAGCTTCACAGCAGCAAATAAAAACACAGGGTAAAATGTTCTGAGCCCCCCAACAGCCTCCCTTGACCCTCAATCTCCCCTAGCAACTGCTAAACTTCTTAAATGAATTGTCTGTGCAATTCATTACTACTTAACTCCAACTTGCTAGAATTGGAATCTAAGTACCAATGAGTTCTGAAATCTGTTTATGTTTTGACCACATTCTATTGTCCTCAAATAGACCCTTCTTTGGGACTTTCTATTTTCTGCTGTAATAAAGAATGTGGGATGGTGGGGGCAAGATTTTGGTAAAGCAGACTAACTGATTTCTTCCACCATTTTCTGGAACTGACATGGTTATTGCCACTTATTTTACTGTAAGAGAACTTGTGCTATAGTGTTTTACGAGTATATTACATTTTCATAATTCATATAGCCCAGAAGTGGGGAACAATTTAAATTGCAGTAATTAAAGTTGGCTTGATATTGCTCATCGTTCATGCTCATTTTTCCCCTTATGCAGGTATGTGGCTTCTTTGACAAAACCTCCTCAGAAATGAGCAAAGCCATTGTACTAAAAGCCATTTGGTTTCTACCCTGGCATTTGAAAACACCTAGCATGTCCTGACCCCACAATATAACTTGTTCAACTAAAAATGTAAAATGCTATGTATCCATAAAGCACTTAGAAACCACACCGATCAGCGTAGTCCTCCAGGGGCTCCTCTCCCCCCTGTAGAGAGAACGTGCTTTTTAGAAACCCGCCCCCCACTCCCCGTAGAGAGAACGTGCTTTTTAGAAGAACAACTTGCCACCTTTTTCTTTCCAGGTGACCTTATGCTCCAACACTGTGCAGAAATACGAGCTCGCGCTGGTCGTGGACGTGGAGGGCATTGGAGAAGAGGTGCTGGCGCTCTTAATTACAGCAAGGTACCACTCCCCAACTTGCTCTTCTCCCGAGTCTCCCCTGAGCCTCCAGTCATGGGCTGCCTCCCAGAAGGCAGCTCGCCTGCCAACCCAAGCACACTGGGTTTGTCCTGCCTTCCTGGGAATTCAAATGACAAAGTAGCAAATGTTTCTAATGCACCTTTAGTGGAGATAAGAAGTGTGTGTGTCTTGTAGAGCTTAGGCAAAGAACCCTAAGAATAGTGAAGAAATGGGTCAGACCCTCTCTAATGGGTCTGACTTTCAAAGTATGTAACCCGAAAGGTTTTAGCAGGAAGAGGTGAAGAGCTGCTCGTTTTTATTTTCATCTTTCAACATAGCGCTCTAGAGTTATGCAACAGGAAGGTGTTGCTGTCAGTCCTGCAGTGGAAGATCTGTAAAGCCAAGAGGTCCTTGCCCTGGGACACTGTGGCCATGACTTGAATTGCAGGATAGGAGTGGGCCCCCAAGATGAGACTCATCTTTAACAATGCATACTCCTCAGAACCATCTCCAACTCCTCTCTCTTTTTTAGAGAGGCAGCCGGGTTAAAATCCTGGCTCAGCCATTTGTTGACTGTGTCTTTTTGACCAAGCTACAGTCATTGCAGCAGTGCTGATGAGAGTAGTAGTGTCATCGATTAATAATGATGTGATCCTAAGTAAAATCCTGGGGCCGCACTCTTCCCAAAGCAATCAGTGTCCAGATCTGGGACTTTAAGGTGTATGTATGAAAATGCTATATATAGGAAATAGAGAAAATGAGTAAAAGTGATAATTATGCTAATATGTCAATCTCTGGAATTCGGATCTCTTGTGAATCTTAGGAAGACATACACTTTAAAGATGGGGCAGATGTGCTGGTTGGTGGGGAGATGACCGACACCATTTCATGTGTCTTTGGCTTGGATGAAGATAAATAACAGTGCAGAAATAACTTAAATTAGGGTTCCCACTGTGTTACCTTGACCTACTTAGTATTCCTTCAAGACCTAATTTTTTCCTTTGTTTACAAACAGTAAAAACCCTAATGTGGTCCTTTCTATGCCCAGGTTTGCCTTTCAGTCTAGTCCTGCTTTTCTTTTCTATGCAGGCGTATTCAGATACTTCCAACCCCTTTCCCTACAACTATCAATAGGAATTCCTAAATTTAAAAAAAAAAAAAAAAAGGGCTAAAGAGGCTGTGAGTTTTCTACTTATATTCTGTGACCCAAGTCAAGAAGTGTAAGCCCTCTCAGTCACAGTATTTCAAGCCGTAAAGGATTAGCTTTAAGAAAGTCACTGGGTCAACAGACAACTTCCATTCCAACTAAAAATGAACACTCACCTCGTGCAAAATCACAAACTTTGGGGTTAAAGAAAGGCTCTTTCATGTCCTTATTTTTGGTGTAATCTATAGGAACTACTCACTGACTCTTAAGAGAAGAATTGCTTTTAGAACTGCAGCCTCAAGTGATTCTCTCCAGAGAGCCAGCAGTGACAGCCTGCCATGATTCTGCCACAGGCCCACTTCCTCTTACTGGGCACTTACCTGGTGCTGGGCTGAGGTCTTCCAACACCCTAAGAAGAGTTTATAATGCCAATATCAGTCCCTAGAATTATCGTCGTTTTACCTATGAGAGAAATGGGACTCTGAGACAGAAAGCAGCTTGCCCAAGGTTGCACAGGTTGTACTTAGTAAGGTCAGTCTTTGAAGCTGGCTCTGCAAATTCAAAAGCTGGTACTCTTCACCATTGCACTATATTGAAACAATGACATAGGGTAGAGTAGACATTGAGAGTCACAGACAGCAAATAAAATCCAAGTCACCTAATAATAGACCAATGGCAAACACAGGGCTTCAACTCCTCTCTTTCCTGCATACAACCCTCCTTCCCTCTTCCCCCACCTCACCCCCTCCATGTCGGCACACTGAGAACCCTGTCACAGTGCCAGTTCTGGACCAAGCAGCCCCCTGAGCCTCTGCATCCAAGACAGCTGTTCTGCATAGGAATTAGCATTATTACTGTGATTTAGATGGTATGAGCTGTTGCTAGTCCTTAGGGGGCTTTCTGACTGGCCCAAAGTGTCACAGCTACTTAGGACCACATGCTGGTGGCACTGACCCTGTTTGGCATGGAAACAGATTCATTACCCTAAGGATCTTGCGCCATGGCACCCCTTGCCCAAAGAAGGCCAAATATATAAAACAATGGAAATGTGAGTCATTACCCACCAGACAGCTCTTCAAGGAGTTCTGCTTCTAGTCCTTTTTTGATTAAAAAGTGGTGACTGGGGGCCAAGAGACAGGGAAGAGAGCAGGAGAGAAGCTTTGAAAGTGACTAATGCGGTTATTAGAGAAAAACTACTATGTGACACTGACAAATGTATCTCACTTGGGGCTCTACGTTTTCTGTATGTAAACAAGCTCTCTGTTTTGAATTTTGTGATGGGCTTCTCCGAGCAGGTGTATTGTACCTGCCCTCCATCTGGTCAACACAGAGGTGGACTTTGGGCACTGCTTCCTGAAGTACCCGTATGAGAAAACACTCCAGCTTGCCAATCGAGATGACCTCCCAGGATTCTATGAGGTCCAGCCTCAGGTGAGTTCCTTTCTCCTTCTTCAGTATTAATTCTTCCATTGGGTTCCCTTGATGAGAAACAGAAATCCCTCTGAAGTGCCACATCCCTGAACACATGACCTTAAGTAATGCTGATTTTTAACCCTTAGATAGTCATAAGGATGGGGTTATAAAGTCATAGTTGGATTGCTAGCTGCATGCCTGAACAGCTGCAGGTGTAAACTGTTGTTAATTTCCCAGGGAAATTACCCTTGATAAAGAAGGGAAAGTGTCAATTAAGCTAACATGCAGAATTGCACCTGCAAATAATTGCCTGTGAACTAACCATGCATGGGAAATGAGCTAGGAGTTTTCATTATGTCCATGGCTGTGATTTGAATGGCATCAGTAAGTAATGCAATATTTATAAGTAGATTTGTTGGACCAGAAAGCTAGAGACAATACAGGAATAAGAAAGGAGGAATTGTCTCTTCATGTTTTATGAAATGTGTCTGTCCATATGCCACTACACCCAGCTAGGTGGGAGACTAAGCAGTTAAACACAGATGGATAAACATTTTTTTAAAAATCTGTGCAGATTAGAGTAATGGAAGGTTACTACTGAGATGCAGTTTACCAAGAATGCATTTGGGTATAAAACTCAGTTATATAAGTACAATATTTTAACTAAAATGTATGCACAAATATCGTATGGGGGTTTATTTGGCTACAAGATCAATGGGAGTTAAAACAGCAATAGGAAGGCCACAGAACCAAGGCAGGTTTAGGCTGCAGCAGAGAATTACCACATTCAGGTAAAGGAAGGAGATAGCTGCCGGTGAGAACACAGCCAGAATTTTGTCTTCAGATGTTGTCATTGTATTTTTCTAATGGAAACTTGAAAAAAAAGGCATCATGTTCACAGTAACCAAAATGGCAATCCATGGCATCTGCAAATCCAGTCATGTGTGTGTTTAATCTGAAACAGAATAGACTTAGCTAGGATAACACAGCTACCTTTCATAAGTCACGGGGCTGTTATGTAAGAGAGAAATAGAATGGTTCTATGAGTTTCTCTGAGACAGAACCAGAAGCCAAGGGTGGGGGTGAGGGGAGACAGGGTCTGACACCCACTCAGATGCGTCACGGCAGGCCAGGTCAACCCTTCTCAGTGCATGATCATTTTAAGAACTCAGAGTGGAGCCTGCATCTGGGGTCAGGGGGAGTTGCTTTTGCACAGCAGGGCTGGGCATAGGATGAGGCACTTGCCTTGGGGACAGAATTTAAGGGGAAGCCAAGCACTCCGTCAAGATACTTAGTATTTCCATGCCATATTGTAAGAAATCAAAATTAATTCCAAAAAAATCCATAATGAGCAAGATGTCAAAACCTAGGTAAAGAGATCAGTCTGACCTCAGGCTGTCATAAGGCTCGGTGGAGCACTGCGGCACAGGGAGGAGTTAGACTGGGCCATGTTAGGCCAGACCAGATGCAGAGAGACTGTGGTGTACCCCAGGCAGGTGACACCTGTGTGCTCTGTCTTCCTCCCCAGCAGCAGAGGCTCTGAAAAATGGTTCCCAAGATTATACAGTGGCATTTAAAAATTTTTATTTGTGTTCCTGTTGCATAAAAGCTGGTAATATGCTGTAGAACAGGTTTCTGAGAAACACAAATTGGTCAACACTGGACACTTGTTCATTCGTTCATCCATCCATTCATTCCTCACTTTAAAAACTGAGCATATGCTTTGGGTCAGAAAGTGGGCATGTTGAGAGGAGAGGCCCCTGCTGTGTGCTAAGAAGTTGTCAGCGGGACATGCAGGTGGCATGGTGCTGTCCAGTGCATGCTGTGGAAAAGGACTGCACAGGATGCTCCCTGGAGACAGAGGAAAGGTTCCCACCCTAGAGCCCTAGAGGAATGGAGGGAGAATTCAAGGTGAGTGTGCCAGACGGGTTGACGGGAACAGACATTCTAGGAGGAGTCACCACAAGTGCAAAGGATTGGAGGTGAGAAGCAGCATCATGGATTCAGGAAACACTAGCCGCCTCTATTGATAGAGCACGAAGGGCGAGGGAGCCGGGACGATGCGTGAGGGTGCAGAGGGCCAGGTTAAGGAACTCAGAAAGTGGAAAGTGGACCTTTTCCTTTTCCTAAGGAAAGCGGAAAGCTGTTGCCCTGAACTTATTTGTGTTGCGGATAATTCTGCATCTTGTTGGGCACTTTGAATTTTGGGCCTCATGCACACCCCACTTAACCAAACTTCCTTTTGGCCCAATTGGGGTGTTCATCCCCATTTGCTTGCTTGAATAATAAGACATTTCTAAAAGACCTCTATGGACTCAGGAAAACACTTACTTCAAAATTAGCGAATATGCTGTTTGTTCCGTGCTGTGCTGTCCTTACCCCTCTGGTTTTCTCTCCCCCAGGTGTGTGAGGAGGTGCCTGCTGTGCTGCTTTCCAGCCCCACCCCTAGTGGGGTCATCCCCCCCAGCAGCACCATCCACATACCACTGGCCCTGGAGACCCAGGTCACTGGAGAACACAGATCCATGGTTTACATCTCGATCTTTGGGAGCCAGGACCCCCCTTTGGTGAGAATCCATTTTCAGAACTGCAGTTGAAATTGCTGTGCTTCTTCTCAAACATTTTGAGCTTTCTCATTTAAGGCCCACACTGTATTCACATATGTCCCAGTTTCTTGGAGTTGTAGGGTTTTATGTTTTTACTCTGCAATGGTAAAATACCAGTGCGATGTGACTTTATGGAATCTGTTTATGGCTACATCTAACAGAAGCGGTGTTTTATAGCAGTGATCCTTAAACCTAACAGGATACCAGGAGTCTCTCTCTGTCTCTCTGTCTGTCTCTCTCTCTATCACACACACACACACACACACACACACACACATTCCCACACGCCTGACCCCTCTCCAATCCTTTTAAATCAGAATCTCCAAGGGGAGGAAGCCGGCACATCTGTACAGGAGCCAGCACATCTGTATGTTTAATAAGCTCCTTGGTTGTTCCTGGTGCAAAGCTGGGTTTGGGTATCACTGGTTTGTCACCTATGGGCTAGGAGATCACTTTCTTTCACCTGAGTTTTTCTTGTATATTGACTTGACTTGTGGCTCATATTAGCCTACTCAAGCTGTTAAGAGAAATAGTCTCTCTAAGAGGAAGAGGGATTCATGGAAAGCTCTCCACTGCTTAGGCTGAGTTGAAGGATAAACATTGAATCCTACAGGAGGTTGCCCAATAGGCTCTGTATTCCTAGACATGTGGTTTTCTTGGGAACTAGTGATGTCACCTTACATTTCTTTGATGTGACTCTGATTGCTTAGAGAGCATAAAACACTAGGATTTTGCTTTTATCTCTTCCATATAAGATGCTGTAGATAAGTCACCTAACTTACAAAGCAGCATCACCAAGGCAGGCCAACCCCAAAACATGTCACCAGTTCAGGTCCCCCACGAGGCTCACTGTGCCCCTCCCCCACCCCCCTGCACAGATGCAGCCCATGAGAGGGTGGCTTGCTGAGCAGCTAGAACTTTGTGAAAGAAAAAGGCCACCTTCCTCGGGCAGACACAGTGCCTGGCTCAAGGAACAGGGAGAAGAGAGCAGAGCGAAGTGGATTTCAATCTCCAACCCTCACAACTATGTGCAGTGGCCCTGCCCTGCCACACCACTTGTAAAGCAACAGAACTGGAACTCAAACCCAGCCACAGTGCTGACCCTTAACCGTGTACTAAGTGTTGTTGAGGCTGGAGTGCTGTGTGGGATGGAGCGGACCCAGATTCTGGTTTCCCCTCAGTGCATGGCTCTGGGCTGACCTGGGAAGCTGCTCATCCTTTCTGGGGAGGAAATCCAGGATGAATTCACAGGTCTGACCAGCATGGCCCTCGCTGTGTCCTGGAGACCACAGCACACCAGTGGGAAGGGGTGCCAGTTCTCATAAGCATCCTCTTATGCCCTTGGTTTTTATTGAAGGAATGGCTATAAGTGACTAGCCATTTCCAGCTGTTCCTGTGTTCTTTCTCTCTGGCGGAACTCAGGTATGTCACTTAAAGAGCACTGGAGAAGGCCCAGTTATCTACGTCCATCCCAATCAAGTGGACTTTGGCAGTATCTACGTCCTAAAAGACTCTTCCAGGATTCTCAACCTATGCAACCAGTCCTTCATTCCTGCATTTTTCCGGGCATGCATGGTAAGTCACGGGACATGATGAAACACAGCTTTGGCTTACAGGCAATGGCCCTATTTTTGCAACATGTCTTTGAAAATGATCACCAGAAGCAGAGATTTGCATGGTTATGTTGTTGCATTAAACCACGTCATTCCCATCCCCAATTCTTCTTTATTATAATGAATTATTAACATAATGATTTATGCATCAATTAATAATTTTGTTGATTAAGGGATGCCTTAGCTTAAGGGACACCTATTATAATACTTTTGTTGATTAAGAAACACAGTGTGCATGTGTTTTGGTAAACAGGCAAGTACAATCAATAGAATCCCAGTTCAGGAAGATGCTTCAGAGGTCAACAAGCTCCCCTCCTGAACTGTACCTAAGCCCAGCTCCAGCCCTCAAAAAAACACTTTTTAGATGTCTCTTTAATTAGAAGTGCTTCCTTTAATTTGAGTCCTTTTGGCTACAAATGTGTTAGTGTGTTTATTCTATTTTTGTTCTCTTTTCCTTCTAGCAATATTTTAAGGTAGTTTGTAAGGATGTATGAAATACAGGAGAGTATTCACCAAAAACAGAAATTAAAGTAAACAGCAAAGACAGATGCAAAATAGATGTAAAATGGTTTTAGAAATGGTTTTGTGTCATTTTTTTGTACAGTTGACCCTTGAACAATGTGAGGATTAGGGACACCAAACCCCTATGCAGTTGAAAATTCACATATAACTTTTTTTTAAAACTTTCATTTTAGTTTCAGGGGGTGCATGTACAGGTTTGTTACATGGGTAAATTGTATGTCACAGGTTTGCTGTGCAGATTATTTTATCACCCAGGTAATAAGCATAGTATCTAATAGGTAGTTTTTGTATTTTCTCTTCCTCCCGCCCTTCACCCTCAAGTAGGCCCCAGTGTCTCTTGTTCCCTTCTTTGTGTGATTTTTGGTTTTCTGTTCCTGCGTTAATTTGCTTAGGATAATGGCCTCCAGCTCCATGCATATTGCTGCAAAGGACATGATTTCATTCCAGACACATAGACCAATGCAACAGAATAGAGAGCCCAGAAATAATGCCACACAGCCTGCAACCATTTTATCTTTGACAAAGTTGACAAAAGCAACGGGGAAAAGATTCTGTATTCAATAAATGGCATTTGGATAACTGGCTAGTCATATACAGAAGATTGAAACTAGACCCCTTCCTCATACCATATGCAGAAATCAACTCAAGATGGATGAAAGACTTACACGTAAAACCTAAAACTAAAAATCCTGGAAGATAACCTAGGCAATACCATTCTGCACATGGCCCCTGGCAAAGATTTTATGACAAAGATTCTAAAAGCAATTACAACAAAAACAAAAATTGACAAATGAGTCCTAATTAAACTAAAGAGCTTCAGCACAGCAAAATAAACATATAACTTTTAACCTCTCAAAAACTTACTGCTAACAACCTACTGTTGACCAGAAGCCTTTCCAATAGCAGTATTAACACATATTTTGTACGTTATATGTATCACATACTGTATTCTTACAATAAAGTAAGCTAGAGAAAAGAAATGTTATTAAGAAAATCATAAAGAAGCACAAATATACTTATTCATTAAGTGCAGGTAGATCATCATAAAGATCTTCATCCTCATCATCTTCACATTGAGTAGGCTGAGGAGGAGGAGGGAGAGAAGGGGTTGGTCTTACTGTCCCATGGGTGGCAGAGGTGGAAGAAAATCCACATATAAGTGGACCAATGCAGTTCAAACTCCTGTTGTTCAAGGATCAAATACAGTTGTATTTCATGATGACGTTTAGACCAGCTTGTCTTCTATAAGCTAATTTTTATTTTTTTTATACAAGAACAGACATGAAATGATGGGGTTTTGTAGAGTTTAGGAATTTCTAATTCAATAATTGAAAGTATTCTTGATTTTAGAAATAGTTTTCTAAATTTAAATATAAGATGTTTAATTGTATAGCCCTCTGCCTGTTGTCAAATTATTGCATTTGAATGAGAACTAACATTTAGTTTCAGCATATTCACATTATTCATCAGGTATTTCTGGATAATCAAGTATTATTAATTTCATAAAATTTAAGGAATGTCATTTTCTGCTGACTTGTGACAGCTCACCAGAGACATTGGTCCCAGTTAGCAGCCATTTATCATCATTATTTATTTTTATTATCATTTATCTCTACTCGTTATGAAGGCAGCCATATTCACATACAGCCACTGGTCTTTTTAATAGAGGTTTTCACACAACCCCAATCGTGCTCTAGCACTGTGTGAATCTCATGTAAAGAATATTGTTTCATAATGTTTAAAGAAAAATCCTATAGAAAAGACATTTTTACTAGTTTTTATCCAATTAGTTAATTGATGTGTTTGGTAGAAAGCACAGGGTACCGCTTAGTAAGTGTTGCTTCCTGGTTCAGTGCCGCGTTGATGCTGGGAGAGGAAGAGTCAATCTCTGTTTGGTGAGCTGAGATCACACCACTGCACTCCAGCCTGGGTGACAGAGTGAGACTCTGTCTCAAAAAAAAAAAAAAGAAAAAAAAGGAAAAAAAGAAAAGTGGTTTTAACTTCAAGTAGTTCTCATAGGGGAAAATTAAACTCTTATTTCAGCTGAGTTTTTTTGGATGTCCTAGTAAATATGATATGTATTAACGTTATAAAAATTGAATTATGCTAATTTGAAATTAACTACAGTGGAAGGAAACTGAAAAATTTCAACTTGATATACAGTACCAAACCTTCAAACGCATTCTTACAGGAATTACTAAGCATTAGGAGAGAGCTTCAATTAATAGTTTATTCCCCAAGCCTATTACAAATTCAGGTGCTGGAAGTTCTTCTCTTTTCTTGTTGGATGCTGTGACAGGAGGGGCCACTCTATCTCCTCTTTTGGCCATGGGTGAATGTCAGCCCTTCCCAGATGTGGCAGTCACTGTCAGCCACCTGACACACTCAGCCTCATGTGTGGCCACACAGCACAGCACCACTGTGATTAGATTCACCCTTCACATGAAGCATCTGTTTGTTATCAGCCAGAGGGGTCAGGAGATGGGAAGCTGGAAGCCTACCTCCACAGTGATGCTGGAAGATAAATGACACTTAGAGCAATTTGTAATTTCTCAGAAACAAACACTATATAGAAAAAAATGATTTTTAAAAACACCTGGGACCTCTTCATATAGTATGGAAGGAAGAAACAGTGAAGATTATATTTTTTATATTCCATTAAAAATTTCTTTTGAGTGTAAAAAAGTTGATTAGTACAAGGAAGAGTATTTTGTGACCTGGAGCAGTAGGCTCTCCTTTGCTTTGGAATGCCTGTGCCTGGAATATCAGCCTCCACCAACAGTTCCCAGCAGGCTGACTTATTTGAAACAATCGAATAAGGCATCTCTGGTTTGGAGGAGAGAAAAAAAAAAGTCAGAATGTGAGAACGGAGAATGGAAAGGCCCTGTTGGCAGGAGTATGTGGACTCTGCTTGTATGCAGGGAGCTCTGCCAGGAAGAGAGACTTTCCCCTCCCTGTAAGCAGCGGAAATAAGGGTGCGGATGCAGCAGGGCCCCAGGGCCCTAGGGACCTCAGCACTGGGCTTTAGAACAGATGCCTCCTTTTAATGGGTGCCCCTTGCTAGGCAGAGGAAGTGCCTTGCTCGGTACTTGTTTGGAAGCATCTGGAATCATTTTCTTTTTGCTCTTGGCTCTAATTCAGCCTTGACTACCTTTAGCTCAAACCTTGGGTCCAGATGTCAGTGCCACCTTGGGACTCAGATGGCACCAAGACGTCTTTGTAGCGGCCTTCTGCCTCCGTGATCTGCAGGGAAAGGTCATTGTGAAGAGATACTTAGAATTCCTGGATTCAGGAAACAGGCATTCAGATGCCTCATCCAAGCATGGTTCCTTTAAAACATTTATTTTTCTCTGTCACTTGCCACAGCCATACACAGTGATATGGCAGCAAGGGAGAATTATTAGGCTTTCAAAGCTCCTTCAGACCCTCAGCCACTGGGTTATTTCCTCATTTAAGTAGGGACCCGCTTTCTATATGTGTTTGTTGATGTGTCTGTCTCCTTTAAATGACAGTAGTCTCTGCATTGACTTTCCAGCACCTAGCAGCTGGCTTAACAATTATAATGATGACAATATGGTGACACTAAGTTAATTCTGACTAACATCTATTTCATTCTACCTGTTTGTCACTTTATATACAGTATTTCATTTACTACAATTCTGTGAGAAAATACTGTTATTATCCCCATTTTAACCAGGTAGAAATAGGTTAAGTTAATTGCCACAACTTGTAAGTGGCAGGCCTGGTTCCGGCCCCAGTGGTCTGACTTCCGATTCCTTCTCTTTTCCTCTGCGCTAATGAACTGCCTAACTTTACCCCAGTGATTATGAAAATGGACTTGGAAATGGTGAAAGGAGCATAGTTTCATGTTCATAAATGACCCTTTAAGGTAGACACACCTAGAGGAGTAGGATTTGTTAAAAGGGCAGGAGAAGAAATTAAGGAGTATTTCTGAAGTAGAGAAAAGGACTGGATACACTTCATTTTATGCAGAGAGGTGTTGAAATGTACATATAAAAATTATCTCTACAATGCCATTTTTCAGCCAACCAAAATTCCTTCAATTGTATATCTGAAATAAAGACACATAATTTACTTTTTCACTTTCTTTTTTATCCTTTGTAGTATAACATAGAGCATTTAGTTATGTATATAAATGTGTGTAAAAATTCTTCACTAGTATAGCTAGTAGAAGTTTAAAATTCAAAGTTATGTCCCCTACTTTAACAAAAGAAATAGAGAAACTCAGAAAGAAATTGGCTGGCAGGCATTTAACATCAAGGGAGATTGTCAGTGCCGGACTCTATCCATTTTCGAAGAGTGAAAATTGTGGCTATTACCAGAGAGCTCATTTTAAACTTCTTGTAGCAACTGGTCTGTAGAAAACTGCAGCTATGCCTCGTACACTGCATCACCCCTGCATACTGGAGCTCACTGTAGATCTGAAACTCTGTCTTCTCCTTGGGGAATTGACTATATTAGAAGATTCCATGCTAGAGACATTTCTAATGGACAAACAATAAGACTCCAGGGCCTTTTGACAGATGACATCATTAAGCTATTCCACCCCACACTGTGTGTGAAGAGGAGATAGAATGGGCTGTTTCTCAGGCTTCAATGAGTAGATTAGCTCTGCCCTCTAAATTGTTACATCTGTAGAGGGAAATGATGAGGAAAAAGGCATAAGGAAAAAGGAAAGAAATGTACATGAATCAGAGACCAACTACAGTTGTTAAGCCTCCTTGTATTCTTTTTGTTTCTGATGGGTTTTACAAAATAGTAGCTTTGTTTCCTAAGATGTATTCATAAAATACTATTTAGTTTTTAGCTCACAGCCCAGCTCTTGTGTTAATGTGATTCATGCCTAGCACGTGCTGTGTTCTCAACACATACTCACCCCCCTTAAGGTCTGCAATGTCCTCATTCAGCAGATCAGATAACTGAGATTCTTTTGGTTGAGAGAATTGGCCAAGGTTGCATGATAAAAGTCAGTCATCACTCTGCTTCTCTACATTTTAGTCTATTTTCTGTCTGTTCCACCACAGAATGATTTAATTCTGGAGGTCAGACACTATGTATATGAAACATATTTTAATACAGAAAAAATCAAGAGATATACTTGATATAAAAATTAACACATGTTAATCTTTCCCCACATTTGTTTGCCTCAGATCCTTTACTTAAATAAATCAAATATTAATGTTAATGTCTATGGAGTTCCATAGATTCTCCTTGCCAGTCCTATGTCCTTTCTCTCTGCCCAGCGGCAGCCATATCATGAATTTGATGTGTGTCCAAGCCATGTTTTTATATTTTATTACATAACATATATTATATGTATTCATAAATACTATATTGTGGCATTTTGTTGCTTCTAAAATGTATGTAAATCATATCACTGCATGTGACATTCTGCAACTTATTTTTCAGGCTCAAAATTATGTTTCCAACATCTATCCGTGTTAATGCCTATAAATCTAGTTATTTCATTTTAGTTGCTGTGCATACTCCATTTACCATTTATTATGTTTATTTCTTTGCCTACTTGTTGACAATTGGGTTATTATAACAATGCTGCAATGAATAGAATATTTGTCTCCTTGTGTACATAGGCAAGAGTCTTTGGGTGTATGCACATAGGGAGTATATCTAGGAGTGGAATTTGTTGGCGCTTCAGGTAGGTACATTTTCAGCCTCATTAGATCTTGCCAAATTACTCTCCAAAGTGATTGTATCAATGTGCCCTTCCAGGAGTGTTTGAGGTATCTGTTTATGTAGTGGCTAAAACTTAGTGTGGTCTGACTCAAGTTCTTGCCAGTCTGAACATGAAATGATATCTTATTATAGTTTTAATTTGTGTATCCCTTATTAATATTACTTATTACTGTTTCATTCAGGTGTCCTCTTCTGTCAGTTATCTATTATCAATTATTTATTTATAGATGTTATATATTGTGGATACTAGCCCTTTCTTTGTAATGAAGTTTTGGATTTTTTAAAGATATTTTTAGTTTTGATGTCAATTTTATGAATCATTTTCTTCACTGTATCTGTTTTCTTTCTTTCTTCTTTTTCTTTCTCTCTCTCTCTCTCCCTTTCTTTGTTTCCTTCTTTTCTTACTTTTTTTTTTTTTTTTTTTAACAGGATCTTATCCTGTCACCCAGGCTGGAGTGCAGTGGCACAATCGCAGCTCACTGCAGCCTTCCACCTCCCACGTTCAAACCATCCTCCCACCTCAGCCCCCAAGTAGCTGGGGCTACAGGCACACACCACCACGCCCTGCTAAGTTTTGTAAATTTTGTAGAGATGGGGTTTCATCATGTTGCCCAGGCTGGTCTCAAACTCTTGGGTTCAAGCAATCCACCCACCTCAGCCAGTGCTGGGATTACACGTGTGAGCCACTGCGGCCAGCCATATCTGTTTTCTATGTATGGTTCAGGAAATCCATCCCTGTCCTTCTATTTGAATAGGTTTCGACTCTTACTTTTCATGCCTTTAATCCAGCTAAGTTTATTTTTTTATCTAAGGCAAGTAAAGTCTGTTTTTTTCATGAAGAAAGCCATTCATCCTATCTCCAGTTCTTGCTACTCTTTCCTTTTTTCATGCATTGATATTGCTTCCTCTGTTATACTTCAGACTTCATATGTGCCTAGGTAGGTTTCTGAGCTTTCTGTTATATTCCATTTATCTATCTCAGTATCACTATCCTTACTGTCTTAAAAGCTACAGCTTAACAATAACAATAATAACACTTGTTATATATCAGGTACTGTTCTAAGTCCTTTTGTATGTATTATTTTACATGATCCTCAACAACTTAATGAGGTAGATTTTATTATTATCTCTATTTTACCAATGTGGAAAATGAGGCACAGGGATGATAAATAAGTAGCTCAAATTTGCACACCTAGAAAATAAACGCTGAAACTTTACTATGAATATCTACTAGGATTTCTTTTATGTCCTTTAATTAAGGCTTATAATTTTCTTCATAAAGGTCTTACACATCCTTTGTCATCTCTCCTAAGTTCCTTTGTGTGAATGGTACCTTTTTGGCATTGCATTTTCTAACTAGGTAATAATTTATAGGAACTATTGAATTTTCTTGTATCAGCTTTCAATCTTGCCACACATCTCTTCATTAGTTCTGTTTGTAGATTTTTATCTGCAAGTTTCCTTTCCAATCCTTAATTCTTTGCTGCTTTTTCCTGACTCATTGCATGAGATAGGCTTTTCAATGCAATGCTGATTGGTAGAGGTTATATAAGACATCTTTGTCTTATTCCCCACATTAATCAAAAAGCCTCAAATGTTTCATTTTAAGCATAACATCTCTTACAGATTTTTGGTAAATGCCTGTGTCACATTAAGAAAGTTCTAATCCTTTCTTATTTGTTATCATTAACACATGCTGAAATGTAATGCATTTCCTGTATCTATTCAGATGACTTATGGCTTTTTTCCCTTACCTGTTAATATAACAAATTAAATTAACAGATTCTCTGGTTGTGAATCACTTTTACATTCCTGGGGTGAATCCAACCAACCATAACATACTATTATTCAAGTATGCTATTGATACGATTGCTATCATATACTTACATTTTTGCATTTGTTGTTTTACATTTTTTATGTTACATTTCCCTGGTTTTGATATCAAGAATACTGCATTCTTACAACGTGAGTTATCCTTACCTCTTTTTTTCGTCTTTGGAAAAGACCTTATATAATCATTATATAAAGTAGGATCTATTGCTTAATGATAAAACCATTTAGTCTCAGGATCCTGGTGTGTCTATGGATGTTAGGAGATTAATGGAAATGTATGGAAATTGTAACTAATGAATGATTTTCTATAATGACTATTCAGATTTAAATTTTTCTAGACTTTAAAAAATTTTATCAAAGTTTGCAAATGTATTGGTATAAAATTATTCCAAATACTGTCTTATGATTTAAAATGGTAAAAAACATGGAAGAAACTTAAATGCATATTACTAACTGAAAGAAGCCAACCTGAAAAGGCTACATATGTATGATTCCAATTATATGACATTCTGGAAAAGGCAAAACTATGGAAACAGTAAAAAGATTAGTGCTTGCCAGAGATTAGTGGGAGGGATGGATGAATAGGCAGAGCACAGGGGAATTTTTGGGCTATGAGTCTATTCTGTATCACTCACTAGTTACCAAAATAGTTGGTTGATTTTTTTCTTCTTTTATTTCTTGTATTTCTCTGCTTTTTTTTGTGGTTATGTTTCTTTTTACTAAATTATGTCTTTCTAATGCTAGAGGTCCGTAGTTTATGATGCTTGGTTTAGCTGAGCATATGATTCTATTTGATGGTTTTTCTCTTTTCTTTCCACTCTTTGAAGATTGACCTCTGGCATTAATTGTTGGTGATAAAAATTTTGCTGTTAGTCTGATTATTGTTCCTTTATAAGGAACTTGTCTTTTCTCACTAGTTGTTCTTAAGATTGTGTTTTTATCCTTGATTTTCTTAAATTTTCTCTTTAATGTATCAGAGGATTTGAACCTTAAATTCTGGAATGTCTCAGTCATTATCTCTTCAAATATTTCTTCTCTGACATTCTGTTACCTTCATTAAGAAAATACACGCACGCGCACACACACACACCAGTGTGTGTATATTTTATATATATATATATATTCTTGTACTATCCTACATGTCTATTTTTGTTTTACTTCTTATATATATATTTCACCTCTTCCTCTCTCTCTGTTGCCTCTTCAGTATGTTTCAATTTACAAATTCTGATTTTGGCAAGTCTGAAGTTTATTCCATCTATTTACATTTGCAGTTTAATTTTAATGACTACATTTTTCAATTCCAAGATTTATAATTGGTTATAGCCGCTTATTCTTGAGTCTTATCTCACTGTCATAGTTTCATAATCTTTGTTTTATGTATATTATCCTATTCTGTATCTCTTTAAGAATCTTGGGTACATTTTCTAATCAGTTTCAGTTTGCACTATTGATTGTTCCAGAATGAATTCATTACCTGATTGTTTGCAGCTATTCTTCTGAGCATTTGGAATTTTAAATTATAAATCAATCTGATATAGACGATGTTTCTCTCTCCTTCTCAGTGCTCACACCTTCTTTTCTAGCATTTTTACATTTGCCTTCAGCCTAGACAGTGACCACTAATCCAGAATCAAATTTGAGCTCCTCCCATGGGGATGCTGGAGAAATCACAGATTCAGTCACTGCATTGACCAGTGGCTTGGCCTCAGGTTTGTTTACATAGCAGTCTCTACTTTAGCACCACCACGTCCACCACCGCTGGCACAGTCTGTGTATAGGGTATAGCTTCAGGAACATCACAACTTTGTTCAGCCTTCTTTCAAATGCCGGGAGGCTGTCTTAGCAGGGGACATTAGGCCTCATTCCTTGCTCCCTGCAGGATCATTTTGGTTCCTGTTTTTCTTTCTCAAGGTGCCTCTACTGGTTTCAGAACCTAGAGCCAGTAGGTCTGTAGGTTCAGGCCTCTCTATTGTTTCTGTTCTACTTGTGGCCCATATGATGTTTATCTTAGTTTGGAGTAAAGCTATACCTAGTTCTTCATTTTTTCAAAATTGTGCGTCTTTTTCTATGTAAGGGACATGTTTTAAAGCTTCAACTCGTTGATTTATAGTCAGCCCTTGTAACTACTTTTTATAGTGTTTTATGTATTATCACATGAACGCTTACAGAAGGATGGTAAAACGTGTTTTCAGTTGGCATAAGAGAGCAGAGCTCTTCTTTTCAGTTTTACTTTAGATTCCGGGGCGCATGTGCAGGTTTATTATGTGGAAAATTGTGTGTCATGGGGGTTTGCTGTACAGATTACTTTGTCACCCAGGTAATAAGGTAATACCCAATAGGTAGTTTTTTTAATCTTCTCTCCCCTTCCATCCTCCACCTCAAGTAGGTTCCAGAATCTTTTGTTCCCTTCTCTGTCTCCATGTGTACTTAATGGTTAGCTCCCATTTATATGTGGTATTTGGTTTTCTGTTCCTACATTTTTTATCTTTGCCTTAATAGTGAAAAATCTATAAAAGAAATTCACATGCATATCAACACAGTGAGATATCATCTCACCCCAGTTATAGTGTCTATTATTAAAAGGACCAAAAATAACAAATGCTGGCAATAATGCTGAGAAAAGTGAGCTTTTATCCACTGTTAGTAGGAATATAAATTAGTACAACTACTATTGAAAATAATATGGAGACTGCTCAAAAAACTAAAAATAGAACTATCCTATGATCCAGCAATCCCACTACTGGGTACTTATCCACAGGGAAGGAGATCAGTGTTGCAGAGATGGCTGCACCCACATGCTTACCGCAGCACTGCTTACAAAAGCCAAGATGTGGAACCAACCTAAGTGTCCATCAACAGATGACTGGATAAAGAAAATGTGATATATAGATACAGTATAATACTATTCAGGCATTAAAAAAAATGAGATCCTGTTATTTCCAGCAGCATAGATGAGCTTGGAGGATATTATGTTAAGTGAAATAAGTCAAGCACAGAAAGATAAATACCACGTGTTCTCACTCATATGTGGGAGCTAAAAAACAAATTGAGATCATAGCCGGGCGTGGTGGCTCACGCCTGTAATCCCAGCACTTTGGAAGGCCGAGGCGGGCAGATCACGAGGTCAGGAGATAGAGACCATCCTGGCTAATATGGTGAAACCCTGTTTCTACTAAAAATACAAAAAAATTAGCCGAACATGGTGATGGGCGCCTGTGGTCCCAGCTACTTGGGAGGCTGAGGCAGAAGAATGGCGTGAACCCGGGAGGCAGAGGTTGCAGTGAGCTGAGATCGTGCCACTGCACTCCAGCCTGGGCAACAGAGCAA
>NW_012101698.1:4815905-4881864 GCF_000951045.1 Mandrillus leucophaeus
GAGGTTAGTTAACAGATACAAAATTACAGCTAGGTAAGAGGAATAAGTTCTAGTGTTCTGTAGCACTGTGGGGTGACTGGTTAACAATATTTCATTTATATTTTCAAATAACTAGAACATAAATGTTCTCAACACAAAGAATGATAAATGTTTGAGGAGCTGGATATGCTAATTACCCTGATTTGATCATTACATATTGTATGCATGTATCAAAGTATCACTCTGTACCCCACAAATATGCACAATTATTGCATGTCAAATAAAAATGAAAAATACATCATTTAAAAGAGAAACTGACAGGAATAAGGGAATAAGAAGAGAAGAAAATTGTAGTTTATCTTGGTGAACATCTATCCTTTTGCCACATAAAAGTCATGGTCATTCCAAAATGGATTGGGATTTTCATGAGCCATCTGAAGTAACCCATTTAGTGCCAAAGAGGGTAACAGTGATAACAGTAATAATAGTATTAAGAGACTTCCAGAAGCAAAGGTTTGTGCTTAACAGAAAGCTGTAAGCCCCTCACCCCCACCCCCAACCCCACCTGAGACCTTTTTCATTTTGCCAAAGCTAAATGTAAAACCCAAAAGATAGATTCCAGCAGTTTATATATTCATTACAAGCCACAGTGAGAGAAGGAAAGCTGTTGATGGAGTTTTACTTCACATGGTGGGTCAGCACCTTCCTTGAATTTAGAATGAAAGCTCTACTGATTGAATATGATTCATATGAGAGTAGTATGAAGCCAAAATTAAAGGAGGGAGTTTGGTTTCCTTGTCACTAAGGGCTGTCCAGAAAACAAAAGGAAAATACCTTGGTCTCCTGCATGCCTTGTAAGCTTGTGCATCTTCATTTCGTCTGTCTCAGCTCTTAACTAGTTTTTAAAAATTATTTTTTCTAACTAAATTATACAGCTAGCACCTATCATTACAAAAGAAAATTAAGGTAAAGCTTCCTTTTATGGATCTAATGTGGGGGTTTTTTCTTTAAATCCCACCTTCTCTCCCCCATAAACATTTATGTTTCTTCCCCATTACCAGCATCATCATCAACCCAATTTATGTCACTTTTAAGAGATGGCTGTCATTGGGTCATCATCAGCTAAAGCATTTACTCTCCCTGTTTTGTGCACTGATAGTATATAGTCATATTCAACATTAAGTCAGTAAAAAATCAAATAAGTATTTTTACGTAATGAACAAAAACAAGAAGTAGTACATTAAGTAGCTTAGTATAGAGGTTTATTAATGATATTAAATCCCCAACACAAATCCATCTAGGTTATTTGATGTTTATCAGGGTTAAAATTATATATTCTCCCTCTGTTTCATTTTCTCTTCCCTATCATAAACAAAAGTACAGAGACTGAAGAAGTGTATGCGACAAGATAGAACTCTATGTAGGATGGCACCTGGAGTATGTCTTCTTTTAATGTCAGTTGCAGTGAAATTGCATGCAACAATAAGTTTCATGCTTTGGAGGAAAAAATATCTCCCTCTGGGGTGTTAGGACACTGAATTGGGATGCATCTCGGAGGGAAAAGCAACATTGTCTGAGGGCAGATATAATCATGTGCCATGTACAGTTGCCTTACATATGGTAGTTATTCAACAAACAGTTGTTCAGTGTATGAGTACTAAGATAGTATACTGTACCATCAAAAGTGAGGATGTTGTTTTCAGACATAGCTGAAATTATCCTGGTTCTGCATGTACTAATTCTAGGCGAGTTATTTAACTTTTCTGAGCCTTTGGTTCCTTCTCTTTAAATGGAACTAACAATGGCATTTAGGAGATTAAATATGTGAATGTATGTAAAAAGTACATGTTGAAAAAAATAAGCATTCAACAAATGGTAGCTTTGATTATTAGTGTTGACAGACAAAAAGAGCTAAGTGAAATGGCTTGTGAAAAGACGTCACTTTTTGTGACACTACATTTGAAGGTCTTTTATTTTTCTCAGATAAGTAAAAGGACAAAAGGGACACTCACATAGGCCTTAAGGTTTAGAACAAACTGATCCACATAGTACAGATCTCTGTGAAATGGGAGTTCTAATGCTGTCTTTTCCATACTCTTGACTTGTTTCTCTTAATTTTTGACAGTGAAGCCATCTTATAAAATATAAAACATCTGTATTGATGAATACACATATGTCCTTCCATAACAAAGAAAATGGGTTTATTAGGAAATCATTTACTTTTTAGAAACTTTAGGCTCATTAACTTTCTGATTTTCTATCTTCTTGTAGCTTACTTGTTTGTAAACATGCTTCCTAGCACTGTGTAAATCGTGCCTGCGTGCTCAGGAGCTCTCCTGTTTCCTTTCATTTAACCATCTTTCCTTTCATTTTAACCATCATGCCTTGCGTTTGATCTGACACCTTTCATTGAGTTTTGGGAAGACGATGACTCTCAAAAGATGGTGGTCTTTGTTCAAGGATGCTAAGCTAGTAACCTAAAAGATTATTGGTACATATTACTTGAAAGCAATGTGAATTAGATATACTTGCCTTCCTAATAATCAAAGTCAGTTAGCCTCATAATTCTTACAGACGATTTTTTCAACAAATAGAGAAATCAAGCAGTAGAACAATTCCTTGACCAAAAGGGACTTTCAGCACATCAGTGATCAAGGGCTTTCTATTCAATCTGTCATCCCAAACTCTTCCCCTCTAAGAACAAGGAGAAAAGCTGGACAAAATGAGAAAATCATGAGCTTGAGAAACCAGGGAGCAACAAAGCTAGTGACAACACAAAAGGAAAAGAAAATCAAGAGATGTATGCCCAGCATTTGGGATTGCTTTTCCTATATGCCTCCAGAAGACATTGAAAAGTTAAAAGTAGCTTTCTGAAGACCTACCTGTCCAGGGAGATAAAAATTGGAGTCAGGTCAGGCTAGGGAGATAAAAATTAGAAGAAGATGAGCTCTGGTAAAACGTCTGGACTTTTGGTTGGGACTCTGAAAGGATGCACACTAGGAACAAGGATAAACTAGAACAGACCCCCGATTCAAATCATGTCAATCTCCACCTGAAAGATGGAAATTCTAGTTCCCCCCATAGCTTTCCCAGAAGCAAACGTATATCATCACGGGAAGAAGAAAACTATTCTGGGCCTCAAAATACCTCTACAATTTGTGTATACAATATCCAATAGTTAATCTTAAAATAACCAGGCATATAAGGAGACAAGACAACTTAGTAGAAAACTAAAATGTGCTCAATAAGTTCAATGAAATAAAAAGTAAATTTTAGAAACGTGATGGAGTTCTGGAGACTATAAAAAAGAACAAATGAGAGTTGTAGACCTGAAAAATACAATTGAAATTAAGGCTAAACAGATGAATTTAACTGTATATTAGATCCAGATGAATAGAGGCTTGTTGAAGTCAAAGACAGGTCTGAAGAAACTACCAAAACTGAAACATGCAGAGATAAAAGGATGAGAAATACAGAATAGATGATAAAGCAAACAAACATGGGGGGTATGGTTACTGGAGTACCAGAGAAGAGGAGAGATGGGGAAGAATAGATATAGGCTGAGACCAAGCTATCAAAATGCATTATGAAAACCAGGCAAGATAAAACCACAAAACCACATTTAGGCACATTCTTGTAAAGATGCTGAAGATCAAAGAGTAAATCTTAAAGCATCAGGGGAAAAAAGGTTGTTTACCTTAAAAGGAATAATATTAAACTGAGAGCTGATTTCACAGACACTGCTGAGGGCAGGATACCATTATGAAAACAAATGAACTACAAAAAAAGTCTTCACACTAAAAGGTACAATTCTAGCCCCCTTCTCCCCCAATTCTCAGAATATGGCCAGAAAACTGGAAGGTTCTTCTGTGGGCAATTTGCCCAGCCACAAGGAAAGGCAGAAAGGCAGACATAAACTGTTAGTTGGGCATCTAAAATGTCTGGTGGCCTGTGGTGGACTGGCACCCAAGCACACAGTGGCTTTAGTCTCTCTCTCTCTCTGTCTCTCTCCTTCCTACCTTCTTTCCTTCCTTCTTTCCTTCCTTCCTTCCTTTTCTTTCTTTCTTTCCTTCTTCCCTTCATCCCTTCTTCCCTTCCTCCCTTCCTCCCTTTCTTTCTTTCTCTCTTTCTCTCTCTCTCTCTTTCTCTCTCTCTTTGTCCTTCCTTCCTTCCCTCTTTCCTTCTTTCCTTCCTTCCTTCCTTCGTTCGTTCGTTCCTTCCTTCCTTCCTTCTTTCTTTTTCTTTCCTTTCTAGATGAGATCTCACTATGTTGCCCAGGCTGATCTTGAGCTCCTGGGCTCAAGTGATCCTCCCACCTTGGCCTCCCAAAGTGCTGGGATTACAGGCATGAGCACTGCACCCAGCCTTAGTGCTTTACTCTTAAACATAAGTACTTAACCAGGCTCCACCAGGAAAGCCTGTAATGCAGAAGAAAGAACCCAAAAACATAAAAATGAGAACTTGGAGAAAACAAATACAATGCAAGAAGAAGAAAGTTTAGAATAAAATGATAATTAAAAATCTCAGGAAAGTAAAGATGACTTTGTATCCATGAACAAGAGCAGAGTGATATTTTTTAAAAGAACAAAAACAAAAGTATGCTCATAGATACTAAAAATATAAGCCAGATATTTAAAATTTGACAGAATATCTGGAAAATAAAATTGAGGAATAATCAGAAAGTAGAAAAAGAAGAAAAAGATTAGGAGAAGGAAGAGAAAATTAGACAGTTTGTTCAGGAGTTCTAAGACCCAATATGTGCTGCAAAAAAAGGCAGGTTCTTAAATGCAGATGAAAAAGTTACCCAAGAAATAATTGAAGGAGTGTTTTCAGAACAGAGGAAAGGAATTTACGGAGAAGGTTCATCAAATATGCTGCATGGTGGATGGAAACAGGCCCATGTCAAGGCACACCATAACTAAGTTCCAGAACACTGGACACAAAGAGAAGGCTGCAGGAACTTCCAGATTACAAAAAAAAAAAATCATGGTCAAAACCAAAAAATATGTGAACCGAGTGGCATCAGACTTCTTGACAGAAACACTAGAGAAAAAAAAAATTACTTTCTGAAGGAAAATAAATCCTAATCTTAAATTCATCATCTAGCCAAAAGACTAACAAAATCTGGGGATGAAATACATTTCACATATAAAAAATCTCAAAAAATTTACATTCCACATACCTTTTGTCAGGAGGCCACCGAAGAGTGCTACACTACAGTTAGGAAGGTGTGGATTCAGCAAACAGGGGCTCAGACACAGGAGAGAATGCCGAGGGATGCACAGGATGATGCTGCCTGCCGGTCCTAGGACACCAGTCACATCGCAGGCCCAGAGGGCAGCCTGCCCAGATGGGAGTTCGAGAACAGGCAGCTCCAGGGGAGATTTGTCTCCAAGAAGATGGAGCCTGTGTAGAAGATGTTTCTGAAAGTACTGAGCAGCAATTTGCCTCTTTGGTTGAGGGAATGAGTTTGTGATAAATGTGATGTCCATGATAGATACATGAAAACCACATGAAAACAATTCCTGGAAACATGAACGTTGTATAAGAAAGGAAACTTCATCATAGGCCATTTTTTTAATAGCTCAGCTGAGTTTAGTATTTGCATACTCATGATGGTACAAATGCAAATATCTATCTCACCAAAAAATAAATGTTAACTATATTGGGATGATGAAGAGAAGACAGTGAAAGAGAGAGAAAGAGAGACATGGAGAGAGGGCAAGAAAAAAGCTATTAATATTTACCACGGGGAGAAATAAATGAATACCATGCAAACTGAAAACTTAAGAAGTAGCAGTAGGGTACTTAGCAATATAGAGGCAAATCCATAAAGCAAAGGCTAAAAGAACTGACAGTGGTTGACTGTGTTAATGGTCAAGGATGTGCACCATGGGGAAGATGGGAGAGTGGATTCCAAGGACTGCTGCTTTCCACAATATGCCTTTTCCAGAACCTTTTGAAATTCTGTGTATGTATACCTTTCATACAAATTTTAAAAATTTAAATCACAGTGCAGAACAGTCTGTAGAGTATTGCACCATTTATGTAAGGAAAAACATGTATGCAAATATTGATCATAAAGTATATCTGGAAGGATCCTCGGAAAACTCTTAAGAATGGCTACCTCTGGGATTGGTAACTAGTGACCGTGCACTGGCAGAAGAGAGACTCTTCACCCTTTAAATCCATTTGAGTGTTACACTGTCTACATGTATTATTTATTTTTTTAAAAGCTTCTAAGAAACAAACTGGGAATGACACTGCGGCAAGAGAGCAAACAAAGTTAAAATTAAATGAGCTCTAAAAACAGTGACCATATCCTTTTAATATGAGTTATTTATTCAATAAATATAAATGTGTGTCTCCTTGTTACACAAGTAACACTATAGAACAAATAGAAGTTAAAGATAACAAAAAAAATCACTCCTCATCCCATCATGCAGATAACCACTATTAAATTTTTGGTGTGTATCTTCTGAATTTTTTACGGTATATGTGGTCTGTCTGTATTCCTACTCCCTCCCATGGGATAATACTATTTTGTTACCAGCTATTTTCACTCAACAGTATATTGTAGTCACCTAGTATGAATTATTAAGGAATATTCGTCTACAGATCATTTTTACTGGCTAATTTTATTGCATCATTTGACTCTACCACAGTTGATTTAACTAATCCCCTACTGATAGATTGTTCCCAGTTTTTTACTACTATAAGCAATGCTTGTGTCTCAATTTTGCTGACATCTGTAACTGTTTTCTTTGACTAAATTTCTAGAAATGCAGTTGCTGGGTCAAATGACATGTGTGTAACTAAGTCTTGATACATATTGTGAATTCTCTCCCAGAGAATTTGTACAGTTTATATCCTACCCCCAGCACTGTTTAAAAATTTCACTCCTAGATTCTTGCTAACATTTCTGTGGATTTTTTTTTGGCCAAGTCTGACAGATGAAAACATATTTTATTGTTATTTAAGTTTGTGTTTATTTGGCTTATTGGTGAGGCTGGACACCCTCCATATATTTACTGACCAACAAATAAATACTACTTTTGAGCCCTTTTCCTATGCCTGGTACTAAGGGAAGAGATAGAGGGTAAATAGAATTTTCCTTCTTCAAAGAGTTTATAATCTCATAAAAGAAACAAATATACAAACAATACAGCTGGGTTATAATGGGAAGCACAGAGGAGGAAGTGATTCATTCTCCTGTCAAATTGAAGTTTTTCATGGGTCGGAACATTTGAGTGAAGACTTGAAGGCCGAGGAGAAGAAAAACAGAGAGATGGGGATACACTTTCTGAGAGCAGCATATTTAAATGCAGATGACGCTTCGAACACTTGGGAAAGGTAAATGACCTGATGTCCTGGAAACTAAGCCTAGAAAATGCAGTGGGGCCATCTGACGAAGATTTGGGAGTAGATCCTCCAGGCCAGAAGCTCCTCTGGTACCCCGGTCTGGATTGTGGGCCGCCGTGTTGGCAGAGTCTGGGTGACTTCTCACACGGCAGTGACAGCCTGCCTCCCACCAAGATTCACACAAAATGATGGATTCCCCAGACAGAAAAAGTGAGTCCACGTATGGATCAAACAGAAAAAAGTGGGGTTCCTGAATTCTGAAACTCGTATGTAAAGTCGTGGCGGGGGGAGTGTGTGTATGTGCATTTTTTGATGACGGGGTTCCATGGCTTTCTCAAAGAGGATAAAAGACTCATCGCCTCTGATCCGGACATTGGAGAGCCGTGCAGAATCCCCAGCAGGAGAGCAGCAGGGTCAGATCACCGAAAGATAAACCTGTTGAAGCAGGATATTTCCCTGACCCCTTCACGGGACTCGCAAAGGGAGTGTCTCCTTTACTCAGCCCGCTGCTCTCAACACCTTGCGGGAGGGAGCACGCGAATGAGGTGGGAACTGGATGGAGCACATGAGTGCGGAAACCAGCCAACCACGTCGGCACCAGCAAGATCAAACACTACTCACTGGGACCGGCTGCGCCCCACCCCTCACAGGTGGGAGTGTGCAGGTGAGTGGGTGCAGGAGCCAGAGTGAGCTCTCATGGGTGTCAGCAGGAGCGAACTACATGCAAGCCCTGTGGCAGCATCCAAGCATCCTTTGGGGGTGGGAGGTCGGGTGGGGGCCAGCGGGCAGTCAGTGCCTGCAATCCCTGAAGCTCCAGAAGGTGTGTTACAGTGCTGTTTTAGCTCTGCCGTCTGCTGTGGACACCTTAGGTGTCTGTGCCAACCAGGGCAAAGGGCCAGCATGGCAGCCTTTTGTATCTGCACTCAGGGATCCCGAGCTCTTGTCCTGCAGCCAGGAAAAATGAGGTCACATGAACAAATTTAAGGATGGTAAATGTGGGAGATTTAATTGCCGATGAAAGTGGCTCTCAGGGGGAGAGGGAGCTGAAAAGGAGATGAGGCAGGTAGGTGATCTTCCCCTGAAGTCCGGCCATCTGCAGCCGGATTCTTCTCAGAAGTTATTCCATCAAGCTGTCCCCTCTGTAATCCCCAACATGCAGCTGCTTCTCCTCTCTGCCAGCTGAGTCTGGAGTCTTTATAGGCACAGGCTGGGGCATGGGGTGGGGCCATGGGTGGTTAAGGGAAAGGCAACATTCAACTGGGAAAACAGGGATATAAGTTCTCACTTTGGGCCATGGGTTCAGGCTTTTCAGCTGAAAGGTAGGGTTTCACCAGGGAGCCACCCTTTTCTACCTAGAATTCCTCTGCCCCCAGTCCCTATCACTGTCAGTAATGTAGACTGGGGAGGGTGCCAGCAGGAAGGAGAACTGAATGGGAAGTTTGGAAAATAACGTTAGTAGCGATCACCACTAACTGAACATGTAATCTATGATAGACGAGGTGCTAGATGCTTAGCACCCTTTTATTTTATCTTCAAGTTAACATTTAACATGAAAGGAAACCAAAACCTAGATTTTAAAATTAGTGCAAGGTCACTTGGCTATGAATGGCAGAGTCCATAGTTGACTACCAGGTCATGAGACTCTCAAGCCCACACTTCTGATTGTGACCTTAAATTGCCTCCCGTGTAAAGCCCTACACCATTTCTTCTGCATCTCATCTCCTAATTTTCAGTTAACTCTCTTAAGCAGCAAAGTGACTCACTTCAGGGAAAAGAACTGTTATGACAAGAGACCCCATTTAGAAGACAAAAAGGAGAAAGGGCCTGTAATCCCAGCACTTCGGGAGGTTGAGACAGGCAGTTTGCTTGAGGTCAGGAGTTAGAGACCAGCCTGGCCAACATGATGAGACCCCGTCCCTACAAAAAATATATAAAAATAAGCCAGGCATGGTGGCACATGCCTGTAATCCCAGCTACTCAGGAGGCTGAGGCAGGAGAATTGCTTGGACCCAGGAGGCAGAGGTTGCAGTGAGCCAAGATCGTGCCACTGTACTCTAGCCTGGGTGACAGAGTGAGTAAGACTTCATCTCAGAAGAAATTTTTTTTTAAAAAAAGAAAGGCCTTGGTGACCCTTCATTGTTCTTGTTCCACAAAGTATTGGTCATCTGCTGAGATAATAGTGTAACTGCAAAGAAATCCCTCACTCTGCACATTGCTTCCTATTGTTATTTGCTCTCTTTATTTCATAGAAGGAGATTCTTGCAGATTTCAATTGGCAAATGAGTTATTTGGAAGAGAAGCGCACAGTGCTATTTTCTTCAAGCTTCCTGGTTGTTAGCACTACAGAAAGCAAGTCTGTGTGAGCACAGCCACACTCCCGGTGATTGTTGAGGTGACATGTGCAAACAATGGTGTTCACTTGTCCCTTTTGTGGCCAATATTGAACACACAATAAGGAAACCTATAAAAGCTCTGGCTGCTTTACCTTGGGAGCTGAGCACTGCATAAGTGTACTGCTGCCCTATTGTCAAATAAAAAGCAAATGTTATCTTTAGATATGTGAAACCTCAGAGGGGAGGGCTTAACACTCATCACTGGTGGTCATGGAATTCTGAATTGCAAAAGATCATAAATTTTCCGTCTTTCGCACAGTCATATTCCCTGCAGGCACGCACATACCTCCTGTACATGTTGTTTACGAGCTGCTGAAACAACTCTGGCTTTCTAGTTCCAGATCGCAGAAAAAACAAAGGCAGGTATGGCTGACATTTTCATGGAAAGCTTAGGAAGGCTCATTTTTTTTTATCATCCTTGGAACAAATAGATGGAACCCTGTATTAGGTTTCTCTTGCTGGGTAGCAAATTACCACAAACACAGCAGCTTAAGGCAATACTAACTTACGATCTCAGTTTCCGTGGGTAAGGGGTCCAGCCATGGTCAGGCTGGATTCTCTCCTTAGGATCTCAAGAGGCTGAGATCAAGGTTAGCCAAGCTCCATTCCTTTCGGGAGTCTTGGTGAGGAAAAGATCCACTGCTGGGCCCCCCAGGTCATTGGCAGAATTTTTTTCCTTGCCGTTGAATGACTGAGTCCCTCAGTTTTTTTGGTGGCCCTCAGGAACTGCTCTCAGCCACTTTGGAGTTCCTCGCCATGTTGTCCCTTCCTTAGGCCCTCTGTGCTTGGAATCTTTTCACCAGGAAGAGTATAGTCTGGTTAAGTCACGACTGCTGAGGATAATCTCCCTGTCTTAAAGTCAACTGATGCTGGGCGTGGTGGCTCACACCTGTAATCCGAGCAATTTGGGAGGCCAAGACAGGGAGATCATAAGGTCAGGAGATGAAGACCATCCTGGCTAACACAGTGAAACCCTGTCTCTACTAAAAATACAAAAAATTAGCTGGGCGTGGTGGCGGGCACCTGTAGTCCCAGCTACTCGGGAGGCTGAGGCAGGAGAATGGCGTGAACCCAGGAGGCAGAGCCTGCAGTGAGCCGAGATCGCACCACTGCACTCCAGCCTGGGCGACAGAGCGAGACTCCTTCTCAGGGAAAAAAAAAAAAGTCAGCTGATTTGGGACCTTACCTACATGTGCTAAATCCTTCACAGCAACACCTGGATTTGTGTTTGACTAAGTAACTGCGGGAAGATAATCGTGCTCCAAGAGGTGGAGATCCTGGAGGGCAGCTTAGAATTCTGCCTATCACAGTCCCACAGCCTCTCCTTTCCTGGCAAGAGTCTTGTATGTTAAATGCTTCCTTAGCATCCATCTTTGTTTTCTGTTTTGTAATTTTTTTTTTTTTTTTTTTAGCAAATACTATTGAACTCATAATTGTATGTCACGTGGGGCATTTCAGATTTGGGGAAAATGATGACAATAGTTTCCATTCTTGAGGACTTGCTTTGTGCCCAACACTGTGCTGAGATTTTACCTGCACTCTCTCACTCATCCATCCCCATAGCTCTATACGGAAGGTACAGTCAATATCCTGAGCTACAGATGAGAAACCTGAGACCAGGCATACATAGTTAGGAGGCATCCCCAAAGTTCCACATCTGGAAAGCAGCAGAGCAGGGACTCAAATCTGCATCCCTTTGCTTCAGCGCCCTCCCTCCTACCCTATTTCCATCAGCTACTATTTTGCCCCATTGTGGTTCTGAAAGAGTTACGAAATGCCCTCCACAGCTGTGATGATTATCATTCATCCTTTCCTTTTTTAGTCAAATTTTCCATTTAATAACAGAAAATGTCACGCTGACCAAGCCCTCCCTAAAAGCAAAGGATAGCCCTAAAAGTCAACCACCAGAGAGACACAAAGATGATAGAGTAGTTTCGAGGCTGACTCATGTAAGGTAAGAGCAGTTCAGTGCCTTAGCGTCTGGCATTTTAATGTGTCTTGGTCTTGGATTCTATGATATATTTTCCTGTCTGGTTTTCTGCCAAGCATTGATTAATAAGCTTCATCAGAAAACTCACCAATTCAGCCCTGAAGAACAACTTCAGGTCTTTCCAGAAGAGCCAACCTATGTCAGCAGGAAGCAGAAGAGAAATGGTACACATCCATTGAAAACTAATGTCCCCTGGCTTGAAAGACCACTTATGCTGATGACACTCTCACTTTATCGTGAGCAGAGGTTTGGCCTGTGCTACCAGGTAGAGGAGGAAAACACATTATTGGAATAGGAAAGATGACATTGATGGTACTTTCTCTTTCTGCAAGGCATTTTGCTTTTTGATGAAAAGACAAAAATGGCATTATCTCACAGGGTGAGATGTCAAACATAAATGGCATTATGTTTTCATTGTAAGCGGAGTCACATAAATGAGCAAAGCTATGTAGGATGCTAACAGGCCACCAATTTGGGAAGAAGGGTCAACACAGTGAGATCTTCTTGCCCAGAACTTTCTTAGTTTCTCCTCTTAGAAGTTTCTCCTCTTGAGTTTCTCTCAACTTTCTTAGCTGCCCCTCCATTTGTCCTAAAAGCAGATGGATGTGAACTCTAACCCTGAAGTTCCCATAGGATCTGAAAGGCAATTCCCATAGGATCTGTGTTCTGATGGAGTAAGCTCTTCACCTTTCAAAATGTGAGATCTGGGAGAGTTGGGGGAAGATCTGAGGATGTGGCAGTAAAGTGAACCAACAAGGAAACTTTGGCAGACAGCAGCTAGCAGCTCAGCACACTCATCTCTCTTTACTCTGGACCCAGGGCTAGACTACATTTCCCAACCTCCATTGGGGTTAGGCTGCATTGACTCAGTTCTGGCCAGTGGAATTGAATGGAAGTGATGTGCACCACTTCCAGGCATGGTGCATAAAATCCTAGCACACAACCCTCCTTTCTCTTTCTTCTCTTACTGGCCAGATGGATGTCAATATGGATCTCTTAGAAACCAAGAGTTAAATATGTCGGAATCTGTTCAGTAGAGATCCTTGAAAGACTAAATGGAACAGAAGCCCATCCTCACACCTGTCACCAATTGGAATTCACGTGGGCCCGAAATAAGCTTCTGTTGTATAAAGCCATTGAGCATCAGGGGTCTTTCTGTTGCAACAGCTACCACAGACTTATCTATAATAATAGCCTAGAATTTCAAAACAGCAAGTAGGGAAAACAGTTCTAAGAAAGGAGAAGGTCTGGTTACTCAAGCATGAGAAATCCATTTCCATCTATTGCTTTGATTGTGTATGCCAACTGAAAATGATAAAAGTCAAAGATTCCTATCTACTGTAATATAAATTCAAGATGAAATGAAACTACCTTGATCCATTTTAAAATGTCTACAGAAAATTGAATTTGCACTTACAGCTCTTTTAGAACACATTTTTATGTCATTTTCTGTGATTAATGTGTTAGAGGATTTTAGTGTTGTCACTTTGAGACTGTTAAAATGTTTCTTTTGATAAATTAGGAAGATGCATCAGAAATTATTTCTTTGAACCTAAGTATGGAGAGAACATTGTAACATTCAATCCTTATAGTTTCTCTTGGCAATAATAATGAAGCTACAGTCCTGAAAATTAAATGTATAAGGATTATTGCCTTTTACTAATATTTTAACACAAAATTATAAACAAATACAGATGAGTGCTCCGGAGAGACAGAGACTTTGTTTACTGTTTTCTGATTATGTTCGTTCTCTGCTAGAACCAAGTTACTGTGAGTAGACAAGTTTTCGGAAAATTTTGAAAAATAGATGAGTCTTTCAAGATTCATCATTTTTTCATGCGCATCCTTTGAATACAGACAATGATCATACAAACATCTCCATCCAGGTCGTACTTTATCTAGGTCGTACTTTAATGTTTAATTGTTTTTTTTTCTGTTTCTACGTCGCTTTGGGATTTTCCATATTTGAAGATTTATGAGTAATAATAGGACTCTTGGCTTAGTTATATCTGTAGTTTCCATTAATACCAAAATTAAAATTTCCTCATTATCATTCATCTACATCCTCATTTATATACAATTTAAAACCTTGAAAAATGTTCTTCTTTCCTTTATTTAATTCATTTAAATTTTAAAATGCAATTTACTTATTTCCCATGTAGATTTTCAAACCAGGAAGAAATGTAACTAGCCTTTCTGCTCTGTCTTACATTTGTCCTTAATTATAAATTGGGAAATTGACATTTTGCTTTAAATATTAGATTTTCCTTATTTAAGTACCTGTGAGCCTATTCCTGAGAGAGTGACCATCGGGCCCACTGACCGAATCTATTTTTTTAATCTGCAGTGGCGCCAGACCAGGATTTTGGTGACATTCCAAGGCACTGTCACCCTGTGAGATTCTGCCTGGATGAAATCTCTAACTCTTGCCTGCAATCTGCAATGTACATTTATGTCACTTACAGAGATCATCAGTGTAACTCTGACCTAAGTTTGTCAGGAGGTTTCCAGTTCGTGGTACCTAAGCCCCGGTAGAGCTACATGTGTTTTTACATTTCTCCTTTTTTTCCTTTTTGTAGAAGAAGTATATCATAGAATTAAGTGAAAGAAGGATAATCTTAGGCTGGAATGTCCTCTGGAGTCCCGCTCAAATAGTAAAATTTGCATTTCTTTTCAAATCCACTGTTTTCTACTGTATGCATTACTTTGGGGGGCTTCTTCTGTGGCACCAAACTTGGGGAGCTTCGTGAAGCTTCCTGGGAGATTCACAAGGAAGATTCGTGAAGGAATACTCAAACTCTTTTCTGATGAACTGGAAAGTGTGGCTTTTCCTCTCAGTTATTGTCCTGGAAGCATCTAAATACTCTCCACATCTCTTCTTTTGCAGCTTTTTCTCAGTGCATATTGGTAATAACTAAATATTTTCTATAAAGATTAATCCACATAAGTACTTCTGAGTAATGTCTTTCCCAAAATAAAACAGGACTTTCATAATTGATCTAAATGACAAAGCAATCAAAATGGGGAAAGGATTTATTTTATTTTAAGTTCTGGGGTACACATGTGCAGGATGTGCAGGTTTGTTACATAGGTAAACGTGTCCCACGGTAGTTTGCTGCACCTATCGACCCACCATCTAAGTATTAAACCCAGCACGCATTAGCTATTTTTCATGATGCTCTCCACCCCTCTGCCCCCCAACGCCTGACAGGCCCTAGTGTGTGATGTTCCCCTCCCTGTGTCCATGTGTTCTCATTGTTCAGCTCCCACTTCTGAGTGAGAACACGTAGTGTTTGGTTTTATGTTCCTGTGTTTGTTTGCTGGGGATAATGGCTTCCAGCTCCATCCATGTCCCTGCAAAGGACATGACCTCATTCAAAAGAATGTTTTTTATTTGATGCTCTTTATTAACTTTGAGATTTTTGTTTTTATAGGCAGTTAAACAAATTAGAATTTTAGTAATATTAATAATATAGTGCAATATAATTAGGAATCACACCACCTGATAATTAAGCCCAATTTCACATTTGGAGGGAAAAGAAAATGTGTGTGGCACATTTGTCAGACATTCAAAGGGTTTCAACATCCTTTCCTCCTGTTCTTTAGATTCCCCTGAAGCACTTTCACTCTGGCCTCCTTCTGAATTCCATTTTTGTTCTTGAAATATTGGTCTCACTAGTGTCATTGCTGTCAGCTCCTCAGGGTGTTTATGTATTTCCCACAACACCTGGACGTGAGAGCCATTGACTATGTATTTGTTATATTTACTTGAAAAGTCCAAAAACAATTTGCTCATTACATTTGTAGAAGACTTGGAGGGGTAGGAGGAGTGGTCCCTAATTATTAGTAGTAGTAGCTAATAAGTTGAGTGTCATAGTCAGAATTATAAAAGTTCTCAAAAGGTGAAAACCTTGTAAAAATAGAAAATACTAACACCTCAATTCAAAAATACAGAAATCAAAATTAAGGAGAAAATAGATGTGTTTAATAGCATATTACACATCACTGAAGAGAGAGCTAGTGAACTGGAAGAGAGCTCAAAAGAAAGCATCAAAAATGAATCACAGAAAACAACAAACAGAAAATGCAGATGAGGCTCAGAAACAGAGATAGGTTGAGATATACAAATATTATAGTGTTACAGTTGCCTACAACGTTCAGTACAGTAACATGCTATACAGGTTTTAAGCGTAGGAGCAACAGGTTATACCATGTAGCCTAGGTGTGTAGTAGGCTCCACTATCTCACTCTGCAATGTTCACACGGCAACGAAATCACCTAATGACACATTTCTCAGAATGTGTCTCTGTCGTTAAGCAACACATGACTGTATTTCAAAATAAGTTTGCAATTTTACCTAATGAGATTCTGATGAGGCTAATTATTAATTATTATAAATTAGTAAAAATCCAGATGACTTCTTATATTGTATTTATTAATGAAATTGGTTCATCCTCACTAGAACACTAGAAATTTTGCATTTGAAAAACGTTTCTTTTAAAAATTTCAAACTCAAAAAAAAAAACAAAAACAAAGGAAAAATAAATAAGAATAAAAAATAAAAATTTCAAACTCCATAAAGAATATTGTGCCTTCTTTGGTGTCTCAGAATCTGGAGATTATAGCAGATAATAATTATAAGCTTGTTGGAGAATTGGGCTGTTACCTTGAGAAAGAGATGTAAAAATCTCCACAGAGCATTCAAAAGTAAAATCGTAGGTTTGCTCTTCAGAATCAGATTGCTTTTTGAAAAAAGAAAAACCAACAAACATCCAGCTGCTTTAATTCAAAAAATAATGTTTGTCTCTGATGTTGAGTTCCACAGTGCCACCCATTTGAAGTGTAGAGGGCTTTGGCATCTATAGAATGAAAAGCCAAGAATATCTTCCCTGTGAACTTGTACTCTTGTGTTGCAGGCACACAAAAAATCCCTTTGGACGATTGAACCCAATGAAGGCATGGTTCCTCCAGAAACTGACATTCAACTGGCACTGACCGCCAACCTGAATGACATACTGACATTCAAAGACTGTGTCATTTTGGACATTGAAAATAGCAGCACCTATCGGATTCCTGTTCAGGCTTCCGGAATTGGTTCCACTATTGTTTCAGATAAGCCCTTTGCTCCAGAACTCAATTTGGGGGCACATTTTAGGTAAGGAAATACCATGGACCAGTTTTGGTAGATGTCACATATGTTGCATATGCTGAGCATCCCCTCTACTTTAGAAAATTATTTTAAGTCATTAAAACTAGCCACCTCAGTCCCTCTCCTTTCCCATCCTCACTCTTCTGCCTCCTGATGGGTATGTCAGCAACAAGAAGACATTTTCTAGCCATAACTTGGTTGCGTTCTCTAATCTGTGTCCCTTTACATGCGAGAAGAATATGGTTTGTAGGAAATGCATTCTTCTCTCAAACTGGCTACTCTGACTAATTTAGACTCTCAACCATAATTTCTCCTCTTTAATTCTAATACACTGTTAATCCCTCTCCATAAACATAGAAAATACAGATACAGCTTAGTGGTAACCTAAGCAGAATATACTTAGGAAAGTAAAAATTTACTGCAAGTGTATTTTATCAGGTATTGCAGAGCCAGCAGCTTTTTCAAAGCTTATGTCCTCTACTTGACTCCCCACCATAGCACCAACAACTTAGATGGTTTCCATTGGGTTTGCCTGATTACCCAGGAAAAGCTAGAGGGTCTAAATATTTACATAAGATGTGGTACAGTATAGACACCACTGAGCAGAACAATCTAAATATGGATATAAAAATCAGATTTGGGCCGGGCACGGTGGCCCAAGCCTATACTCCTAGCACTTTGGGAGGCCAAGGCAGGAGGATCACTTGAGCTCAGGAATTCAAGACCAGCCTGGACAACATGGGGAAACCCCATCCCTACAAAAATACAAAAAAATTCTGGATGTGGTGGCGGGTGCATGTAGTCCCAGCTACTCAGGAGGTTAATAGGTGGGAGAATCACTTGAGCCCAGGAGGCAGAGGTTGCAGTGAGCCAAGGTGGCACCACTGCACTCCAGCCTGGGTGACAGAGTGAGACCCTGTCTTAAAAAAAAAAAAGAAAGAAAAAACACACACGTATATATAGATACACACACACATATATATAGATATACGAGGAGATATATATATTTATAGAGCTGGGAGCAGTGGCTTATGCCTATGATCCCAGCACTTTATACTTTGGGAGGCTGAGGTAGGAGGATTGCTTGAGCCCAGGAATTGGAGACCAGCCTGGGCAACATAGGGAGACCCCCCACATCTCTACAAAATAAAAAAAAATTAGCCTCGCTTGATGGCACATGCCTGTTGTCCTACCCACTTGGCAGGCTGAGGTGATAAGATTGCTTGTACCCGGGAGGTTGAGGCTACAGTGAACTAGGATCACACAACTGCAACTCCAGCATGGGCGACAGAGCAAGACCCCATCTGAAATTAAATAAATAAATAAATATATATATATATATATGAGGTTTGAGTGTTAAGTGTAGAGGATATGTGTGGGGTTTGTTCTTGATTCCTCAGGAAAGTCATGTAGCTATCACTAGTTGGCTCCTGGGGGCCAGTTGAATTTGAACTTACCTGTTGCAGTACTGTGAATAGATCTCAGAAGGGTATTCCCCCTGCCTTCTGGGCTCACAGGCCCTGAAATCAAGTCATATATGCTGTGCTTGGAGATGTGACTGACATTAATCAGTTAGGAGCTCTCCCCAAAATCCCTCCCTCTGCTCCATCTACGAAATATGGGACTTGATTGAAAATGCCGTAAACTAGTAGAAAATTAAGTAAAAAGCAAGTCACATGGTTGAATTGCATGCTTTTAGACAAGTATCCAATTATATTTTTCGAGTCAACTAAATATAAGAATCCTCCTCTCTGCCTGTCTGTTGGCCGTAAGCTAGGGTAGTTTATCATTGCATACCAGTGCTTCTAGTTTCAAATTTCTTTTCATGCACTCAAATATAATTGTAGAAAACAATACATGGCAAACCAGATCTAATTACATGTTCTTTTAGATCTACAAATAGTGTCAAGTAGCCTTCGAAGGATATTCTGACACATGGAATTGGAGGGTTAGCTAACAGTTTTCTATCAATATAAAAGCAAACTGTAGCTTTTAGTTGCTAGTTTGACCTCTGCCTAAACTTTTTGACATAAAATCACTATGCTCGCAATCTCCAGAAGAATTGCCAAAAGTAGGGCTGGGTAAACTACACCCCTCTGCCTGCTTTTGTCAATAAAGTTTTATTGGAACACAGCCATGCCCATTTTGTAACGTATTGTCTATGGCTGCCTTCACACTACAAGGGAAAGTTGAGTAGCTGTTACAGAGACCATGTGGCCCAAAAAGCCTAAAATATTTCTTAGTTAGTCCTTTAAAGAAAAAGTTTGCCAACCTCTGGTCTAAAGAAATAGCCATATGCCAGTGCTTCTAATTGCATGTTTTTAGACAACTCCCTAGGTTTTCAGAACTTCCATTTCTTGATCTATAAAATGGTAGTAAATATACTTACCATGACTAGATTGCTGTAATGATTGAATGATGTACTGTGAATAAGTAACAGACATCCTGCCTAGTAATCAGTATGTGTTTTTTATAAACAGTATATGGTTTTATAAACAGTATATGTTGTTTATTATTTCCCCCAAAAGCCTACTGCTAGCCATAAACTACCAAGTAAAGTAACTCCCTTGAGCATGCCCCGTGGACACAGATTCACAATGTATTTAGATAGAAATGGTTATACCTGACAACTAGCAAATATTCCTTCTGATTATTTATTTGATGGTTCGACTTACCAGGCATGATATCATTTCCTAAGGAGGAATAGATGGGATGAAATCTCAAAGCCTAATAAAATTTAAAAAATAAAAAACAGTCCTGAGATGAGTTTTTCCCTAAGAATAAATTTTAAAGTAAGCCTGTGGGGGGAAAAAAAATCCCAAACAAACAAAAACACAATTGAACCATATCCAAGATCTTAGAAATCCTAGTTTTTTTTAGCAAATAGCCAGGCAATCAGAATGTTCTTAGTAAATATTTGTGGAATATATGAATGCATGATGAACAAATGAATACATGAAATTGCAACATATTTAAAGCACATTAGTCTGAGATAGGTGACCAATCACGGTGGTGTTCTGGCCCATTGCAGTCCCCTGGCCTTTGTTAAAGCTTAGGGGATATGCATGGTTTTTCTTCAAAGCTTCCTTCAAATTGAGCCCATCATTACGGGACATTCCACTCAGTCAGTAGTAATTTTCTCAGCACAGCTTGAAACCTGCTTTTCCTCCAGTAGGTATTTTGCTTTCCTTTCACTCTTCAGAGCTATTTCTCTAAATAGAATTGCTTTTCACATGAACTGAATGTGTCCTGCAGTGTGTGGGGCCTACTGGGGAAGATTGACGGGGAGTGGAAAATTTCCACAGCCCCTTACGTGGTGATGCCAACTCTGGGACCAAACCCAGGTCTGTGATTCCACACCTCTTGGCCCCCTGAGTAGATACTACCTTGTCCCATCACTGTGTTAGTTCCTAGTGGCATCGTAACTTAGTCTTCCTACATTAAAAAAAAAAGTCTTATATTGTGGCTCACTGTTTTAAATCCTTCCAGAAGAGTAAATCCCAAGGGTGTAGAGCTGAACAGAACATACCTAAATGGAATCCTCTCAACACCTGCCTCTTCTTTTTCAGCCTGGATACCCATTATTACCACTTTAAGTTGATCAACAAGGGACGTCGGGTCCAACAGTTGTTCTGGATGAATGATAGCTTCCAACCCCAGGCCAAGCTGAGTAAGAAGGGCCGGGTTAAGAAGGGACATGCTCGTATCCGGCCCCAGCCCAGTGGCTGTCAGGAGCCCAGGGATCCACAGAGCCCCGTGTTTCATCTCCACCCCGCCAGCATGGAGCTGTACCCAGGCCAGGCAGTCGATGTGATACTCGAAGGCTATTCTGCTACTCCCAGGGTAAGGGGACAGCACATTTGGAAGCTATTGCTTTTTCCTAATTAAATCTCTACTGTATCTATTTCTTTTTTTTTTTCTTTTTTTTTTTTTTGAGACGGAGTCTCGCTCTGTTGCCCCGGCTGGAGTGCAGTGGCCGGATCTCGGCTCACTGCAAGCTCCGCCTCCCGGGTTTACGCCATTCTCCTGCCTCAGCCTCCCGAGTAGCTGGGACTACAGGCGCCCACCACCTCGCCCGGCTAGTTTTTTGTATGTTTTAGTAGAGACGGGGTTTCACCATGTTAGCCAGGATGGTCTCGATCTCCTGACCTCGTGATCCGCCCGTCTCAGCCTCCCAAAGGCTGGGATTACAGGCTTGAGCCACCGCGCCTGGCCTGTATCTATTTCTTAGGAAAGTTCCTTGACATTTATCTGAGGAAGGATATGGTTTCTCAAGGATTGTGTGCAGTCCTGAGTTACCATGGTAGCATCTGTTGCTTTTGGGGTGCAGCTCTGCTCAGTCGTCGATTTGTTTCTATAGCTACTGTGAACCCAATCTTGAGGGAGGTTCTCATGCCCAGGGTCCACAGTGACAAGCCAGCAAGTCTCTGGTAGAAAAACATCCAGTTTTTAGCCAAAGCAGAGTCTCCTATTAACACTTAGCAGGATTAATTTAATATTCATTCAAAAAGGGTGTTTATATCGACACACTGGGCTGCCTCTCCTATTCAGGTATTGGGACATCCCTGTTCCTTTCTTTCCAGACTGACTACAACTCACATTTCAAAACATCTTTTTTATGCGTTAATAAAAGAACCACATTTATCTTCAGCAACTCTGATTCCCTGCCTTCATTTACATGATCTCCATACATTCTACCTAAAACATTTCAGTAGATCCAAATCTTCTGTCTGTTTATCCCTATTCTCTCACAGTGTGGAAATTGTTAAAAAAACTAAAGGAAAGGCTTTCAAAGTCACTTAAGAGTCTCTCCCTCCCCACAAAATGCAGACCTTGTAGATGAGAAATGATGCTTGCTTAAGATCCTGCTTGTGTCGCCAAATTTGGAGGTAATACTGACTTTTCCCCACACGAAATAGGAAGCAAAAAGAACTTTGTCTCCCAGTAGACACAGCTGGAAAGCTAGTCCCTTGCTTAGCTTCTCTAAGGTCACAGATTCCACTTTATTTCGTTAGACTATTTCTTCATAGAGCATTTTCAGGTAAAATGCATCCTCAGTTCCAAAAAAAAGGGGGTTATCCCTCATTGTGGAAAAGGTAATGTGTTCCTTCTCTCTGTTATTCAGGTGATCAGCCAACTTTTATTGTATGTATACCATGTAACAAATACTGTGCTAAGCACTGAGGATGCAAAGATGAATAGAACACAGGCCGTTATCTCAAGACACTGACAGCTGTTGGAAGAGCATATTTATAATGTGGTTATCAAGAGTTGTCCATATTTTTGAAGGCATTAATTCTGAGCTGCTGGGGGACTAAACTCAGCTTAAGCTTTACTAAAAACTTCCCTGAATGTTCTTCTAAATCATGCTACATAAATGAGAAGAGACTGGAATGCATTAACATCCCTAACCTGGGCACTCTTCAGTATAACCTATTCATGCTACAAATTCACTTTTGATCTTTCTGCTTTATAAAAATCTAGGCTTTTTGAGTCCAAAGAAATATTAATTCCTAATGCATGATTTTTAAATGTTTAAGTATAAAAGGCCAAAATTTGGCCGGGCACGGTGGCTCACACCTGTAATCCCAGCACTTTGGGAGGCCAAGCTGGGTGGGTCACCTGAGGTCAGGAGTTCGAGACCAGCCTGACCAACATGGAGAAACCCTGTGTCTACTAAAAATACAAAACTAGCCGGGCATGGTGGCACATGCCTTTAATCCCAGCTACCTGGGAGGCTGAGGCAGTAGAATCACTTGAACCGGGGAGGCAGAGGTTGCAGTGAGCTGAGATTGCACCATTGCACTCCAGCCAGGGCAACAAGAGCAAAACTCCATCTAAAAACAAAAAATAAAAATAAAAAGGCAAAAATTTTCCAACTACAGTTTTCAATAGTTTAATAAGAAATCATATAACTACCATTGAACTATAAGCCCCATGAAAGATTTTATCTGTCTCGTTCATCAGTGTTTGGTACTCCCAGCACCCAACACAGCTCCTGATGCATAAAAGATCATAATATAGCTATACATATGTATATAGAGCTGAATGTAAATCAACTGCCTCAGGGCAGTCAGAAATAAATACAGAATCCATCAAAGCCATGTTTAACTAACAAAAACATAATCATGTGACAAACAGCAGCCCCTGAAGCGTGCTATTCAGAAAAGTGCTCTTCCTTGTGTCCCCAGACAGGTAGTGGGAAATCCATTTTCTCTCAGTGGGTAAATAAGTATTCTGAGTAAGTATTAAGTTATAGTTGTTCCCCAAATGCTGGCTTATCTCACTGGCAGATAGTTAAAGAGAAGCTGGTGTGCCACGCCATCATCGGGGCACAGAAAGGGAAGAGCTTGTTGATGGCTGTGAACATCACCTGTGAGTTCGTTGCGCCTCTCATCCAGCTCTCCACCAAGCAGCTCATCTACAGACTGGAGAAGGTCAGTGGCATGTGCTGGCGAGGGCTGGGTGCTCCAACTGGGGTCAGCATGTTTACATTTTCATTTCGAAAGCTAAATTAACGGGCGTCCTTTTCCACCCATTGCTCAGCCCATGTTTTTTAAGCTTCAGAGGCCAGTACACATTCAACTAAAAATTTTGAATCTAAACCTACAATCCTTTGACATGTAAGTTGCTGTGGAAATTCTATTTCCATCATTCCTGATGTCTAAGACCTAAGGGAAGTGGTATTCCAGTGCACTGAATATGCAATTTAATCAATCATCTTACTTTAACCAGGTAAAATAAACTCGAGGCAGAGGAAGGATTGGAGTAGAATTATCGTAGAATTATCGATAATTATAATTATCAGTAAGAATATCTACCACTGATTGATTAGTATGTGCTAGACACGGAGCCATGTTCGTTACATACATTTACCCAGTAGTCCCTCACAGCAACCATATGCAGCAGGTTCTGTTATCATTCCCGTGATGCACCTGTCTCTTATACACATCTAGATGTGTATAAGAGACAGCTGGAAAGCTAGTCCCTTGCTTAGCTTCTCTAAGGTCACAGATTCCACTTTATTTCGTTAGACTATTTCTTCATAGAGCATTTTCAGGTAAAATGCATCCTCAGTTCCAAAAAAAAGGGGGTTATCCCTCATTGTGGAAAAGGTAATGTGTTCCTTCTCTCTGTTATTCAGGTGATCAGCCAACTTTTATTGTATGTATACCATGTAACAAATACTGTGCTAAGCACTGAGGATGCAAAGATGAATAGAACACAGGCCGTTATCTCAAGACACTGACAGCTGTTGGAAGAGCATATTTATAATGTGGTTATCAAGAGTTGTCCATATTTTTGAAGGCATTAATTCTGAGCTGCTGGGGGACTAAACTCAGCTTAAGCTTTACTAAAAACTTCCCTGAATGTTCTTCTAAATCATGCTACATAAATGAGAAGAGACTGGAATGCATTAACATCCCTAACCTGGGCACTCTTCAGTATAACCTATTCATGCTACAAATTCACTTTTGATCTTTCTGCTTTATAAAAATCTAGGCTTTTTGAGTCCAAAGAAATATTAATTCCTAATGCATGATTTTTAAATGTTTAAGTATAAAAGGCCAAAATTTGGCCGGGCACGGTGGCTCACACCTGTAATCCCAGCACTTTGGGAGGCCAAGCTGGGTGGGTCACCTGAGGTCAGGAGTTCGAGACCAGCCTGACCAACATGGAGAAACCCTGTGTCTACTAAAAATACAAAACTAGCCGGGCATGGTGGCACATGCCTTTAATCCCAGCTACCTGGGAGGCTGAGGCAGTAGAATCACTTGAACCGGGGAGGCAGAGGTTGCAGTGAGCTGAGATTGCACCATTGCACTCCAGCCAGGGCAACAAGAGCAAAACTCCATCTAAAAACAAAAAATAAAAATAAAAAGGCAAAAATTTTCCAACTACAGTTTTCAATAGTTTAATAAGAAATCATATAACTACCATTGAACTATAAGCCCCATGAAAGATTTTATCTGTCTCGTTCATCAGTGTTTGGTACTCCCAGCACCCAACACAGCTCCTGATGCATAAAAGATCATAATATAGCTATACATATGTATATAGAGCTGAATGTAAATCAACTGCCTCAGGGCAGTCAGAAATAAATACAGAATCCATCAAAGCCATGTTTAACTAACAAAAACATAATCATGTGACAAACAGCAGCCCCTGAAGCGTGCTATTCAGAAAAGTGCTCTTCCTTGTGTCCCCAGACAGGTAGTGGGAAATCCATTTTCTCTCAGTGGGTAAATAAGTATTCTGAGTAAGTATTAAGTTATAGTTGTTCCCCAAATGCTGGCTTATCTCACTGGCAGATAGTTAAAGAGAAGCTGGTGTGCCACGCCATCATCGGGGCACAGAAAGGGAAGAGCTTGTTGATGGCTGTGAACATCACCTGTGAGTTCGTTGCGCCTCTCATCCAGCTCTCCACCAAGCAGCTCATCTACAGACTGGAGAAGGTCAGTGGCATGTGCTGGCGAGGGCTGGGTGCTCCAACTGGGGTCAGCATGTTTACATTTTCATTTCGAAAGCTAAATTAACGGGCGTCCTTTTCCACCCATTGCTCAGCCCATGTTTTTTAAGCTTCAGAGGCCAGTACACATTCAACTAAAAATTTTGAATCTAAACCTACAATCCTTTGACATGTAAGTTGCTGTGGAAATTCTATTTCCATCATTCCTGATGTCTAAGACCTAAGGGAAGTGGTATTCCAGTGCACTGAATATGCAATTTAGTCAATCATCTTACTTTAACCAGGTAAAATAAACTCGAGGCAGAGGAAGGATTGGAGTAGAATTATCGTAGAATTATCGATAATTATAATTATCAGTAAGAATATCTACCACTGATTGATTAGTATGTGCTAGACACGGAGCCATGTTCGTTACATACATTTACCCAGTAGTCCCTCACAGCAACCATATGCAGCAGGTTCTGTTATCATTCCCGTGATGCACACGAGGAAACTGAGATACAGGTTAAGCTGGAGAATAATCAACTTAAAGTATTAGATTCACACTCTTTAACTTAAATGGCTCTACATAAGTGCAGACAGTAAATGTCAGAGTCAGGGGACAAGGGAGAGAAGGTAGTGGCTGCTGCTCAGGGCAGGGGGTCAGGATGGTGAAGCGGTGGGGTGGAGGAGATATCACAATAGGCTTGACCTGCCCCTAGACATGCTTCCATCCAGAATTAATTAGCATTCAAGACATGTAAGGAATGTCTGTTCTGAGTTGGGGATTGAGCTGGTACTGGAAATCTAGTGAACCAGACAGACATAACCAAAGCTAAGCTGGTTGACTTTAAACAAATTATTAAAATGTAATTGTTGAAGTCACCATTATAAACATTGATATGAGGAAGAGGTGCAAGGTGCTGGGAGGGCGTGTACTGGGAGACGTGATCTTGTTCGTCCATGTGGTCATGGATGGATTTCTTGAGCAAGTGCCTCAAGTTGAGACTCAAAGTAAAAATAGAAGCTAGTCTGGTGACAAGGGATGGGGAGAGAATTGTAGGCAGAGGGAATAGCTCACGCAAAGGGCTCAAGTTAGGAAAGGCCACCTTGGACAGAGAATGTGCCAAGGATGGCAAAAGTCCATCTGGAGATGTGCAGCCTGCCTGGGAGGCATCATCTGAACTTTGGGTTTTGTTCCGGATGGCCATTGGAGGGCTTCCAGGAAGGGAGTGACATGGTCAAATTGATTCACTGAAACCATCATGCTGGCCACTGAGTGGAATGTTTATTAAGGCCTCTCATGTGCCAGGCAGTGTTGGGGGCTAGAGATACACCAGTGAGAATAGTTCTCCCTGATAAATGCCACAGCCTACTGGGAAGACCAAGCATTAAGTAAGTCACGGCCCCACAGTGTGATCTTTGCTGTCACATAAAAGCAGTGGGTGTGGCAGTGCCTAACCAGTCATGAGGAATCAACTGGGCTTCCTTTCATTACCTGAAGGTTTGCAGAAGAATGTTCAAGACCATTTATTTTGGTAGTGGATTCCATCATATTTTGTTCATTAAAACAAATTAGTATCTATTGATTATCACCATGGAAAAGATGTTCTGCTAGGAGATGAAAAAAGGAGCCTGTGATCCAGTAGGAGAGGTGTGAGGTACAAGTTCAATTCAAATCAACAAGTAACTTTTGAGCAGGTGCATCAGTCACCTACAATATATGAGGCAGAAAAGACACAGCAGAGACCGTGGCTTGTCATTCTCAGCAAACTTAGACTGGAACAGAAAGCCAAACACTGCGTGTTCTCACTCATAAGTGAGAGTTGAACAGTGAGAATGCGTGGACGCGGGGAGGGGAACATCACACACTGGGGCCTGTCGTGGGGTCGGGGGCAAGGGGAGGGAGAGCATTGGGACAAATACCTAATGTATGTGGGGCTTAAAACCTAGATGATGGGTTGATAGATGCAGCAAACCACCATGGCACATGTATACCCATATAGTAAACCTGCACGTTCTGCACATATATCCCAGAACATAAAATAAAATAAAATAAAATAGTGAAGTAAAGTAAAGAAAAGTAAAATAAAATGGCTTAACAGATAAGTAGGGAAGGTGAACGTTGTTAGTTTAGCTTCCTGTCACTGAAATCCAAGCTAAACACGAAGCCAGCAAGCTCCATGAGACATGTAAAAGGAAAATACAAGAATTCCTGCTACAGTTATTAAGCTTTATTGCTCCATTTTAAATTCTTCATTTTTAAGTAATCAGGAAAGATGTTTATTGGCAACAGCTGCACTGAAGTTGGTGGCATTATATTTTCCCTAAATGCTGTTACTGGGAGAAAACTCAGTGAATATTTATTGAATTGCTATTCTGGGCAAGATGTTGTAATATATGTTAAATATGCAGCCTAGTTTCTTATTAGATTTGTCTAAGCCCATAAACACTCATAAAAATGTGTGGGGAGTGCTCTTTTTCTTCTCTTTATATACTTATGCCTTTTGCGGGGGCGGAGGTGGGCATGTTTTTATTTAAATGTCTATTGTTTGAATTTATTACTAGATTAAAATATGCACATATTTTGAATATGGCGGTAACTTCTTATTGAATTAAAAAGTGAATTGAGCTAAAGTTCCCTGCTTACTTTTTTCCATCCTTCTCTCTTTCCCCACAAAGATGAGAAGTTTGAAATCTATCCTACTACTTACTGTATTTTTCATTTTCATTTCCTGCTTACATTTAATCCACATCAGGGGCGATGAAGAAATGCAACTTCATTACCCAGCATATGCAAGAGACTTGTTAGGTCTCAGTATTCAGATTTAATTGTATAACATCCAATTATCTGTTCTGTCTCTCTGTTTTCAGCTCAAGGCAGTGCATCTGATTTGGTACATTAGAATATAATTATACCAACCCTGTCTATGGGAAGAATTTTTCTATAGCTGTTTCCTCAGATTTGGTCTACTTTATAACTATCGTACCATTCGTAAGCCACGGAGATGAAACCACATCTCTGTGAGATCGAAGAGGTCAATTGAAACTAGCAGCCACTTTTCTTCATGAAGTTCCAGCAGCACATTATGTCTGCTGATATCTGGGGAGACGAACAACTCAAAGAGAAGGGGTCATTTTAAAATAGAATGGCCTCTCTGTGCTTGACTCCTTCTCATCAGTAGCCTCTAAATGGCCTCTTGCCAAAACCAACCAAGTGTGACGTCTGCACTTCAAAGCCATCTGCAGTGACACAGCAGCCTTCAGGGAAGGTCACTGGGTGGACAGTTCTCCATGCAGCCTTTGTAGGGCCCAGAGTACTGCTTCATCCCTCCCTAAACTGTAGTATACAACCCGCAGAGGCAAGGTGAGTCCAGTTCCGTGCTACCCCATATTACAGGGAGGGAAACAAAGGCTGTTATCTCATGGTAAATGCCAGACCTAACCCCTAAAGTCACCTAGGAGTGCACAGGGAGACTCATGGAGTACAACCAAGGCATGAGGCTCGAACCAAGGGACACTGGTCACCTGAGCTCACCCAGGAACCACAGTGGAAGGAAGAGACTGTACTAGGCATAGAACTGGAAGACAGAGTCATATCAAAGTAGGAAATTAGAAGGGTTTAACTGACATTGGCACAAAGAGAAAAGGCAAATGAAAACAAGAAGGCCTAGGAAAGACAGGCTAGAGTTGTCGGAAGACCCAGGGGATGATTGGAGGGAGGTTCTTTTTGCAGGCCAGAGATTGAGGCTCCTGGTCACCCCCTGATGATACTAAAGAACCCCCTTTCTAGGGAATACAAGAAATAATGTGGGCCCCAACATCAGAATGAGAAAAATCCAGTCTGGCCAGAAACTCTCAACTCGAGATGTATTTTCGATGCCTTCTTGAGTTGAAAAATTAAATCTGGGTTGGGTGTGGTGGCTCACACCTGTGATCCCAGCACTTTGGGAGGCTGAGGCAGGTGGATCATGAGGTCAAGAGATCGAGACCATCCTGGCCAACATAGTGAAACACCATCTCTACAAAAAATACAAAAATTAGCTGGGCGTGGTGGCACGTGCCTATAATCCCAGCTACTCGGGAGGCTGAGGCAGGAGAATCGCTTGAACTTAGGAGGCAGAGGTTGCAGTGAGCCGAGATCACACCACTGCACTCCAGCCTGGGCGACAGAGCAAGACTCTGTCTCAAAAAAAAAAAAAAAGAAAAATTGAATCTAACATATCTAACAGAGTAAAAAGATGCTTCTAAATCAACTATCCTGGTATTATCAGGAAAAGTTTACAGGAAATAGGTCTGAGCATTTGTCAATATAATAAGATATTTGCAAATCGGGTGTTTTAAGCCTGGAAAAATATTATACAAGGGAAACATGTTTTATTCATTGTAATGATAGCTATATTTATGCATAAGATATAACTAACGTTTTAGACTTTGTCTTATGACACAGTGGAAGCCCCTATAATAATAGTTCTATCCAGAAGCCTGGCTTCTGTAGCTTTTCTCAATTAGGCACCAAGGGGGTAAAAAAATCTAATCTGTGTTGTCTGGGTTACGTAGGTCCACTTTTCAGTAGTTCACCGTACATCATTCCACATGATTTATCTTTTTTTTTTTCCTTGAGACTGAGTCCCACTGTATTACCCAGGCTGGAGTGCAGTGGTGTGATCTCTGCTCAGTGCAACCTCCACCTCCTGGGTTGAAGTGATCCTTGTGCCTCAGTCTCTGAGTAGCTGGGATTACAGATGCCCGCCACCATGACTGGCTCATTTTTGTATTTTTAGTAGAGACGGGGTTTCACCACGTTGGCCAGGCTGGTCTCGAACTCCTGACCTCAAGTAATCCATTGGCCTTGGCCTCCCAAAGTACTGGGATTACAGGCGTAAGCCACTGTGCCCGGCCTCCACATGATTAATCTAAAGTTCTACAAGGGAGAAAAATGTATGTATACATCTACATATATATGCATATATATATACACACACACACAGAGAAAGAAAAAGAAAGATCAATAAATTTGTTCTAAACAATGAACCTGAGACTTGTTGCTAAAAGCTTACTGTATTTACCATAAGTTGATTTGTTTCATCTTTTTCTGTTTTTGCAGAAACCTAACAGTATCCTGAAACCTGATTACCAGCCCTTGGCCATAAAAAACATTTCCACCCTGCCCGTGAACTTGTTGCTGTCAACATCTGGACCGTTCTTTATATGTGAGACTGATAAATCCCTGCTGCCGGCAACTGCTGAGGTACCTTAATAGGGGGCTGTTCTGGCAAGCTGTGGGGGGTGGGGCGGGGTGTGATGAAGAGAAGAGTAACGATACGCCACCCAACTTCAGCTCAGAAAGATGTAAAGGATCCGGGAAGCAAACAGGGAAGACTACAGAAAATTTAGAATGAGTGGTAAATCCATTCCAGTATCAATCTGTAGAAACACTGCCATTCATGGTGAGAGCTTCAGCTCATTATAATCACCCTTCGCTCCTGCCCATTCCGATGAAGCGAATCCGCAGAAAGCAGGAACTTCCTACTGATGATAGTAAGATCTTTTCATTCTCTTCCCTCAAGTCCAACCAAACCTCCATGCTGAAGGAAATGAGAAAATAGCCAAGTCCAGTCCCCAGACCAGTGAGCCCACCTCCGGATACTGAGAAGTCTGAGTAGGGCTGAGGGAGGGGGCTGAGGGCTCACCCCGGCCACCAGTCTGCAGTGGGATTCAGTGTTCTCTAAACAACCCTTTAAGATTGTCCCTGTGATCCTTTGCCAGGTGTGAGGACACCAATGGGAAAGGCAGGTCCATGGGCCAGTGACACTGTAGGAGAGGAGGAGTGAAGGAGAAACCAGTCCCCACATGCCATTTTGCTCAGCCTCCCTCTCTAGGGAAACAGCTAATGAAGATGGGGTATGAAGGGGCGGGGGCAGGCAGCAATCATGAGATCTCAGAAGAGGGAGCCTGAGACTTAAGGAGATTCACTGTGAGCCACACTCAGGGAGATGGATCTTTGGGGAGAGCAGGGACAGCGTACTTGGTGACAGGGTGTCCCAACAGTACCCAACTGGAGGCTGTGGGCTGTGCCCCGCCCCTCCACCACAGATGTTTTGAATGAATAGGTCTCATTCAAGCAGGAGCTGGGACAAAACCAGCTAAGATCTTTGAATGGAGAAAGAAAAAGAGGAAATGATTATAAGCAAGGGGCAGATGAAAACAAACTGCAAGGAGATGCACCCAAGGAAGAAGATCAGAAGCACAAATATGTGTTCTCTACAGTCTCACACAAATTACAGATAACATGGCCTGTCCTTAGAAAGAGCCCAAGGAGGAGATGCAGGTATTGAAAGAGGAGATGCAGAGTGAACTCACAGAGCACAGGAGAACAAATGGGTGGGAAAAGGAAGATTCAGACATGCGCACCTTTCTCAGTCTGGGTGGTGGACAAGACCCACTCGTATCCCTCCTGAGATCTTTTTTTTTTTTTGAAATGGGGTCTCACTCTGTTGCCTAGGCTGGAGTACAGTGGCACAATGTCAGCTTGCTGCAGCTTCAACTTCCTAGCTCAAGCGATCCTCCCACCTCAGCCTCCTGAGTAGCTGAGACCACAGGTGCCCACCACTGTGCCCAGCTACTTTTTTAATTTGTAGAGAGGAAGTCTTGTTATGTTGCCCAGGCTGGTCTTGTTGAACTCCTGGGCTCAAGTAATCCTCCCACCTCGGCCTCCCAAAGTGCAGGGATTACCGGCATGAGCCACTGTGCCCAGCCCCTTCTGAGATCTTAATAGGATAAACGTAGAAATTTTCAAAAGAGAAGGAAGCCAGAGCAATAATATAAAGGGGGAGGAGGATGGGCATCACCAAATAATGAGAGATTGAAGCCAACGTCTGGAAGATAGAATGAGGTTGGGAGTGGGTTGAACAGAAGACACAAAAAATCTGCGTCCCAGAAAATATTCAAATGAAGTCATGAATGATGAAGGAGTTGTTTTGCCCAGTGGTCTGGAGTAGCTCCGGGATCACAGGCAACAATTATGAGAAGAGGGCAACAGTTATAGGGATTCTATGTGCACCAGGCCCCATTCAGGAAGCATGGACAGCTGGCTTTTATCTTAAGAAAAAAAAAAAAAATAGTGCTCTTCTCCAAAGAAATTGGTTAAAATGTCTGGGGAAATCTAGCGCTTCTAATGTTGCCAGTATTGACACCCCAGAGTAAGCCCTCCTCACTCCACATTCGGATATCTGGGTGTGTCCACAGCTTGATGGCCACCTCTCTGCCTAAGGAAATTATTTCCAAGACAAACCCTACTACGAGAATTGAGAAACGGTGGCCTCTGAGTTGGTGGAATGACACAGTGGGTCAGGAACTACTGTTTTTTATAATAACTCTTACAGTACAGTTTTACTTTATATCATTTGCACGTATAATTTTAATAAAACCACACACATAATTTAAAAAATAAAGAGCTTCTTCAAACCAACAAGAAAAATACTAACAACCAAACAGAAAAACAGGCAAAAGAAAAGAGCAGGGGTTGACAAAAGGGAAAATAAAATAGCTTTTAAACGTGAAAATATGCACAACTTTATTCATATGAATGAAAATACAAACTAAAATGACCATGAAATACGTTTTTTAACCTATCAGACTGGCAAAGAGCAAAAATTGGCTAGTCCTGTGTTTTGGAAGGACGTGTGGAAATAATCTCTTGCCATGCCGGACAGTGTATGTCATACATTGGAAGGCAATATGGTGGTAGCTATCAAGAATTTAAATGCTCATACCATTTGACCTGGAAATTCCATTCCTGGGAATTTATTCTGCGGACATAAACACAATACACAATATGACTTATATACAAGGATAAAACTGCAATGTTGATTATAACAGCAAAAGATTGGGAACTAATATCCATCAGTAGCACATTGGTTAAATAAATGGTGGCAGAATAATATGATGGAATGAAATGCTGCTATTAAAAAGAACGAAGCAGCTTCATATGCACTGATATTGAGTGATCTTCCAGTGAGAAAACTGAACTATAGAACAGTGTACATGATATGCTATCATGTGCAAAAAAATAAAAGAATATATAAATATGATATTATGTTCATAGAATATCTCTGCAAGGGTAAACAAGATACTTTTAACCTTGGTTTCCTCAGGGGAGGGAAACTATTGGCTTAGGTAAGAGATGGAGAGATGGGCACAAAATCAACTTGCTTTTCATTGTTCTGTCTATCCAAAATATCAATGAAATATTTTTTAAAGATTTTTAGAAATAAGGCTTCACCTTGTCCAGGGACAAAATGATATAAATATTTTTAGAAACAAGGTCTCACCTTGTCCTAGGACAAAATGATATGGAATATTCAAGAGTGAGACATATTTTAGTGAAGTTACAGGACTTATTGACAACCAAGGAATTCTATGGCATCTAAGCATAAGAGACCAATCAAGGGAAGATTTTGGACTAACCTCAGCCTTACACTTTAATGCCACATGGCAACAGAACAATGACTGCAGAGTTTTGAGGGAAGGAAAGTTGACTCAAGAAGTTTATAACTAGCTAAAATATCCTTTGATACTATTTGAGTGTAAAGGTAACAGACACTTTGAGTGTAAAGATAACAGACAGGGATGCTCAAGATGCAAGGAAATGTTTTCATTCCTGAGCATTTTATTTGATTCTTCTAGATGATCGCATGTCTTCGGCAAATTAGTTTTTCCAACAGGGGTGCATGAGTGCTGTATTCAGCATTCCCTTGCATCTTTGAATTCCACACTCATGCACCCCTGTTGGAAAACTAATTTGCCAATGACATGCGGTCATCTAAAAGAATCAAAATAAGGTACTCAGGAATGAAAAAACTGAGGAAAAGACAGATAGGAGGACTCAATCCAGTTAACTGTGGAACTGAGACTACACAACTTTGACAGAATTTCAGAGCAGAATGTTTTAAACCTCAGCTTTTAAAATTCACTATAGCCAATAAAAACTGGGAGGTGAGGGAAGCATGGGTGTACTGATTTCATTCCTTTTACTTTTTGAGACAGAGTCTCGCTCTCTCACCCAGGCTGGAGTGCAGTGGCGCAATCTCAGCTCACTGCAACCTCCACCTCCCGGGTTCAAGCAATTCTCTGCCTCAGCCTCCTGAGTAAGTAGGGTTACAGGTGCCTGCCACCACGTCCGGCTAATCTTTGTATTTTTAGTAGAGATGGGGTTTCACCATCTTGGCCAGGCTGGTTTTGAACTCCTGACCTCATGATCCACCCACCTTGGCCTCCCAAAGTGCTGGGATTAGAGGTGTGAGCCACCATGCCCGGCCGATTTCATTCCCTTTTACAGCCAGGTATCAATAAGAGGTTGTCTAAGGTTGAAACTGCTTAACGTTTAGCCATCTCTTTCCGTTATTGTAAGGGGATAATAGTAATAGCTACCATTTAAATACCTTGCACTATGTGCAGGCACTGCCCTGAAACACCTCGCATATACATTAACTAATTATATCCTCCTAAGAAGAGGCAGGTACTATTGTTACCCTTGTTTTACAGATGGAGAAACTAGGCCTGGTATTTTGCCCAAGGTCTTACAGCTAGTAAGTGGCAGAACCAGGATTTGGACCTAACTACTCTGTCTCCAGAGCCTTTAATCTTAGGAATTAATATCCCTTGTATATGAAACATTTCTTCAAGTTTTTTTTTTGAGAAAAAATTCAAACATGATGTTTTTTAAAAAATAATGTAGTCTAATTCCATTTTTGTAAAATCCTATTATTCCTCTCTCACGTCCGAACTAACATCTACCAAATGATAACTCTGAGAAATAATGTATTGTGAAATTTGGGATTAATTTCTCATTTTTTCTTTGTGCTTTTATATATAATGTAAATTTTTGTATCATTTCTACAAAGAAATAATATCATTTCCCTGAAAAAAAAATTAAGTCAATCTTCAAAACATGTAAACATGAAGCGTGGTGATACCGAGTGCTGCAGATGCCATGATTACAAGGGTGGGTCCTAACTTATGCCCAGCCCCTTGTGCCAGTGGTAAGATCAAAGGCCAGGTGGCTGGCCTGGCTTTCAGCTGGGATTAGGCCAATGCTGAAGAGTCATTACTCTCTCTCTGATTGTTGAATGAGGTACGTGGCTTTATCATCCAAAACCATCTAATCATGTCATTAAATGTACAGTTAAATACCAAAATCCTTTAAGCCCAGCGGAAAGATGAGGCGCACGGAAAACAGATTCATTCCTGAGTTCATTCTTCCCGACTGCCTCAGGGCACTTGCTGCAAAACCACGAGGTGGCTTTCATGCCCATTAAATGTGGGACTTGAGCAATGCCTAAAAAAGCCAACTCATAGCCAGCCTTTCTACGGGAAGGTGTTACTGCAGACACTGGCATCAAGGAACACATAGGAATTGGAATCAAAGACAGAAAAGAACAAATAAAATGTACTGAACAAATGCTGTACAGCTCTGGACTGTCATTTTAAGTTGAATAGAAAACAGCAGAAAGTGGATGACACTGTGCTTAAAAGTTAGGATTGCTGACATTGGAAAAGAAATTAAATTACCTAATCTGCCCCTTTCTGGGTCACTCTCTACAGAGCTCCCCACCCCCACCCCCAGTGCTTTAGAAAACCCTTTTAAAAATTTCTTAAGCAAAGAATTTTTCCCACTTGCCTAAGGGCATTTCACAACAGATTTATTTTTAGTTAAGAATATTTTATAATAGTTATTCATTGTAGACTTTTCCTTTACAACTCCTCAATTCTTATAACCCCACATAACACTCATCAAAATCTCTTCCTTTAAATAATTCCAGATTTTCGTTGCTTTCATTTTCAACTAATAAAATGTATATCCATATACGTAAGTATCTATACTTAGATGCAGTAGCTGTTTACATATGAATGTGTATATGTATGGTTTTCATACTAATATGTGTTTATGTGTGTGCATAAATACGTGTGTATCTGTGTGTGTGCATAAATACATGTAATGTGTATGTGTAAATACCTGGCTGTCCTGTTTCATGTACCAGGGTGGAAATGCATAGTACAAAAGTTAGTAATTTCCCCATTATCTTGTTTGTAGCCTATTAAACTGGAAATTGATGAAGAAAAAAACCTGCTGATCAAGTTTGACCCCTCCTACAGAAACGATCTGAACAACTGGGTGGCAGAAGAAATTCTAGCAATTAAGTATGTGGAACACCCTCAGATAGACAGCCTGGACCTGCGCGGAGAAGTGCTTTACCCCAACCTCAGCTTTGAGACGATGGAGCTGGATTTTGGCTGCATCCTGAACGATACTGAGCTCATTCGCTACGTTACCATCACCAACTGCAGCCCCTTGGTTGTGAAGTTTCGCTGGTTCTTCTTGGTGAATGATGAGGATAATCAGATAAGGTACCCCTAGCGCAGAACTCTCACAGAATTCTGCTTTTCATTTGTTTTCTCTTTCAGGCTTTTCACAGGGTTTTCTATTTTCCATGTACTGGCCACTCATGAATATTTTCCGTTTTGACCACTAATTACTGACAGAATTAACAAGGAGCTTAAAGTCACAATCCATCCTAGATTTGCTAACAGGAAACATAGATAAAACATCTTTGAAAGTCCCAATCACCACCGAATTAACAAAGCAATATCCATAAGCCCACTTTAATTTTGAATCTAGTGATAAGATCATTAGAAATTCATCACTAAAAAATAAAGTCTTTGTAGAATTTTTTAAATTATTATTTTATTGTGATAATATATATACAACTTAACAAATTTTTAAGTGTACAATACAGTCTTATTGACTATAAGTAAACCAGATTTCTAGAACTTATCTTGCTGCACTGAAACTGTATGCCTGTTGCCCATTCTCCTTTCTCCCCAGCCCCTGCAACCACCATTCTATTATTTGATTTTATTAACTATTTTAGCTACTTCATATAAGTGGGATCATGCAGTATATTAGTCTGTTTTCATCCTGTTATAAAGATCTGCCTGAGAATGAGTAATTTATGAAGAAAAAAGTTTTAATTGACTCACAGTTCTACATAGCTGGGGAGGCCTCAGGAAATTTACAGTCATGGCAGAAGGTGAAGGGGAAGCAAGGCGTATCTTTCATGATGGCAGGAGAGACAGCAAGTGAGAGGGGAACCGCCAAACACTTTTTTTTTTTTTGAGACAGAGTTTTGCTCTTGTCACCCAGGCTGGAGTGCAATGGCGCTATCTAGGCTCACTGCAACCTCTGCCTCCCAGGTTCAAGCGATTCTCTTGCCTCAGCCTCCTGAGTAGCTAGGATTACAGGTGCCTGGCTTTTTTTTTTTGCTTTTTTTTTTTTGGTTTTTGGTATTTTTAGTAGAAATGGGGTTTCACCATGTTGGCCAGGCTGGTCTTCAACTCTTGACCACAGGTAATACACCCATCTCAGCCTCCCAAGGTGCTGGAATTATAGGTGTGGGCCACTGCACCCAGCCCTGCCAAACACTTTTAAACCCTCAGATCTCACGAGAACTCACTCACTATCACAAGAACAGCATGGGGGAAACCACATGCGTGATCCAGTTGCCTCTCATCAGGTCCCTCCCTCAGCATGTGGATTACATTTCGAGATGGGATTTGGGTGAAGACAAACAGCCAAACCATATCATGCAGTATCTTTCTATGACTGGCTTATTTCATTGAGCACAATGTCCTCAAGGTTCATCCGTGTCATTTTTGAGGTTGAAGAAAATTCTAGCCCCTTGTATGTATATAACAAATTTTCTTTATCCATCCACCTGTTGATGGACATTTAGCTTGTTTCTACATCTTGGCTATTGTGAATATTGCTGCAATGAACATGAGAGTGCTAATGTCACTTTGAGATTCTGATTTCAATTCTTGGATAAATACCCAGAAGTGGGATTGCAGAATCACATGGTAGTTTTATTTTTAATTTTTTAAGGAACTTCCATGCTGTTTTTCATAGTGGCTGCACCATTTTGCATTCCCAGTAACAGTGTGCCAGGGTTTCAGTTTCTCCGCATCCTCACCAATGCTTGTCTGTCGTTTCTTTAGTAACAGCCATCCTAACAGGTGTGAGGTGATAGCTCACTGGGATTTTTATTTGCATTTCCCCAATATTTAATGATATTGAGCATTTTTTCTATACCTGTTGCCATTTGTAGATCTTCTCTGGAGAAATGTCTGTTTAAGTCCTTAGCCCATTTTAAAATTAGGTTATTAGTGGTTTTTTGCTATTGAGTTGTAGGAGTTCTTATATATTTTGGAGATTAACCCCCTATCAGATATCTGGTTTGCAAATATTTTCTCCCTTTCCATAGGTTGAATTTTCATTCTGTTCTTTCCTTTGCTGTGCAGAAGCTTCTTAGTTTGATGTGGTCACACTTGTTTATTTTTGGTTTTGTTGCTGTTGAATTTTCTTGAAAAGCATTTCAAACTCAAAGCACAGACTGAGTAGGACCCTACATTGAGTATGTGCAACACTGAGCTCCATGTTGCCTGTTTTACATATTTCAATGGGTTTCTGTTCTAATTCATTTATGTATATGTATAGACATACACATAATTATAAAATAGTGAGAGGCTGCAATTGCTGCATTTTCTTCTTGGTTGGCAACCAGAACTAATGGGCTTTATATATTTCCTTCTTGGATGCTGTGACACTCAGTTTTTAGCATGTGAATATCGAACGGCCATTCTAAACTGAGGAAACCCAGTGTTGTTTCCTTAGGGGTTTGCAGTGCTTCCTGTCCATAATCCTCATCTTATGTATGACAGTCACCCTTTTCTCTCCTGCACTTGTTACCACAGTAACGATGGCTCGTGCTGAATGTCTTCCGTAGACATCTAACGATGACCTAGCGAAGCATTGAAACCGGCACCCAGTCCTGGGCCTGAGCATTGCAGTCTGCTCATTAAGTGCCAGGGACTGTTTGGGTTTGGAATGAAATTCTGTAGATGGTGAACATTTAATATAATTATGGGAAAATCAGCCAACCCAACCTAATGCACTTCAAATACCAGATTTTGTGAAGTGATTCTGGTGTAACATAACTAAATGAGTTTATTCCATCTGGGAGCAAGGACATGCTTCATTTATTTTTTTATTTTTGAGAGGCTACTTTCATAATTAAAGGGATGAAATTTTGAAAATGTACTTGGCCACTGCTGAAGATGATACACTTAATTTTTCATTGGTTTAAGCATTTCTTTAACCATTTTTCTCTTTCTTGAGTATCTTCCTTTGTCTTGATATTGAGCCTCTGCTTATAACTTGTTCGTTCTTTCATTTATTCAATCAGAGAGTCAGTCAGAAAACATTTGATAAGTGATTACTGTGAGCCACATATTGAGGAATCGGCAATATAAAAATGAACAAGACGTGACCCTTGTCCTCAGGCCAGTGGGGAAAGCAGACATGTACCAAAGTGGACTTGTGGCCATGCTGGGCTCTGTGGGTGGGAGGCCTGTGCCCAGAGAAGTCAGAAAAGGCTACGCTGAGGAGCCACAGTTAAATGTTCCAGATGGAGAGGCAGGAAGACGTTCTGAGTAACAGGAAAAGCATGTTATCTATTAGTTAGAATTCATGTGTTCACTCTGTTGCAAGTCATTGAAAACCTGACCCTAAGCAAAAATTAAAGGAAAGGAAATTCATTGGTTTTCACAACTCAAAATTCCAGATTCACTTTGGCTTCTGGCCTGGCTTAAAGCGAGGATCATACAATGTCATCATTGGAGCCAGGTTCTCTGCCTCTCAGCTCTGCTCAGTTTCATGTGTTAACCTCATTCCCAGATTAGCTCTTCTCTCCTAATCACCCAATGGCTGCCAGCACTGCTGGGGCCGTGTCCTTTTATACTCTAATCCACTGGAAAACAATATGAGGTCTTTCTCCCACAACTTCCAGGAGATTCACTCTGATCAGACCAACTGAGTCACATTTCTGTCCCCACTCCTCATCAGTCACTCTCAGGGGAGGGTGATGCACTCATCGTGGTTGACCTGGCCACATGCCCCACACCAAAGGCTGTGGATCATGATCTCAGAACCAGATGGACTGGAGGGGGTGGGAATGGGGTAGATCACCAAACAAAAACTGACAGAGGGAGAATCGATGCTGGAGAGCAAATGACACGTTCCTACCATGGTGTTGGCAGAGGGTATGTCAGCGCGGCTGGTGGGCAGACCTCACTGGGTGGGAGAAGTTATGGGATATGAGTCTGGAGAGGCATATTGGCAGAACTGTGTGAGAGGCCTGGTATTCCAGAAGGAATTAATGCTCTTTCTTGGAGGTAATGATGAGATTTGTAATCAAGAAGGTGACAGAGGTTTTTTCAGAAAGATAACACTTAGCAGCATTCAGCACAGTGACCAACCCCACTTTCCTGAAATGCATTCCTTTCTCAGCTTGCGGAACACCGTATTCTCCTGCTTTTCCTCTTGTCCCCTCAACCTTCTCAGTTCTCTGCCAGCAACAAATCCACTGGAGTAGAAGAATGGAGGGCTTCATCCTAGGCTTTCTCCTCTTCCTAGAAATTGATGTGCCCCCATAGCTCCAGTCAGCTTCTTTTGCCGAGGCTTCCCAGTGCCTATCTTCACCGAGCCCCCTCTGCTGAGTTTCAAGTCTGTTGCCTTCTTGACATCTCCTCTTGGACATCCCTTGGATGCCTCCCAGGTGATCTATGCCTAATGTGTGCCACATAAGCTCTGTTCCCTCCCTGCTCACCCCCCGACTCTCCTCCAGGGCACCCTGTCCCAGTAAACGACATCACTGCTCTCCTGGGAGGCATTAGGATTTCTTCCTCTCTCTAACCCTACCCACCCCATCAAATCCACCACCAACTTCTACCTATTCTGCCTTCTGAAAACCTCATTCCCATTTCCACTGCTGTTACCCTGGCTCAAGCCACCATTGCCTGTTGCTGGGACCATGGTCACAGCCCTACCTGGGCTTTCTGCTTCCATGCATGCACCAGAGCTCCTACTCCCCTCAGTAGCCATGACACTGCCATGGCGTTAAGCCTTTCATAACTACCCGTGCTTCTTGGAATCAAGTACAGAGTACTCTGTTTTACAAGGCTCAGCATGTGCTGGTCCCTGCGTTCCACTCCAGTTTTGCTCTCTCCTTCCGGCACCGACCTTTCTGTTTACCCAACACACCGGCCTCTGTCCTGCCCAGTGCTGTTCCTGTCCAACTGCCCCCTTCTTTGCTGGAAGCTGCTTCCCAGCCCCACCTACCTGTCCCTGCCCCTTCTTCAGACTTCAGCTTCATCATCCTTCTGCAGGAAAACCTTCTCCAAGACCCATCCTTAGGCCAGAGCCCCTGTCATGGACATTGGTACCCCCATCTCCTTGGTGACTCACATCACGCCTCTACTTATGGCTCAGTGTCCATCTTCCCAGCATCTCTTAATCCCTGTGAGGCCAGCAAGCACACCTGCCCTGTCACCTCTGGAGCCCCAGAGCCCAGCACAGTCCCCAGCACAGAGTACCTCCTCAAAGGGTGTTTCTTGGTGAATCAGTTGCTCCCACCTTGGTATTTGTAGAGAGAAGGAGATCATTTCATACCTGGCTTGAGATTCCTCTCTCAGCTTCCTGGCACCCGCCAAATAGAAAGGTTCCAGGCAAAAATGTCACCTAGAATAGACAAAAAAAAAAAAAAAAAAAAAAGCCACCTGGTTTCCAGACAGACTGTCTCTGTGTAGGACGCCTGAAAAACATAAACCACTCTGACTAAAGGTCACTTTTATCAGATATACACCAACACTAACCTTTCTTATCCAGTTAGGATTCTTCCAAGCCTTACAGTCAGCAAAAGAAACAGAAGTGTCAGAGAGGGTTTTCTTTTTCTTTTATCAGGCAGGTCTGAGGTTGCCTAGACACTCTCATGTTCCTTCACAACACAATACATCTGTGGTGCGTGTGCATGCATGTGTGTGCATGTGACTTTGTAGGCAATTCTCACTCATCTATTTAAAGCATCCCTCTTGTTTGAGCACACATTTTTCCCCCAAGTTGGCCCTCATGTCACATCTAAGAACAAAGAAAGGAGTAAAATGGACACGCATGCTAAATAAGTCCTCGGTAAGAGGAAAAGGCAGCCCTTGCCTTTGAAGCCTATGAGTTTGTGCCCATGACAGGAACCTGGGTCAACCATGGTGGATGGCATTCTCTCCCCCTCCCACATCTGCATGTAATGAGAAAGCTGGCATGAAGTGCCAGGGCTGGGCATTCATGCCCACAGAGCCATCGCTGCAGGAGCCACCCTTTTATTAGGTCCATCTCTTCGGTCTAACTGATCGGCTTGATAAGAACACAATGCTTCATGGCACCTGTGTGAAAGAGAAGCGCAAGGAAACAGTGCACTTGAACCAGCTTTTACCTTTAAGAGGCCAGAGTAGAGAGCCAACCCTCAGGGAGCCGAGCAGCCTCTGGCTTGGCTGGCATCTCTACCCAGTCTCAGAGCGGGGGAGCTGAGACCGCCCTAGAACCTAGAACATGTGGGCCAAGTGGTCTCCACGGACAGCTTTGGCTTTTCGTTTCCGAATCAGATTATAAATAAATGGAATACAAAGGCCTAAGGGGAGCCAAGTCCTGCAGCAAAGGAACATGTTATTCTCACATTGATTTTTCTATGATGAGCGCTAGCCAGCCAATATGGAGACTGGAAGAGGAGGGTGGAAGCCCTGGAAGGAGGCTGGGGGAAGAGCCTCATTTTCTGGATGCTTCCATCTGTGTCTTCATCATTCCTCAATTTCTGTTGCTTCAAAAGTGGATTTGTTTTTTTTAAACAAAGTCTCACTCTGTCACCCAGGCTGGAGTGCAGTAGCACAATCTTGGTTCACCACAGCCTTAAACTCCTGGGCTCAAGCCAAGGACTACTGTAGCTAGAACTACAGGCGTGCACCATTATACCTGACTAATTTCTGGTTTTTTGTTTGTTTGTTTGTTTGTGTTTTGCAGAGACAGGGTCTTGCTATGTTTCCCAGGCTAGTCTCAAATTCCTAGGCTCACGTGATCCTCCTACCTTAGTCTCCCGAAGTGCTGGGATTACAAGTGTGAGCTACTGTTCCTGGTCCAAAAGTGGAACTTTTCTAAGATGTGGTATGTTAGTGGTAGTTGGGGTCCTGGGCTGCAGAGTCAGACGTAGCTTGTTAGAATCCAAGCGCTGTGCTCCTAGCCGTGTGACCTTGTGCCGCGGTTGACTCACCTGTAAAATGGTAGTCTAAAAGAGTTGCTGTGAGGATTAAATGAAGTGTATCTATAACATGCATATGTCCCTGAGACATGCCAAGCACTCCCAAATTGGTGGCTGTTTTTAGGTTCTCTAAGGGTGCCTTCCTTTGTACCAAATGCTGCTAAGTGAAACAGCCCCAGAATCCTATAGGGCCTCCTACAGGTCCTCCTATAGGAGCTCTGGGGTCCTTAGACAACCACAGATGGACCCAGATTCCTTTTACTTCCAACAAATGGTAGAAAATCCTTTCCTTATACCAGGCTGCATTCATCAAGGCCAAAGCCAGGCTTTAGCCAAACTTCACCGTGGCCTGTGTGTGGCTCAAGGGGGCCAGGGCCAGGCAGGCCTCCCCTCCCTACCTATCACTCCTCTCTGCAGCCAGATAAGGCCAGACCTTGGCTTAGAGGCAGTTCCTTGCTCTGCCCAAGGGCCCAATAAGAAAATAAAAATGTTTAGGGAAAATGTGATTATTTTTTTCTTTCAGAATAAGCATTGTTTTATTGAACCCCACAAGGGCAGGCACTAAGTACTCTTAAACCACAGCTGTCACCAGGTAGTTCAGGGTGCTGGTGTCCGAGTCAGACTTTGGCTCAGCCACCTGCCCCATGTGAGCCTGCTAGGTGGCTGAGCCTTCCTGAACCTCAGCTCTTGTGTGAAATGGAGGATAATAATGGTGCCTTCCACAGAAGAATGTGGTGAGGATGCTAATGGCCACTTTGTTATTGAAGAAATTGAGGAGATGAGTACCTCTCTGATGTTGATACCAGGCCATATTTGAGCATCCCAGAGGCAGCTTTGAGATATTTTCTCCCACAATCAGAGGCCATTTCAGGATGTGGGGAAGCCTCACAGGGTCCAAGGGCCGCAGGTGCCTCTCACTGATTTAAGCTTTTGTCCCTTCTATAAACATCCCTCTCTTCCTCACCAGCTCTGTACCTCTCAGAACGCTGTGAGCTCGAGTATTTGCGTTTTTCTTTTTCACCTCCCAGAGAAAAGTTTGGATTGGAGCCAAAAGTAAACATTTAGCCTTGGGGCCAGAGGGAAGACAGCCCTGAGGAGGGGGCAAAAGGGTCACGAAGGGGAAACAGAATCGGGGCCACAGTCCATTTTCTGCCCCCTCAGCCTCCTTTCTTCCCTGACTCTCTCCGTACTGTGTCTGAGCCAGGATGACAGACTTACAGCCCCAAGAGTGAGCCCAGTGGGAATGGGGCCCTCCCCCTAGCAACTTCCTGTGGCTGCTGCAACAGATCACCACAAACTGGGGGCATTGGAACAACACAGATCTCTTCTCTTCCTGTTCTGGAGGCTGGAAGTCTGAAATCAGTTTCACTGGGCCAGAACCAAGGTATGGACAGGGTCATTCTCTCTCTGCTCCCTCTGGAAGCTGCAGGGAAAATCCCCTGCCTTTGCTGACTTCCAGAGCTTTGTTCCTTTCATTCTTTGCATTCCTAGTCTCTGGCCTTTCCTCCACCTTCAAAGCCTACTGCACAGCATCCCCTTCTCCCCTCTCTGGAGGAGCATGGCCCTCTGCCTCCCTCATATAAGGGCACCTGTGGTTAGATCATTGGACTGACTCATATATTCCAGAATAATCACCCCTCCTCTAGATCCTCAACTTAATCACATCTGCGAAGTCCCTTTTGCCATATAAGGTAACATTCACAGGTTCCAGGGATTCAAACATTGACATCTTGAGGATGTCCCTTATCCAACCTACTCAGAGCCTCCAACATTACCAGCATTGAGTTCCTGTGCTCCCTTTACTCTCTTCCATGCCAAGCAAGCTTTTAAAAATGGATCCTCTATTAATGACCATATCATTAGAAGCCTTTGATTGTAAGCAATAGTAATCCTGACTCAAACTTACAAAAAAGAAAAGAAAAACAAAAACAGAATTTGTTGGTTCATGCATCTGGAAAGTCTAGGTTCAGGCTCAGGCACAGCTTGATCCAGGACTTGAATAACATCACCTGCACCTAGTGTCTCCTCCATCATCCCTCGGCTCTGCCCTCTGCCATATTTCCTCCATTCTCAGTCAGGTCCTATATACACATGGTTGCAAGATGACTCAGCAGCTCCAGCTCTTCATATGCCAGGTTCCAGGTTCCAGCGGGAGGAAGTAGAGTCCTGGGAAAGGTTTTGCTGTAACTCACTGGCTCTGGTCAAATCCTATGTCCCTCAACTATGGTCTGGGGAACTCCTGAGCCAGGCTGAATGTCAGAGATAGGCTAGTTCCCAGAGGGAAATGGAAGGTACCCGACCAGAGAAAGGGAAGTGGATGCTGGGCAGCAAAGAACCAAGATTCCATCTTCATGACTGATCAGGCTTATTGCATTTCCCTTGCTAGTCCGAAGCCAAAAAGGTGGACATCTAATTATGAAATTAGGCGCCACCTGTGTGGAAGGGTATTTGAGGAACAAGACCACCTTACCAATGCCCTGAAACATGATAAGCTGTTTTACTCCTCAGGCACTGTGGAAAAGCAACTCACAACCAGACTTCATTCCCAGAACAGCCCCGTCACCGTGTAGCCCTAAGCACCAGCTGTGCAGGCACCTTCCTGTTTTCTGTATGAAAAGCAACCTGCCTATTTTTGAAGCCTTAGAGTAAGACCATCGGTACAGTGTGAACAATTCACATCTTTACCTTGGGAAAATCTCTTTTAACAGCTTTCCAGAGCACAGAGAATATGTCCAAGTAGGAAATATTTCCTGTAGACAGATGTATATGGCCAAATCTTCAACATGGAGCTATTGGGAGCAATGAGAGGAAGCTTCCATAATATTGACCAATAGCAATAACAATGATTGAGTACCCACCATGTCAGGCGTCATTCTAACTCATTACATGTCATGCAGCAACCCCAGAGAGTGAGGATGAATACCTGCTTCTAGGGATCCAGGCACCTGAGTCCACACAGCAGATCCCAGACCCCATTTCTTTTTGTTAATAATTTCAACTTTGATTTTAAATTCAGGGGATACATGTGCAGATTTGTTACATGGCAATATTGCATGATGCTAAAGTTTGGGGTACGGATCCCGTCACCCAGGTACTGAGCATACTACCCAACAGGTAGTTTTTTAACCCACATCTCACTCCCTTATTACCCCCTCTAGTAGTTCATAGTGTCTATTGTTCCCCGTTCGCGTCCATGTGTGCTCAGTGTTTAGCTCCCACTTATAAGTGAGAACATGTAGTATTTGGTTTTCTGTTCCTGCATTAATTCACGTAGGATTATGGCTTCCAGCTACATCCATGTTGCTGCATGATTTATGGCTGCATAGTACTCATGGTGTTTATGTGCCACATTTTCTTTATCCAATCCATTGTTGATGGGCACCGGGATTGATTCCATGTCTTTGCTATTGTGAATAGCACTACAATGAATATATAAATGCATGTGTCTTTTTGGTACAATAATTTATATTCCTTTGGGTTTGTACCTAGTAATGGGATTGCTGGGTCAAATGGTAGCCCTGTTTTAAGTTCTTTGAGAAGTCTCCAAACTGCTTTCACAATGGCTGAACTAATTTACATTCCCACCAACAATGTATAAGCATTCCTTTTTTCCTCCACCTCACCAGCATGTTATTTTTTTTAATAATTGCCATTCTGACTGGTATGAGACAATTTCTCATTGTGGTTTTGATTTGCATTTCTCTGATGATTAGTGACGAACATTTTTTCATGTTTCTTGGTCACTTCTATATCTTCGTTTGAGAAGTCCAAGACCCCATTTCTGCACTGACTGACTATAAAGCCCCTGTTTTAACCACTGTCTTCTACTGACATATCAAAGCCCATTTTTTCTGTATATCTTATCACTATATATCTATTTTTAAATGAAACTTCTCTGAATACTCTACCTGAACACTGTGCTATGTGCAATGGGGACTACAAAGATAAATAAGACTTATTGCTGTGCATGGAATTGATGAGCCCCCAAAGACAAACATGGAAACTGTTCATGGGGAACAAGGTGGGTGGATAAGCAGTGACTGTGCCAGACATTTCCAAAGATGGGTTCACTTCATATTCTCAGTAACCTTATTTACATGGCAGTTATTTAGGAAACACTATTATACGTGGCAGTTATTTAGGAAACACTATTTTACAAATAAGGGAAGGGAAGAACCCAGAATAAGCACTAGATAAAAATGGGAAGGAAGGAAGGGAGGGAGGGAGGGAGGGAAAGGGAGATAGAGAAGAGAGGGAGAGAGGGAGGGAGGGAAGGAAGAGAAAGGGAGAGAGGGAGAGAAAGGGGTGAAGTGGGGATAAGTAGGAAGCACAGTCTTTTCCCGTCAAGAGTTTATAAGCTGAATGAGAAAACAAGAGGCTCATAAAAATCCACAGCTACTGTTTGTTCCACAGTTCAGCACTTTGCCCTCTATTTTTCAGCCTTGCAAATATTACCCAGTGAGGAAATCTGGTGGGAACCCTGATGGGGGTCTGCTGGGTAGGCTAGGTGATCAGTCCCAGCATGGTGAAGAGACGCCTGCTGCCCCTAGAGGGCTGAGTGCAGGGTGGAGGGAAGAAGCCTCTGGGTGGTGGCTTCCAGCCTTATCCTGAGTCCCTGAATGTGACAGCTGCCAGAGGTGGGGGCTCTCATCCTGAGACTGTGCCCTACAGGGGGTTTTTAGTGATAATCACACCCTAACTGCCTGTGATAGCCAGTGGTTCCTGATTCAGGTGGGAACTGAGGATTTCCTTGGCCTGGCTGGCTCCATACCAGAGTCATCAGGAACCTCAGGGATCCTCTTAGTTTTTGCCTTAACTGGGTGAGGCCCCACCAGGGAGCATGTTGGCAGCAAAGCCTGCTTCCTGTTACTCTTTCTCATTGACCTCTTTTTTGAGGCCACAACACCATCACAGGAGGGCAATATTCCCTACTTGTTGCCACAGACTGGGTAGACTATTCCTGTGGGGCTGTCATCTTACCATGAGGTTCTGCCCACAGGTTCATCACCAGCTTCTAACTGATCATCCTTTAGAAGAGAAAGTAGGTAGCTCTAGGAGAAGCCATCCTGCATCTGTTCAGAAGGACTTGAAACCTCTTACTCTGTCCTTCTATTAACAGGTTTGGAAATTCAAGTTCAGCCCTGTGTCATAGGAGTGGAATTGTTTTTTCTTCTAGACATCATTCCTACAGCTTGGTTCACTGCCACTGAAGGAAGGGCAATATCGAATATCTAAGATCTGTAGGTTTACTTTGCTCCTTGAGAAAGAATATCACTTATTTAGATAAACTGGAAATATGTGTATAATTATAATTGAATATAATAGATGTATTACATATGATATATAAATCAGGTTGGCTATAAAGCAAATTCTTAAATAGACACACACACGTATATATATATGTATTATTTAACATAGTGGTGTTCTGGCTTTTTACAGCAGAACACTTTTTATGTCAATCACTTCAGAACAGAGATGCTAAGTGAAAGAAAGGGTAAAGGAGTCCTCCTTTCTCCTTCTTCCCAGCCTCATCAGTTCCTGGGCTTCCTCCAAGGAACCCTGACATCTGTAGCTAGGGCTGAGTTAGCTGATGCCTAATTACTATTTAAGAATTACGTTAAGTCACAAAGCAATGCTGAATTTTCTACACTTAAGTATAATATATTACGCTATATTACTGAGCTCAGGCTACCATAACAAAACACCATAGAGTGCATGACTTAAACAAGAAATATTTATTTCTCAGTTCTGGAGGCTGGTAGTCTGAGATCACAGTGCCAGCATAGTCAGTTTTGGTGAAGGCTATCCTCCTGACTTGTAGACAGCCACCTTCTCACGATGTGATCACATAGCAAAGGGAGAGAGAGAACAGTCTGGTGTCCCTTCTTATAAGGACACCAATTCCATGAGGCTGGAATCTAAACCAAATTACCTCTCAAGTCCTTGATGAGCACATGTGACTAGTGGCTATGTATTGGACATAACAGATAGAGAATATTTCTATCATTGCTTAAAGTCCTAGCGAACAACACTTATAGATAATTTGAATGCATTAATAGGCTTAATATAATTGACATATGTAGAACACTAAAAAAAATCTTCTGGCCCCATGGAACAGTTATGAAAAATTACTGTATACTAGGGCTTAAAGCAAATCTCAACAAAAAATCTGTTCTGTCAGAAATCAATAGCAAATAGATGACAAGAAACAAACAAGTAAACAAAAACACAGGCTTAGACATTTTAAAACATACTTCTGAATAACCTTAGATAAAATGGATAAATTCTTAGAACAATACAACTTGCCAAAACTAACTTTTTAAAGCAAGAAATCCAAATGGTCTTATAACCATTAAAGAAATAGTTTCAAATATCCCCATTTTTAAAAACCCGCTAAGCCCTGATAGATACAGAAAAGTTCATCCAATGATTTAAGAAATAAATTATTTCAAACTTAAACTCTTTTCAGATAAAAATATAAAAGACAGTATTACCCAACTTATTTTATAAAACTAACTTAATTTTTATACCAAAATCCATTAAACCCGGTCAGGGACATAAAGATTTCAGGCCATTCACACTCGTTAATTCAAAAATATAAATGTAAAACATTCACCAAAATATTAGCAAACTGAATCCAGCAAAGCATAAAAAGGTAAGATATAATGAGGTTGAGTTTATTCCAGGAATGCAAGGTTGGTTTAACATTACAAATCCAATAATTCAATTTCCTATACTACCCCATTAAAGAAGAAAAAAACATATGATCATCTCAATAAATCAAGGAAAAAAATCAGTAGAGCCAAACAACTATTCATGTGAAAATTGCTTAACCTGATCAAGGATAACTTTTTTAAATAGGAAGATGTGTTAAAGTCATCTCGTTTAAAAATCAAAAATAAGACGAGTTCCGTTTCTTTTTTTTTTCTTTTTTCTTTTTTCTTTTTTTTTTTTTTTTTTTGAGACAGAGTTTCGCTCTTGTTGCCCAGGCTGGAGTGCAATGGCATGATCTCGGCTCACCACAACCTCTGCCTCCCAGGTTCAAGTGATTCTCCTGCCTCAGTCTCCCAAATAGCTGAGATTACAGGCATGCGCCACCACGCTCAGCTAATTTTGTATTTTTAGTACAGACAGGATTTCTCCATGTTGGCCAGGCTGGTCCCAAACTCCCGACCTCAGGTGATCTGCCTGCCTCAGCCTCCCAAAGTGCTGGGATTACAGGCGTGAGCCACTGCACCTAGCCAAGAGTTCCATTTCTATTCAACAATTTACTAAAGATCCTAGCCAGTGTAGGAAGATAGAAAGTAAATAAAAGAGACTATGTTTGGAAAGGAAGAAACAAAAGTCATATAATAATTACATGGAAAACACAAAATAATAAACAGACAAATTACTAGAATTAATAAAAGAATTGAGTGAGGAGGATGGATTGATACAAAGTTATAAAATTCAATTGCATTACTTTTTTTTTTTTTTTTTTTTTTTTTTTGAGACAGAGTCTCGCCCTGTCCCCTGGGCTGGAGTGCAATGGCGCAGTCTTGGCTCACTGCAGCCTCTGCCTCCTGGGTTCTAGCAATTCTCCTGCCTCAACCTCTCAAGTAGCTAGGATTACAGGTGCCTGCCTCCACGCCCAGCTAATTTTGTATTTTTAATAGAGACAGGGTTTTACCATGTTGGTCGGGCTGGTCTCGAACTCCTGACCTCAGGTGATCCACCCGCCTCGGCCTCCCCAAGTTCTGGGATTACTTACAGGCATAAGCCAACACACCCAGCCTCAATTGCATTTCTGTATAGCAGCAACAAATAGAAAATAGAATGCAGTAGAAAAAAGAAAAAAAGTATTTAGAAATAAATCTAATATAAAAATACAATATTTATGGATAAATGATAATTTTATTTAAGGTCATTAAAGAAGACCTAAGTAAATGGTGAGACATACTTGTTTCATTGATTTAAAAGACTCAGTTCAGTAAAGATGTCATTTTTCCCCAGAATGATCTATAGTTTAAATGTACTTCCAATCAAAATCCTGACAGGTTGATCCTAAACTTTATATAGAAGAGGGATGAGACTACCCAAACTCCTAGATATCAAGGCTTATTGTAAAAATACAATAGTTTAAAATGTTGTATTTGTGCACAGATAGGCAAATAGAATAAAGGAACAGAATAAAGGCCCCAGAAACAGGTCCTTAAATGTATGGAAACGTGACAAAACTGAAATATTTGAATAAAGGAGAAGGGATGGCCTATTCAGTAAATGATCCAGAAACAATATGTCATCTATATAGAAAAAAGCATAAACGGATCCCTAAACTCACACTATAGAAAATCATGCCTGTAATCCCAGCACTTTGGGAGGCCAAGGCAGGTCACACAAGGTCAGGAGTTTGAGACCAGCCTGGCCAACATGGTGAAACTCCATCTCTATTAAAAATACAAGAATTAGCCGGGCATGGTGGCATGTGCCTGTACTCCCAGCTACTCGGGAGGCTGAGGCAGAAGAATTGCTTGAACCCAAGAGGCGGAGGTTGCAGTGAGCCGAGATTATGTCACTGCACTCCAGCCTGGGCAATAGAGTGAGACTCTGTCTCAAAAGAAAAAAAGAAATTAATTTCAAATGGGTTAAAGATATAAACATGAAAAGGGTAAGTCAATTTTTTTAATTTGAAGAAAATGTAGGTTAATGCTTTGATTATCTCTGACTCTGAATAAGGAAGATTTTTTTTAAAACGGACAGGGTCTCACTTTGCTGCCCAGGCTGGAATGTAGTGGCATGATCGTGGCCCACTGCAACCTCAAACTCCTAAGCTCAAGTGATTCTCCTGCCTCAGCCCCCAAGTAGCTGGGACTACAAAAGCATACCACCACACATGGCTGATGCTCTTTTTAAATTTTTTGTATAGATGGGGGTATCACTATGTTGCCCAGGCTGGTCTCAAACTCCCAGCCTCAGGCAATCCTCCTATCTTGGGCTCCCAAATTACTGGGATTACAGGTGTGAGCCACCTCACCTAGCCTCAGAATTTCTTAAACAAGAGACAAAAAGCACAAAATCATAATGAAACTATCCATAATCTCTATGTTGAAGTTGAGAACTTTCTTCATCAAGAGATACCATTAAACGAGTACAAAGACAAGGCACCAACAGAGAGCAGTTTTGGTATACAGACTGCCTTCAGATGATCAGTCTACATACTGCATAAAGAATGCCCTTGAAGGAAAAGACAGAATTCAACTAAAATCCAGGAGAGAAGAATGAGCAGTTATTTCACAGAAGAAGAGATATGAATGGCCTATAAAGAATAAAAAGATGTTCCACCTCATCAGTAATCTTGTAAATGGAAATTAAAACATTTACAACTAGACACCATTACATACCCACCAGATTGGACAAAATTAAATATGATCATACCAAGTGTTTCCACCAGCTTTTCCTCCACAGTATCTCCTGGATCTGCCCTGCCTTTCATCGTCTTTCCTAGGAATTCTCCCTCCAGGCTACCTAACTCACTCTGCTGGTGGCTTTCTTCCCTCTGGTCTCCCTTGGCTGTAGACCAACCTGAGATTACTTTTCTTAAGGATGTTGGTTTCACTACCCCATTTCCTTCCCTCTGACTCAAGAGGAAGATGAGCCCTTCACTTTTTAGAAATACATGAATGTTTTCAAATCTACAGTTGTCTCTCAGGTATCCACTGAAGGTTGGAGCCCTCAAGAATACCAAAATCCACAGATGCTCAAGTCCCTTATATAAAATGGTGTTCTATTTGCCTATAGCCTTCCAACACCCTCCTGTATACTCTAAATCCTCTCTAGATTACCCATAATAGCTCATGGAAATCTATGTAAATAGTTGCAGTATTGTATTGGTTTTTTATGTGTTGGGTTTTTTTTATTATTATTATTGTTATGTTGTTGGGTTTTGTCGTTTTTTCTTTTCTAAGAAGTTTTTGATTCCTGGTTGGTTAAATCATTGGATGTGGGACCCACAGATGCAGAGAGTGACTGTATAGGGAAAAAAAGCATCTATTGCCTTTCCAGGCCAAGCTTTCTGTCTGTTCTCCTCTCTAGCAATAATCTCCTCACACTCTCAGTGTCTTCGAGCTTCCTATTCCTTTGCCTACAGTACAAGTGCTTCACATCTTAGAAAACCCGTCTCTTAATCCTGTTGCATTAATCACCAACTCTCTACCAGGGAATGGAAGAAAACAGAGTACCCTGGTTGCCTCCATTCATTCCCCAACCCAATTTAAACTGACTTTTGGCCTCCTCACTTGACTGAAACTGCCCCTGCAGAAAGTCAGCAATGATTTTATTATTATGAAACTACATTGTATGTGCAAAAGTGTTTGTAACATAGATACATAGTTTGAGAAGCATAAATCAATGTCCGTGCCTCATGATCCCCATTACAAGTAGGATACTGTTAGTAAATTTGAAATCCCCTGAGAGCAGTAGACCACTTTACACTCCATCTCTGGTGTCCCCAGAACCTTCCCAGGGCCTTCATCATCCAGGCCTCCTATAACCTGTTCATCTAGAATCTCCTCTTCTGCTGCGGTGGGTCAGCTAATTTATCTGACCGGTGGGGGGCGGTCAGATTACCCACTGAGGCTCATGAGAGGGCTGTCTGCCATCTCTGAAATCTGAGCTTCCAGAGACAAGTTTCCTGCCTTTGTAGTCAGCCTGCAAGTGACCCAGGGCCAAGCACAGGGAAACTTAAGGAGCAGGGTAGGCCTTTAGCTCTCTTTATATTTAACTTAAAAGCTATCTCCATGTTAGGGCCCATACAGTCTACTTCTATTTGCAATTCAGCCTAGTCTCATTTCCTGAGTTACCATATCCATTACCCCATAGATAACTGAATTGGACTGTTTTTCATTTCAATTGTGAGTGTTATAAAACTTTTTGTCCTGCTTTTGTGTTACTGTAGAACTCTCGTCACCTTATTATAGCTTCATTCTTTTTAAGACATTTTCCCAATGTTTCCAATATCAGTGGAAGGCATCAGCCCTCCAGAAATTCAATGTGAGCTAAGCCGGCTTCTAATGAAATCGGCGGAAGCTATCAGTGCATATCTGAACCTAAGTCAGGGTTGTGTCCGCTTGGTTCATGGAGTGATGTTCGTGAAAAAAGGCTCATTTGGTTGGTCTACGTGTTCATATTAATTAAAATCCTCCCAAAGCTAGCTACATCTACTGAAAGCCAGACATTAAAAGAAATTGACTTTAAAAACCGTCCTGTTTTGAAAGTATTCCTAAAGAGCTTTGAAGCTGATTATAAGGGAGATTTCACAGCCTACCTGTTTGGCAGCCTTTCTAAGATCATGTAGCAGTGGGGACACCTTCTGGAGCTTTATAGAAGTGGCGTTTTTACACAGAAATCTCTAGACTACAGCGCTTCGAGGTAGATTCTGGGCACATTCCTCCACTACTCACCTGACAGCAAAACTGTTTCTGCAAAGTTACTTCAAGGGCAAGGTCAATGGTGTCTTGCTCTTTCTCGTTCAGATTACAATCAGGATGGGTTCCTCTGCTTCCAAAGGTTCTAGACGACACATTGTATATTCCTTGTTTTATGGGTTCCAGTTACTTTGGGAATGAAAAGACCTGCTTTGGGAGTCACTGCCCTGGGTATGGCTGACATGACGGGACCCGGGAGAAGCCCTCACCTGTGGATTGGCTGGAATCTCCAGCAAAGTCACTAAGAGCATGAGCTGTGGTGTGGGTCTGACGCAGCCACTGACCTGTCCTCTGAGCCTTGGTTTTGTCTCTGAAGACAGGATAATCATAGTGGTTTACTCCTCAAGCTGTTGTGAAGATTAAATTAGGCAGTGCGTATCAAGCGCTTCATAGTTCCTGGTAGGGAATAGTGATGACTACGGTCAGCTGCAGTTACTTAATTGGGGCTCTTACTTGATACAGTTGCTTTACCACTATTTTCTTCATGACCTTCTCACTACCATCTTCTAGGTCAGTGGTTCTCAGCCATGAACGCACACTGGAATCACCTTGGGAAGTTTCAAATAGATTGAAGCCAAGTAAATCAGAATCTCTATGGTTGGGATTCAGGCTTCAGTCTTTCTTAAGGGTCCATGAAGGATCCCAGTGGCCAGCCAACACTGAGAACCACCGTTCTAGAGGCTCCAATTACAACTCCTTTTGAGAACCCTTTAAAAAGATGGTTTTCATCTCCTAAGCTCTGAGTAACTTGAGTTTCAGCCTCTCAGCAATCTCTCGTCAGTTTCCACCTTAGCACACGTGGCCAGTTGGAAGTATTCTGTGGTATAACATCAGAGGGCCGGCGGGCGGGGGGCTGCTTTCCATAATAGAGACATGTCTTTAGTTGGCTTCCCCTTCTCATGTGGCAGAGCTAGACCGTGCTGGTAGGGAAGGCACTGGGCCAGCCCATCTGTTTCCATCTGTCATTTGCTTCCCAATGTAGGAGGATCAGCAAGTGTAGGACCACAAATCCAGACAATAAATATGGAAACATGGCAGGGACTTTGTGTTTGCACCAAGAGGGGCTTAGAAATATGCTCACTTTTAATATAATTTAAAGTAATATTATAATCTGCTCCCTTTAGAAACGGCAGTCAGGGGCTTGCCTAATCTGGAGCAGATTTGCGATGTGTAGAGACAGAGGAAGGAAGGAAGGGAGGGAGGGAGGGAGGGAGGGAAGGAAAGAAGGAAGGAAGGAAGGAAGGAAGGAAGGAAGGAAGGAAGGAAGGAAGGGGATCAAGGGGTTTACAAAATGAGAGAAGCAAAGTCAGATAGCTGAGAGCAAGAATAGGAATTTGGGAAGCCACCTGATAAGATCTGATAAGTAAAGATGCGTGGTTTGCACCAGATTATAAATTAGGAACAATGGAAATATGAGATTGGAACTGCAGGAGAAAATAATCTCAGCAATGAAATTAATTCACAGAGGCCACTAGCTCACATTCAGACCTTCAGAGTGCTGGATACTCTCAAAACTGGACCTCTGACCATGCAAGGCACCAGTGGCTACTGTGGATCACTTTCTCATTTTGATACCAGTGATATATAAGGATGATGACCAGCTTGCATGGCTAAGAATATTGACACTTTCTTTCCATACTTGAAATGTTTTCATTCTACTTGTGCGTTCTGTAATTGTTTATTGAGGGTAATTGTGCAGGGCACTGTGCTAGGGAGAATAAAACCAATCTGTATATGTTAGCTTTTGTCACACAACAAGATACTCGAAACATAATTGTCTAAACAGAAAATGTGTATTAGTTCTCATGAATCTGTGGATTGGCTAGGTGGTTTTCAAGTTGCCGTTTGCATCATATTTTCGAATGCCTCGTTGGCCAAGGAAGTCAAGCCAAGCCCAGATGCAAGGCCTGAAGAAAATAGACTCCATCTGTTGATGGGAGGAGAAGCAAAGCTGTATTACAAACAGTTGTGCTTACAGGAATTGGAGGGATTACTTTTTTACAAATAGTAGACCATCTGATATAACATTTGAACAAAACAAGATCTGAATAACCCTTTTTACTACAGGGAGTTAACTGCAGTACTCCTGACTAGAACTTCATTCAACAAATGTCAGGCTTGACTCTAAGCTTGGTGTGCTGCCCGGTGCTGGAGACCGTGGGGAGAGAGGCAGATGTGGCTCCTGCCCCTGCTGATGAGTCGATTACAATGTGGGGTGTAGAAGCATGGAGATGACCCCTGAACCTGGACTTGGGGGTCAGGGAAGATGTTCCAGTGAAAGTAACATCTAAGCTAATGCTGAAAGGTTAGGTAGATGTTAACTGCTCAATGCCAGGAGGAAGAGGTGCATGAGAGCAGTCAAAGTGACTGCTGGGGTCAGTGCCAGCCTGCAGTGGCAGTTGGGGCATCAGCCCCTCCCCCTACCCTGGCTACTATCTCCCTTCCTGTCATGCCTGCCCCCAGTGCCGACCATCACTGACCCCACCTCATTGCTTCTGTATTCTTCATCATCATTGTCATCATCATCACCTGCTTCCATTGGGCACCTGCACATACGCTGCGCCCACAACAGACTTATTCCCCGTCCCTGGGGAATCCACGTTCTCTCCATCCTATTTCCTTTGCAGCAGGGGTTCTCAACCCCCATATGACAGTACCAATTTGTGGCCTGTTAAGAACTGGGCCACACAGCAGAAGGTGAGCGGCAGGTGAGCAAGCGAAGCTTCATCTGTATTTACAGCCACTCCTCACCACTCACATTACCACCTGAACTCCGCCTCCTGTCAGATAGGCAGCGGCATTAGATTCTCACAGGAGCACAAACCCTATTGTGAACTGCACATGTAAGGATCCCAGTTGCATGCTCCTTATGAGGATCTAATTCCTGATGATCTGTCATTGTCTCCCATCACCCCCTGATGGGACTGTCTAGTTGTAGGAAAATAAGCTCAGGGCTCCCACTGATTCTACATGATGGTGACTTGTATAATTGTTTCATCATATATTATGATGTAATAATAATAGAAGTAAAGTGCACAATAAATGTAATGTGCTTGAATCATCCTGAAGCCATTCCCCCCACCACCCCCACCCAGTCCATGGAAAAAATTGTCTTCCATGAAACCAGTCCCTGGTGCCAAAAAGTTAGGGACCGCTGCTTTGCCGGCACCTTTCCCTCAGCCTAAACGTTCCTTCCACTCTTCAGTTGAAAAGAACCATTTTTTCTTTTGTGCATAGTTAGACCATATCCTCCTCCGTGAAGACTTCTGTATGCATCCAAGACAAGTTAGCATCTCCCTTGTTTGAATTTCAAAAATGATGATAATCCTCACCAACCCCACACAAGAGCAGCTCACATTTATTGGACATTTGCTATGACCCAGCTTCCACGGGGCTCCTTACATGAACTAGGGCTCACCGCAATCAGATGCAGAGGGTTCTCTTACTAACACAGCCCCCAGGCCCATCGTGCACAAGTGGGGAAGCTGGAATTCAAACCCAAGCCCTCTGACCCCACAGCCTTGCTCGGAACCCTTGTGCACTGCCTGGCTCCCTGCTGGAGCGCTTGTACCCTAAAGCACAGCCATTCCTGTGGCTCTGACTCTGATCCACTGGCCTCTTGGCTCCGTGAAGCAAGGGTTGGGTTTCTCATCTTTGGAATCCTACAACACTATAGTGGATTCCCTAGAAGGAGAGCCCGAGAATGCGGTTCTTGAGGTGATTTATTGAGGGAGGGCTCTCAGGAGAAACTATAAGAAATTCAGGGAAGCAAGATAGGTCCGGAGGAAAACTCGGGGAAGATGTGATTTCAGAAGTCTAACCTCTGCCTGATTCCGTGGGGAGCTATGGAGTGTAAATTACATCACAGTTTGTCCCACTCAGAGACAAGGAGGCTGGGCTCTCATAGTCGCCACCCCTAGCAGTCACTCCTTCCTATAAGTCATACCCTAACGAGAGGGAAGGCAGCTCAGGGTGGATGAGGCATCTCCCATCGGGCCAGGGCAATGCTCCAGAGGAAGGTACAGCCACACACACAGCACCTGGGTGCATCACCCTAATAAAGTGCACCGGCAGCAACTGCTGCAGTCATCAGTTTTTAAAAAGTATTAAACAGCATATGCAGGCCCTTCTTGTCCAGCCAGTGGCTAATTTCATCCTCTGTAGTGGACACTCCCAGAAGCCAAGTCTAATGAATGAATGAATTAGAGGTCTTTGAGTCTCCTACAGGGCTGCCCACCCCCACCACCTTTTCCCACAAGACTGCACTGCACAGACTTCAGTGGGTGTCCAGCATCCACCATCCCATCTGCAAAGATCATGGAAGCTGCAACACAGAACATCAACTGAAATACAAGCTTGTTCATTAGGGTTTTATTTTAGCACCACACTGCTTCCAGTGAAGAAAGAACAGGAAAAAAGTATGGTGGGGTTTTTTTGTTGTTGTTTTTTTTTTAACTTTGCAGCACAAACGATTGTGGTGATCCTCCCCTCAGAGTTGAAAATAAACCATGAGGAGGGAAGCCACTGCCCCCAAAGCCAGTGCTGCTGATCAGTGGGTGTCTGATATGATGTGATTCTCCGGCAGCTACAGGGGCGTTTCTCTCCTGGCTTCTCCCGTGATTCTGATACGAGGAGCTCTGGAATTGGAGCAGTATCGATTGTTCCTGTTTGCTATGCACTCTCTTTTAAAAATAACTGAATCTACTCCTGTTTGGGTCAGCATACCAGGAAAGTAATCGTCTGTTCCTGAGGGTAAAAGGAAATCTGATCCAAAAACCTCTACCAACATTCTATTTCAATATTTTGGAGCAGGTTTTCCAGTTTTAATAACTTAAAGCCCTCATTATGGTAAATGTTTCACTGCCTCTTGTGGCTCAGGTGGCGAGCAGGGAGGGCTGCTCTGCCTTCCTCTGTTGATTTCCACAGAGAACTCTCACTTCCCAGTTGTCCAGGTAGCATTGTCCAGTGAGGCGTTGTTTTTCCTCAGGTATGAAGACCCTCTACAGCTTCGTGTTTTTCCTTTACAGAAATTCCCATGTGCTTTCTCTTTATGCAGCACAACATCTCACAGGGGTGCAAAGGCTGGACGGGAGAGTGCTATTATGTGGGGCAGCGAGCCGGCAAAGCCTCCCCAGGCGTCTCTGCTGACCTGGGGTGATTTAATAAGTGTTCAGAATTGTCCTTGGCTGATTTTCACTGTCCCTAGCTGTTAAGGCTGCAGTGATAGCCCCATATTAATTATCAGCTCCATTCTCAGCTGTCATGTTGCCATTCCTACCCATGGCAGCTCCTAAATCTAGCTGCCCATTAGAATTGCCTGGGAAGACTGCTAAAAATCTGACTCGTGAGACCTGCTGAATTGTAATCTGTCGGAGGACGAGGTTCAGGAATCTTTATTTTAACGACCTTCCCAGGAGATTTTTTAGCACCCAGCCCAACATGTGTTCTCTGCCCCTAATGGAGTGGTTTCAGCCAGAGGTAAAGTCAGCTAGAGACATCTGGCCTGAAACAAGTCAAATGGAAGCTCAGGCCAAAAATGAAAAGAGTTTTTCCATACTCTGTGACTTCTCCGTGCTTTCCCATCCCCACTCTTTATCCCAGGTTGGCAGAGAGGGTGCAGGACAGTCAGATGCTGACTATTCTGCTTAGTGAGTGCTCCATGCTATTCAACTGTTCTCATTCAACAGTCCACACATCCATCCATCCATCCATCCATCCAAGCATTCAATCAATCAAACATCTGTTGAGTTTGGGCTCTATGTATGAGACCCTGTGCAATAGGGTCTGTAAAGAGGGGACACCGTGGATCCTTCTTCCATACAGTAATAAGCCCAGCCAAGATCATGCCGGCCCAGTGTTTTCCCTTCTTAAAAAGAGCAACCAGAGCTCAGCTCAGAGCCTTCACCAGGCAAGAAAATAATTACATTGATTTTTTCCGTTGTGTTGATTTTTCTAAATATGAGAGATAATACTGTGTTTTCATTTATAGTAATGACATAGCCTATTAATGAACCCCACAATGTGATATCACCCTATGCTCATTTATTTGAATGGCTAAAATGTAAAAGACTAAATACCAAGTGTGGATGAGAATGCAGACCAACTGGAACTCTCATACAATGCAGGTGGTAGTGTAAAGTGGTACAGCGACTTTGGAAAACTGGTTGGCAGTTTCCTGTAATGTTAAACATACATATACCATACAACCCAGCAATTCGCTTCCAAGGAGTTTACCCAAGAAGAATGAAAACATATGTCTACAAAAAGACTTTTACACAGATGTTCATAGCAACTTGATTCATAGCATCTACAAGCTAGAAATAGTCGAGGTGACCATCAACAAGAAGGTGGGAAAACATCCACACTATGGAATACTGCTGCAAAAAAAAAAGAACAGCTCACTGCTACATGCAACAACATGGACGGATCTCAAAAACGTCACGCGAAACAGAGGAAGTCAGACACACATTCGTACATATTTCCAATTCCATTTCTATGAAAGCGTAGGCAAATTAATCTCTAGTGATATTAAGCAGATGAGTGTTTGCACAAGGCAACTTTTTAGGATGATGCAAACATTCTGTGTATTAATGTGGTGATAGTTCCACAGATATGTATATAACTCATCAAACTGTATGCTTACAAATCACGACGATGGTAGTGGGATGCCTGAAATTTAGGAAATGATCCTCTAGGAGGTGGTTAGAGTGGACAGGGTCCTAAAAGAAGTGCAGCTGAAATGCTGTGACGCTTCCAAGGGAGGGAGATGGGCCAGTGGTGGAAGCTTCACATAGTGGATGACATTTGTGCTGAGCCTCTGAGTACAGATGGGGCCAGAACGAATATATAAGTGAAATGGATTGAAATTAACATCAAGGGCTTGAGATAGATTGGGGAGGGGCAGAGATGGGTCCAGAAAAAGCCACGTACCAAGGAGAAACAGGAAGAATCGGGGTGACCCCACCACCTTGGCCTTTGTGACATCCAAAGACCTTTTTAATCACTGGAACCTGGACATATGGGCTTCAGCACCAGCTGGTACAATTGCTTCTTTTCCCCTGGGTTCCTCTGCTCAGAGAACTCAAGTGGCAGCACAGCTTAGTGGTGGGACCAGGACTAGGGTGTGGCGAGCAAGGCACTGAGGTCACATTTAGGAGGCAAGGTCATGTAAGAAACCTGAGCCTGCACTTCCAGGCCCCTAACAGAGAGTGCTTCCCAGGCCTCAGCTGAATCTTAGCCCTGCTTTCTGGTGATCTGGGAGCAGGATCCCCAGTGGTTCATTCATTCACGACCATGCCGACTACTTACTCCAGGCCAGGCTCTGGATTAGATACCATATTGGATACCAGTCCTCAGCGAGTCCACATCTAGCAGGGATGGTAAAAATAAGTGTGAAAGGGGAAGCCCAGGGGGCTGTAGATACTCAGGGGAAAGAAACTGGGCCGAGGCTGGTAGTCAGAAAACTTTTTAAGAGCAAGTGAAACCTTAGCTGAGATTTGAAGAAGGCAAGTTCAAGGGAGGGTGTAAGGTGGTCCCTGCTAGACCTGCCTGGTCTGGGATTTGGAGTTTGGCCTTAGAAACTGAGAGCCCACTGAGCACTGATTTGCAAAAACTGATGTCTCCTGTCTCCCCCCATTCCCTGTCCCATGCCTTGGTAGGTTTGTGACGTTGCCGAAGAAGCCCTACAGTGCCCCACTGGCCCAGATGGAGTCCATCCCAGCAACCTCAGAGACTGCCAGCTCACCAGCAATCCCCGAGATGGATTTAAATGGTTTTGTTAAGTAAGTGCAAATGCAAAGCCAACATGGATTTTTTGTGGTAGCTTTTCTTTTCTTTACACGGTCTTACATTCTCAATATTCATCCCTCATTGGTTCATTCACCCAGTCACCAGTCAACAGTTTAATAAGTGTTTTCTATGTGTAGGCCCCATAGTAGACATACAGGATAGGGAGGAGGTACCATCATGAGTCCTGGGGGACTGAGCCCTTCCTATCATTTGTCCAAGGTCTACATATGTCCAAGACCTACAGCCAGTATTGGGTCCAGGGTAGCAAGCACGAAAGGACATAACAATTCGCCAAACATTATACCTCACAATAAAATGCTCCAATAAATAGGGAAGCAACATTAAGCACATAGGGCACCCACATTGTCTGAAGAATTGCTAGAGCTTCCTAGGACTTTTTGTAAGTTGGACATGGGCTTGATGGGCCAGTAAAGAAGGGTTGAGCCCCGTGAAAAATTGACAAGTTCAGTGGCCTAGACCACATGTTTGGGGGCATAGGGCAGCAGAGCCCTGACCAGCTGACCTCTTGAGAAAGGTGTCCCTTGATTGAGAAGCCCCCTTACGTTTGGGGGTGTGGTAGAGGGAGAAGAGGAAGACAGGGCAGTTATGCACCTGAGACTGTGGTGATGACGGCCCAATGAGTGAATCTCTGCATCTCATTAAACTTCTCAGGACTATCCTTGTGGATGAAGATGCCAGGCCTGAAGAAAAAGAACCAAGAAAAACGAAAGCGTCCAGTGTGATCTCAGATGTATGGTGTCCTTTCCCTGGGGAGGGTAGGCAGGTCAAGGGTCCTTCCCATAAAACAAAGGCAGAACCAGGAGCAGAGTGGCCAGTGCAATGCCTGGGTTTAGTTGAGACAAAGCCATATAGCTTTACCCACATTTCTTCCCAGCCAAACACCCTAGAGCCAATACTCAGTGAGAGCCCAGGACACCTCAGCACATATATCTTCTCTACAATGGAAAAGCCAGTTATCCCTAAACCTTGGTGATCCTGTGATGTTCCTACACCCTACATAGAGGATATTAAAGGAAAAATATTTTCTTAATAATTCTGTAGCAAAAACAGAGGGAGCTTAAAAATTAATACCCTTAAATTCTCCTTCTAGAATGATGGCCTAAGCAAACTATTGGAGATACAAAGATGTGCATACAAAGATGCTTGTTACAACATTTAGAAATGGAAAAAAATGGAAAAAATAATGAAAGATAAATTGCTTTATGTCCATGATGTGATGCAATCTTTTAAAATAGTGTTGAGCGAGATTTTCCTACAGTGTGGGTAGGAGTATGAATTGGCATAACCTCTATAACATACAACGTGGCAAGTATATCAAAATTTAAAATGCATTGTCCCCCTTCTAGAAATTATCCTCCAGATACACCTCCGCATTTGCATAAAGCATGTAACCATCCTTGTACGCTGCAGCTTTGTTTGTAAAAGCAAGAAATATTGGAAACAACTTAATTTCACCAATAGGAGACCGTCTGATAAACTAAATTACATTTGCACAAGGCAATACTATGAAATTCTTTTTAAAAAATGAGAAAGTTCTCTACATACTAATTTGGCACAATCTCTGATATATTAAGAAAAAATACTCAGTGCAAAACAAAACAAAGTACATTGTGTGCTACCATTTGTATAAAGAAAAATGTCTATTAAAGCAACCAACACTTATTGAGCACTGATCTAAGCTTTGGTTTGTTTGTTTGTTTTTTGTTGTTGTTGTTTGTTTGTTTGTTTTTTGAGACAGAGTCTCACTCTGTTGCCCAGGCCACAGTGAAGTGGCACCATCTTGGCTCACTGCAACCTCTGCCTCCTGGGTTCAAGCGATTCTCATGCTTCAGCCTCCCGAATAGCTGGGATTACAGGCACCTGCCACCATGCCAGGCTAATTTTTGTATTTCAGTAGAGACAGGGTTTCACCATGTTGCCTGGGGTGAAACTGAACTTGAACATCTGAGCTCAGGCAATCCACCTGCCTCAGCCTCCCAAAGTCCTGGGATTACAGCCGTGAGCCACAGCCCCAGCAAAGCAGTTTTTTACATTAAATGTTTTACTTCTCCCAGCACCCCTGTGAGGTGGGTACCACCATCTTTCCCCATTTTACCAATGCAGGGACATGTGCATCAAGCCAGGGAGCTAGAAGACTTGACCATCTGGCTTACTCTTAGCTACTGTGTTACCTCTCAAACAGTTACATAGGTATCTTTGCTTGTGCTTGGAATATCTCTGGAATTTAATCTTCATGAGGGCAGGAATTTTTTTCTGTTTTGTTCACTATCATATCCTCAGGATATAAAACTGGTTCTTAGTAAGTCCCCAGTAAATATCAGCTGAATGAAGAGGAATAACTAATTGAACATATAGGAAACTGGACAGTGGGTACCTTAGGAGGGGGGAACCGGAGAACTGTAGGGATAGGAGTCTTTTTTAAAAATTTTTTTACCGTATATCCTTTTGAATGTTTTAAATTTGTATCATGTACAATCAACTTTCTAAAATACTTTAAGTGATGTTTGTGAAGAATGTTCAGTCATATGGAAGATGGCACTCATATTAGGTCAACTGAAAAATCAGAATACAAGTATATATGCACACATAATACGCAGTCTATATATACATATATATTTATAATATATTTTATATATACACTGTCTCTTATACACATCTAGATGTGTATAAGAGACAGGTATAATATATATTATATATGTTTTATATATATTTATAACATATTTTGTATGTATTTATAACATGTTTATATATAAATAAAACATATTAAAAACATGTTTCCTTTATTATGTGACATAAGATTTATTTTTTATGTTTTTGAGACGGAGTTTTACTCTTGTTGCCCAAGCTGGAGTGCAATGGCACCATCTTGGCTCACCACAACCTCCATCTCTCTGGTTCAAATGATTCTCCTGCCTCAGCCTCCCGAGTAGCTAGGATTACAGGCATGGACCACCATGCCTGGTTAATTTTGTATTTTTAGTAGAGATGGGGTTTCTCTGTGTTGGTTAGACTGGTCTCGAACTCGCAACCTCAGGTGATCCACCCGCCTCGGTCTGCCAAAGTGCTGGGATTACAGGCCTGAGCCACGGCACCTGGACGATGTAAGATTTATGAACTTCATATCAGCATTTAAGTGTTGTTAATTTTATGTAATGGCATCTCAGGAGAT
>NW_012101698.1:4881914-4925155 GCF_000951045.1 Mandrillus leucophaeus
TTTTATATACACATATATATTTTATATTCACATATATAATATATAATAATATTTATCTACAGTATAACCTGAGATGGATTTTTCTTTCTTTCCTTGGAGCTTTCTGTATTTTAAAATTTTTTTTAAATGAGTATGTGTGAGTATGTAAAACATTTGTCTTTTAAATGTTAATTCTTCTTCTATTTTCAAAGATGCTTGTCATAGAAAACTCAAGAATAGGCCAGAAACAGTGGTTCATGCCTGTAACCCCAGTACTTTGGGACCCAAGGCAGGAGGATGGCTTGAGGCCAGGAGTTCAAGACCAGCCTGGGCAATATAACGAGACCCCAGGGTGTGGTGGTACACGCCTGCAGTCCTAGCTACTTTAGGGAGGCTGAGGTGGGAAGATCACTTGAGCCCAGGCATTCGAGGCTGCAGTGAGCTCTGATCATGCCACTGCACTCCAGCCTGGGTGACAGTGACAGACACCTTGTCTCAAAAATAAAATATATGTGTACAAATATATGTACGTATGTGTACATATAAACTCAAGAACACAGAAAAATTAAAGCAAACATCCTCAAAATTCCTATCTTCTTTCTACCCCACTGAGAAAAATTCTAATGAAATTCTTAGCAAACAACTTCCCAGATATTTCTATTTGCCTATGCAAATCTCTGAAGGAATTTACACACACACACCTTCAGACATATGAGGCATATGTAATTTCACGTGAATGGAACTGTTTTCACTCAATAATATATTGTGCACATCATTCCCATCCCTAAATATACATGCATTATCCTTCATGGATAGACGTACCACACACACTTCCTTTAAAGTGACCACCTATTGATGGGCACCGAGTTGTCTTCCAAAGTTTTGCTGTTATAAATAATGCTGCCATAAACATCCTTGTGTGTACATTATAGTCACTTGCTCAATTATCTCCCTGGGGAAAAAATGTACTATTTTTATAATCGTATACAACATACTTTATTTTTCTGTCAATTGATGATCCATTTTGAATGCTTGCCAGCTTTTCCTCACATCTTTAATTTCTAGGAAATAAAAATTAGCTCTGCTGAAATAGAAAGAATATACTCAAGCCAGAGCCAGGTTGAGGATCAGGAATCCCTACAGACCTGTGAACAGAATGAGATGCTTTCCATCGGGATAGAAGAAGTAAGTGACACGGTGTGAATCCTGACCTTATCAGACACTAACTTTTCTTTCTAACTGAGCACCTGCCCCACATTAGAAACTTAAATCTCACCAGAGCACTGTTACCATCATTACCATTGTGTGTTTTCAGGGTGCCGGGCTACCTTGTATCAAATGAGTTAAAGACTGGAATTAATGTGTAAATTGACATAACTTTCACTTACCCTTGGCAGGCATTCATCCCATCAGCTGCTCTCTTATAGAATGACTTTCTCTGCAGGTGTTTGATATTTTGCCCCTGTTTGGAGTGTTACAGCCACACAGTAGCCACCAAATGTCATTCACCTTCTATGGACACTCTAACATCATTGCACAAGCTAAAGCTCTGTGTGAAGTGGAAGAAGGACCCACCTACGAAATAACACTAAAGGGAGAGGCGTCCCTGGTCAACTATTCCTTTGACACCAAGGATATTCACTATGGATTACAGGTATCGCAAACCATTGGGTGGAGATTTTCTGGTTTTGCCTTAAGCATCTTAAACAAATCTCTCCTGAACCCCAGTCATCGTAGTCTTGCCATCACCCCTGTCCTTGATCTCCCATCTGCCTCCCTAACCCTGACCATCCTCCTGCTGCCAACTGTCTGCCAGATGCTTACATTTGCTTTTCTTATCGTCTCCTGAAACTGAGCATGTTAGATGCTCAAGGTCACTTCTTCACTTTCAACCCAGGAGCCTGTTCCAACTTCTGCATTTCTTTCAATAGCACTACCATTTTCTCCACCCTTGGGTTCACAATCTCCAAGGCTTTTCCTCTGCACTCTCTCCTTCACCTCTCCACATCCTTCTAAGCATCCAGGGTTTGCTGACTCATCACCAGGGTCCCTCTCTGAGTCAGTTTTCTCTTCCCATTGCCACTGATACCACATTGCTGGGTCTCATCAAGCCATGCCTAAATTATTACAGCAGTTCCTCCCACACTGTAATGCGCCTATGAATCATCTGGGAGTCTTGTTCAAGTGCAGATTCTGATTCAGTAAGTCCAGCGACATTTTCCAAAATGTTGTCATCCCATCAGTCCCTGACCAATTAAGCCCAGCAGCATTTGGCAAAGCAACGTGATATTGACCAAAGAGCATGGTTTCGTATTCCGATTTCACTTCCTCTTCATATTCCGGTTTCACTTCCTCTTCGTATTCTGGTTTTACTTCCTCTTCGGATTCCAGTTTTACTTCCTCCTGACTGCATGACCTTGGGCACATCACCTCTCCAAGCCTCAGTGTCCCTCATCTGTAAGGTGGGAATGGAGTAGCAGGCCTATCCCACCAGGAGTTGTCCTTGCTTAAAGTGTCTGGTCAGTGCTGTGCTGGATCAGTGTTGGCTGTCCATTGTCATGAGTTCCTTTGGGTCAGAGCCCATTCCTCCACCTGGGTGAGGCTATCCTAAGCCTCTGTATTAACTGGTGATCTTTACACTGTAAATTTTACTTCCCATAATTCCCTATTATAGTCCATACATTTCATTGTGGCCAAGCTGGTCTATCCACTGGCCCCAGTGCACCCCAGCCTTTCATGAGGTTACACTTTCTCTTACTTTACCTTTCCCATCCTCCACTCTACCAAGCCCAAACCTCTATATCCCATAAGACCCAGCTCAGCTCCTTCCACAGTTATCTTTTACTTTACATTCCCTTGGCACTTAATGATGATCTTTGCCATAATATAATATACTTTCCCATTTTTGTTTTGGAATAATTGTCAATTCCATCAGTACACATTCTCTTCCCAATCAGATTTTGTGTTATGCACTTGGAGACCATATCTCCTACCAAATTTCAATGAGGATTGAATCTCCATTACATAGCTCCTTCATGTATAATTACTGAATCGTGCACATGCATGTGTGTTTATAGATCAAAGATTGTGCCTAAAATCTGATTCACCTAGCACCTACTGAGACCATCTGCATGATGCTGACCAAATAGAATTCTCTTTCCTTCCTCGTCTCCAGGGTCCTTTGGGCACTTGGTTTTGGCTCCTCTGAGTATAGTCTTTGAAGCAGTCAGTCCTCACCCTAGCTTTTCCTAAAGACCCCCAAAGCGGCCTGTTTGTGGTTATTGGGCCTGCTAACCCAGCTGGTGAATTATGTTAGCAAAATTCCAAGAAAAAGAACATGACTAGCCTGTTACACCCATGCTTCTCCATCTGAATGGAAAAATTCATTCTAGAACATTCTAAACTCAAATCTTTTGTTTTTCTTACAGTACAGAATCCAGAAGGCAAATGTTGTTAATGTAGAAATCTTACTTTAAGATTCTCTATTACAAATTCCTGTAGTGAAAAAACTGAGACCCAGGAAGGTGAAATGCTCAGCCCCACAGCCATACCTAAACTAAATCGGTTCTTAGAAGAACTAAGAGCCAGGTTTCCAGAGTCTAGTGCCCCAGTAGGCATTTGTTGTGATGCTGAGATGTAGATTGACCAGTCTTTATATCAAGAGCTGTCACACCTTTATCCATGAGGCGTGTTTCTGCACCTTTCTCACGATCAAAGCCACGTCCCAAGAGTGGGTGGCAAAGGAGTCACTCATCTCCTTCTCTTTCAAGCTGTTTGACCACGTCACAGAGAGGGAAATCACGCTGACGAACACGGGGAAAGTCGGCTTTGAGTTCAAAGTTCTGACTGACCCCCAGTCTTCTCCAGACAACCTTCTCCCTGGAGTGCCACTAATCCTGCCTCTCTCCGTAAGTAAACAGTGGGAGGGGCCCGAATTCAAACCTACAAGCCCCACCCCGATGCAGGTGAGTATTCATGGCCAGGATTACAAGTGTGACTTTTTCTTTTTATTAAAACTGAAGAACTCTCAGAAGCAGAAAAAAAATAATAATAAATCCAAGCCAGTTCACTCATTTATTAAACAAATATTTAGTCCCTCAGTAGCCAGTTTCCAGGCACCAGGGATATAGCAATCAAAAAGACAAATGCAACGCATGGATTTATTTTCCATGATAATGAGACTAGTTTATTTCCACCGATGTCTTCACACTGCCCTTGTAATTCCCGAGGGCTTCCTCTCCACTGACTTCAGCAGGTGTGAAACACCAGCAGACTGCGCTGAGCCAAACTGGTTTCAGAAGCAAACAGAGAAAGTGGTTCCTTGTTCATATTATGTTGATCGACCAGTTTTAAGGAACATTTGCTGAATTTTTCTCATTATGAAAATAGCACATAATTGTTATAGAAAAAAATGGAAAATATTTTTAAAGTGTAATTATTCATAATCTTGTAAATCCAAAGATAATGAGCACCATCATCTTTGATGATAAAGTCTGTTCTTCCCCTAAATTATCTCACATATTTGGGTTTACTGCTGGTCTCTTTATTCTTCATTGCTCTGTCTGTCCCTACATTAATGCTATACTATTTTAGTTGCTATGGCTTTAAAAATACATCTTAATATCTGTTAGGTCAACTCCCCTTTTGGTTTTTTCCCAATTTGTCTTAGCTAATCTTTTGAATTCACTTTTTTTGGTTTTTTGTTTTTTTGTTTTTCTTTTTGAGACCAGTTCTGGCTCTGTCGCCTAGACTGGAGTGCAGATCTCAACTCCCTGCAACCACTGCCTCCTGGGCTCAAGCAATCCTCCCACCTTAGCCACCCAAGTAGCTGGGACCACAGGCATGCACCACCACACCCAGCTAATTTTTGTGTTTATTATTTATTTATTTATTTACTTATTTATTTTAGAGACAGGGTCTTGCCATGTTGCCCAGGCTGGTCTTGAACTCCTGAACTCATCCCAAAGTGCTGGGATTACAGGCGTGAGCCCCATCTCACCCGGCCCAAATTCACTCTTGTGTTTTGTTTCTCTAACTTCCTGACTTGAATGCCTACTTTTATTTTTTTTCTTAGTTAATAATGAAAAAATGTAAGGCTATCCATTTGCCTAAGGACACCTTTAGCCTTATCCCTTATATTTTAAGAAAATTACAGATAAAGTAGATGTCAATTTTATGTGTTTTATACATGTTAATATTTAACTATATAATTTTCATTATCTAAATTATAGTTGTCTTAAATTATAGTTTTACTTATAAGTGTAATTTAAAATACATTTTTCTTTATTTAATTTCCAAATGATTAAGATTTTTGCTTTTGTTATTTAAATTGTTACTAATATTGAGGTTTTTTTGAATCATGATCAGATAATATGGTCCTCTAAATTCCTACTTAGTGAATTTATTAATATATTTTAATGACCTAAAGTGATTTTTAATACTAATAAATGTTTGAAAATAATGTTACCTGGGCTATAGAATCCAGATTATCATATCTGGAATCTCTACTAAATTAACCTGAATAATTATAACATTAAAATCTTCTGTATCTTTTTCTGTTTAATTTTTCTAAGACTCAAGAGTGGTATATAAAACTTTTGTCCATTTCTCTATTGTTTTCTACAAATACATGCACCTTTTTGTTTTATACTCTTTTGTTTCTGTGTTGACACAGAAGACCTCATGACTATTAAGTGTTCATCATGGACTGTGTGTTCTGTCTGCCTTCAGTTGCCTTCTTGTTCCCTTTGAATGCTCTGCTTTGAATTCCGCTTTGTTTGGTCTTAATATTGTGATTGCTGCTTTCTTTTTGCGTTACATAATTTGCCCATAGTCTATGTCATTTTGTTTTAGGCTTATCATTCATAAAACATATGTATTGGGATTTTGTTTTTTAATCTACTCTGAGAGTCCTTAAGTTTCAGTAGGAACGTTTAACACATTCTTATGATTAGCAAAACTGAAATGCTTGCTATTATTTCTTTCATCGTATTTCATTTGTCTATTTTTAAAATTTCCTTAGAGTTTTGTTTCTATTCCATCTTTGTATCTATCATAACTGCTATGTTTTCCTTGCCCTTTTCTAAAGTTTTTTAAAGCATTTGAATTTACATTGCTGCAGTTATTGTAAATTGGTAACAACTCTGTAAAGAATAATTTGGCCTTATCTATCAAAATTACACTTTGACCCAGCAATTTCATTTCTAAGAATTTATTCTACATACGTTTTCCCACATTTGCAAAATGATGTGTTTATAAGATTATTTCCTATATAATCTGTAATGGCAATAGCAAAAGGTCAGAAACAAACTAAATGTCTGTCAGTAGGAAACTAGTTTTTAAAAATATATTAAAACTATGTAATGGAATAATACATAGCAACTAAAAAGGATGGAGCAGCTCTAGATGTACTAATTTGAATTAATTGTAAAATATATTGTTAGGTAAAATGAAAGGAAAAGGAAGACCAAAAAAACTCTATATGCTACCATCTGCATTTAAATATACATATATTGCTGGGTTCACTTAGCTAACATTTTACTTACAATTTTTGTACCTTTGTTAAGTGATCGTTGGTTCATAAATTTCCTTCTTCATGCTGCATTTGATCAGTTTGGATATCAGAATAAAAAAAATGGGCGTTTCTGTCTTTTCTATTTCCTGAATGGCTCGTAAACTAAATTGATTATATGTTTTCTGAAGGAGTGGCAGAACTTGCTTCTAATGCCGTATATTCCTTTGTCAGGGTAATTATCTTCATTTTTCAGCTTCTATATAGGATACAGGTCACTCCAGGGTTTTTACGTTTCGTTATTCATATTTTTCTAGGAAATTGTTAATTTCACAAAAATGTTTTAATATATTGACGTAAAGTTTTCTCATAATCGTGTATGATTTATGTACTATTTTACTATATATTTATGAACCATTTTACTTTTTACATTTTTGGTGACTTTTCTCCTTATCTTCTTAATCAGTCTTACCAGTTTTGTGTATTTTATTCATCTTTTTTCAAAACACCAGTTTTTAGATGTATGAAGCTCTTCTGTTTCTTTGCACTCTATTTCATTAAATCTCTTACTCCTTTCCTTCTTTTTTTAGGTTTACTCTGTCATTATCGTTGTTGTTTTAAGTAATTTAATGAGTTGAGCCTGTAGCACATTCGTTTTCCCTTTTCTGGTCTTTCTACTGCGTAGGGCTTTATCAGTTCACATCAAGAGCAGGCATTGAAAGTTTACTACCTTCCTGGAGTTCCTGAGGTCTTTAAAAGGAGTTTCCAGATACAGATCGCCCACCTGGACCCAGAAAATATCACCCTGAGTGGAGAGGGAATCTTTCCCCAAATCTGCCTCGATCTCCCCAGGAACCTCACAGGTACTACTTCACACTGGAGTAGTTCCCCACTGGGGGACAAAACGAACATTTTAACTTTGCTTATTGGAAGCTTGCTGGCTACTTACTTTATTTGCTTGGAAATCCCCAGTGGTTCTCTTCCATGTCATTCGTCAATTGCCAAATTGGTGACCTGAGTTTGCCGAGATAAGAAATGGTCTATGGCAGCCCAAAATGAAGAACCGTGGCCAATTTGGCCATTATTGAATTACTGACAGAGGGATCAGGAAATTTACCTCCAAAGGCTTTTCCTCCTCCCATGTACTTTCCTTCTGGCCCCAGTCTCCTTTCCCTGTGACATTCTCCTAGACACCACTGGGAAGGTGAGAGCCAATGAGCTTCCAGGCATAGAATTCTCAAAGTATAAACTGCACAGAAAGGCAGACACAGATTCTGAGCCCTTATGTTGGCATTACACAGGGTGAAGTCTAAATTAGACTTTAGTAATTGTCTTCCCACTTACATTTTCCGGTTGTATCTGGACCCCAGGACTAGCCTTTTGTACCAGAATATTTCTGTCTTGGCGGATTCCAAACCCCAGCTGAGCAGCCCTTTTAGCTATAGACTGTCTCTGGCTCTTTGTTCCTGACGTCAGTTATAGGACGATGGGTCAGGGAAACCTCTCACTCTTTATGAATCTCTCTTCAAGCTCCTTGAAATCTACTTTCCCCAGAAAGCTTCAGACTAAGTCCTCCCACCCAGCCTTTCCTCTTACCCCATTCCCTGAAGTCACTAACTCTCCTGTTTATAATCATCCACCGAATTCTAATTGTCTGCTCCCTGAAAACTTGAAAAAATATATATATATGTGTGTATATATATGTGTGTGTGTGTGTGTATGTGTGTGTATATATATATACACACACAACACCCTGTCTCTATTTTAAAAAGGTCTCGCTCTGTTACCCAGGCTGAAATACAGTGGTGCAATCATAGCTCACCGTAATCTTAACTCTTAAGCTCAAGGGATCCTCCTGCCTCAGCCTCCTGAGTAGCTGGGACTACAAGTGTGCACTGCCATGCCTGGCTAATTTATTTTATTTTATTTTTTTAAGAAGGGATCTCACTTTGTTACCCAGGCTAGTCTTGAATTCCTGGTCTCAGGTGATCCTCCCATCTCAGCCTGCCAAAGCACTAGGATTACAGGTGTTGAGCCACAGTGCCTGGCAATAAATGTCACTAACACTAAGACCATGTTACACTCTCATATATAGAGTTCCAGCCAGATGAGGGTTACTCCAGCTCCACATATAATTTTCGGGAAGGCAAACCTTTGCCATACGGTTGAAAACTGGGCACCCAGCTGGCCTCATCAGGGCAGTAGACATGGTTTGGCCAGTAAGGGCTTTAAAATAATTTAAACTTGAACACCATTAGTTGGGTCTTCTGTTCTCCAGCTCACTATATTCACAGCATTTCCTACTGTTTTATAATAGGCTTTTTAAAATTTTTTTATTTATGTATTTATGCATTTATGTATGTATTTATTTATTTATTTATACAGATTCTTGCTCTGTCACCTAGGCTGGAGTTCAGTGGCAGGATCTCAGCTCACTGCAACGTCCACCTCCAGGGCTCAAGCGATTCTTATGCCTCAGACTCCCCAGTAGCTGGGATTACAGCCACGCACCACCATGCCCAGCTAATTTTTTGTATTTTTTGTAGAGATGGGGTTTGCCATGTTGCCCAGGCTTGTCTTGAACTCCTGAGCTCAGGCAGTTCACCTGCGTCAGCCTCACAAAGTGCTAGGATTACAGGCGTGAGCCACCACACCTGGCCTATAGTAGGCATTTTAAATAACTTTCCTACCTTACCTTTCAAGGTATTTGAATTTGCAATGGCATAGTGGTAAATTCAGGTGGGAATCTCTCCACTGATTACCTACCCTCCCTGATTCAGGATGATGTGGCATATTTAGTGTTAATTAAAGCAAATTGAGCCAAACATATTTTTTGTTAATTGAGATTTAATAAACGTAAAAAGTGGCTTAAAGGGTGACCGGCTGGCTGGGTTTGTCCAGCACTGGGAGAGCTCCAGGGTGTAGGGGTTTAAGTGCTAGAACCAAGAAAGCCCTAAGCAAGCCAGGATCAAGTGGGTCACCCTACGAGTGGCTTCGAACGTTACTGCCTTCAAGTTCTGGAGAACCAGCCAGTCATTCAGTAAAGCCTAATCTCATTGAACTCAGTGAGGTCTCTGATACAAATTCAACTCTCAAATCACCTCACCCTCTGAAGCAGGGAAAGCAGGGCAGACGAAGTATCCAAAAGTCCACTTCCCTTCCCACCTTACCAGGGGCTGAGAGTGTGTATTTGGGACATCATTCATATTTTTCTGACCTTCCTGATTCTGCTCTCCTTCCAACCCCCACTCCCTACCCCGGCACAGCGAATGAAAAGTATGAAACGTTCTTGAATCAAGCCAGGAAAAACACAGACAAAGACTATAACAAATGTGAAACGCTCAATCACTTTGACATAATAACTGAGGAAGTGCCAGAGGATGAGCTTGCTGAGGTAAGGCAGCTCCGGGTGTGCAGGATGCCTTTGCAGAAGGGCGGTGTGTGCAGAGTGCACAGGAGGTGTGTGCAGAAGGGCGCTGTGTGCAGAGTATGTGGGGTGCATGTGCAGAAGGGCGCTGTGTGCAGAAGCCCAGGGGCAAGAACTTGGTCTCTGAGGTACAGAAAGGAGAAAGACAGAGATAAGGCAAAGAAGCAGGAAGCTAGGAGAGGCAAGATGAGCCCAGGAGGTGAGCTATCAGGTGACTGACCTATTAAGGTTTTTGGACTTCATCCTGAGGGCAACCAGAGGTGTGGCCTAATCGACTTCGCATCTTTAAGAGATCCCTCTGGCTGCCTTGCGGAGCTCTGAGGGGACAGGAACTTGGGGATGATGAGAGTAGATTCGAGAGATCAGTTTTTTAGAAGCTGTTGGAGGGCCAGGTGCAGTGGCTCATTCCTATAATCGCATTACTTTGGGAAGCCAAGGATGGCCTGAGGCCAGGAATTTGAGACCGGCCTGGGCAACATGGTGAAACTCCATCTCTACAATTTTTTTTAAGCTGGTGGAGTAATTCTAGGTGAGAGATGGTGGTGCTGTAAGCAATGGTGATGACAGTGGGGGCAGGGCGAACTGGTTCAAGGAATATTCCAGAAATGGAATGGTCAAGACTTAGGCATTGACTGGATGTGGGCGTGGGGTTGAGGGGACCTCTAAGTCTTACTTGGATGACAAGGTAAGGAGAGGGGACTGAGACAGGAAACTCAGGAGGAGAAGCGAGGTCTTGGTGGGAGGAGAGGGAAAGGAAAGGAGTTCGGCTGCTTCCCATGGCTACCAAATGTGAGATTTCTGTGTATCATCTGCGAAGAGCAGCCAGTAGGGAACCGGAACCACTGCTGGGCACCTCGGAGAGAGAGAGAGGTTGGAGAAAGTGACTTGAGAGTCATCAGATGATCTTTGCAATCACAGGAAATGGGGAGATTCCCTAGGAAGTGTGTCTGGTGAGCAGGAAAAAAGGCAGATTCAGAATGGAGCCCCCAAATACCCCAGCATCTGAGTGGGGGAGAGGGGTGGCCAAAAGGTTCTGGAAAAGTCAGGAGCATGTGGTGCCACAGAGGTGGGAGCCAAGTGAGGGTCTCTGGAGGAGAGAGCTTCTCAGCTTATAAATAAAGGATGGGATAGGAAGGCAAAATCCCAATATGTCCTCCCTCATCACCACTGAAAGTCCTGTTTTAACAGTCTATTCCTGACCGTGACAGCTGCCATCCCCCTGTGCTCTTCTTTACAAATGCAAATGTGCATGAGAATATGTTCTAAGGAAGAATCATATATGTGGCTAGAGAGCCCTTAGGTTGCTTAAGAGGCAGCTCTAATGTAGGGGAGAACAGTGTCATGGGAGAGACTGGGAGCGCCAAAGCCCACTGGCGATTATTTGTTTTGCAGAAGCCTGGTTCAAGTACCAGATGCTAAAAGTGAACCTTAGCGCCAAGGATGATCATAATTAGTAACATCAGTTACCACTTATTGGACTCATACTAAGCCTGTGCCACACTGTTAACCTGCACTGTTGTCTTGTTAAATCCTCCCACAATGAGGGTCGGGGGAGAATGATGCGGCTGTCATCTAAATTTTAGTTTTACAGAAGTGAAGTGTACGTCCCAAGGCAAGCACAGAGCTAGGATTTGAACCCAGGCCTGCCCAGCTACTAAGATGGTCTCTTAGCCTCTGCCTTCTCCTGCCAGCCCCGGGCTGCCCACTGGAAGCAATGATGTGTCTCCACCTGCTTACTGGGTTCCCAGGCTGCACCTTATCAAAGCCTAGGAGAGCAGTGGGGTGGGGTTTCTGTGAATATGATGGTAAGTGCAGAGCCAAGCTGGTCCCCTTGAGTAGGGCAGGGTGGACCACTCGTGGCTCAGGAGCCAAGTACAGAGTTGGCTTTGTTGCTCTAGAATCTGGACAACTGGGAGGTCTGTCAGCGGACCCTGCTCCTCTCCCAATTTGTCACACTTCCACTCTCACCTCCTGTGCCTCACTGGGCCATGGCACACATTAACCTTCCCTGCTGGGCCCTAGACCTAAGGATTAGCCCTTTGCAAACAGTATTTGTCAACCTTTTCCGTTATCACTCCCATTTTTATTTGTTATATATAAAATGGAATCTCCTTGAATAGTTTGATATATACTTTTTAACTTTTTATTTTGAAATAATTATAGATTTACAGGGAATTTTTTTTAAAAAAAGAGTTTTCCCAACAATAACATCTCGTATAACTATAGTACAACATCAAATCCATGAAATTGACATTGGTACAGGTCACAGAGCTTATTCAGATTTCACCACTTTTCTATGGGTGTGTGTATGTGTGTGGTGCAGTTCTGTGCAATGTTATCACATGTAGATTTGTGAACCCACCACTGCCAGTTAAGATGCAGAACTATTCCATTACCACAAGGATTCCTCATGCTTCCTGGGGAAATAAAATTAAAAACAAAATCTCCTTCCAACCCAGAAAATCTATCCACAAAGGTAGAAGAGAAAGAAAATAATTTTATTGTTGAATAAGCATTAAACCAGAATGTAATGCACATCACAGGCAATCTGCTGAGAGATTGCAAAGACAGAAGGAAGTCTGCCCCTCCTATAGAGCCAACCAGATCCAAGCCATTTCATTCATGTTCTGAGTAAATAATGGCTAGTCTCAAGTAAGAGGACTTGACACCATCATTTGTCACACATAGTTTATCCTAAATCGACATGGTAATGGAGGTGACCAACTGTGTTAGCTAATTGGCTTTATCCAAAGGAAAAACAAACTTATCTTTCTAGCAGGGCCCCATGGAAGCCAGGCTCCCATCCTCTCCCAGAAACTGGGACTAGGGACTTCCTCTTCCTTGTTGATTACATGTCAAAGAGATGGTTCCCAGGTCCTTGAGAAAGACACTTCTGGGTCCTAAAGCTGGCAAGAGGCTTATTTCACTTTTTAAAAGATTTATCTACATTTCGAAGAGATAACATTTCAAAGAACTTAAAATTACAGATGTTCTAAACTAAATACTCTAAGCAAAGGGGAGGAGGAGAAGTCTCTTCCCTTATTTTCAACAAGGAGAACTAAGCCTCATTTTCCATTTGTTTTTGGCCTTACATGTGACTAGGTTATAACCACACCCACCCCTCTCTCCCTGTCCCTTACCTCTGGCAGCCACTCATCTGTTCTCCATCTTGAGCCTTTTATTATTTCAAGAATGTTATATAAATGGAATCATACAGCACATCACCTTTTGAGATTCACTTTTTTCATCCCACATAATGCCCTTATTATAATCCATTCAAGTTGTGCACCTCAATAATTCATTCCCGGCCGGGCGCGGTGGCTCACGCCTGTAATCCCAGCACTTTGGGAGGCCGAGACGGGCGGATCACGAGGTCAGGAGATGGAGACCATCCTGGCTAACAACAGTGAAACCCCATCTCCACTAAAAATACAAAAATTAGCCGGGCGCGGTGGCGGGCGCCTGTAGTCCCAGCTACTCGGGAGGCTGAGACAGGAGAATGGCTTGAACCCGAGAGGCGGAGCTCGCAGTGAGTGGAGATTGCGCCACTGCACTCCAACCTGGGGGACAGAGCGAGACTCCATCTCAAAAAAATAAAATAATAATAATAATAATAATAATTCATTCCCTTTTACTGCTGAGTATTCCATGGTATGGATATACTGATTTGCTTACCCTCCCCACACCCTTCCCAGGAAAAATTTAATGCCTTAAACATACTGTGTATCTGTTTCTGTTCTGTAGCCCTTTGGGGGTCACAAATCATTGTAATATTTAAGATATTTTCCAGCACCCTCCAAGAGCTAATTTTTGCCTCTTTGGGGGTGATAATGTCCCTGTTGAGAATGCATGTTCCTAAAGAATTTGCTGACTTGCTCCTCTTTCTTGCTTCAGGTAAGTGCTCATCTCCAGATGGAGGTAGAAAGACTTGTAGTCCAAAGCTATGTCCTAGAACATCAGAAAACAACCACCCCCGATCCTATGGATGACACCTGCTTCAGCCATCGGAGTCGCCGCAAACTGGCCAAGTGAGTGGTTTCCAGTGACCGCCCTTCTGTGCTGTGCTTGTTTCAGAGTGTAATAGAGCAGGCAGTGCTGCCTCGTGCAGCTCCCTGAAACACTGGCTGATCATCTCGGAATGAAATCCACTCATTTCAGTTACCCGCCATCCCCTAGCATCAAGCCAGCCGGGCAGGTTTCTGCCTCTTCAAGTGAGAACAATACAGCTATGTCGAATGGACAGGCTCCGCTTCAGGTCTATAAGGGCCCACACTGAACGTGTTCTGAGATAATGGCCAAAACAGCGATGTGAATCTCTGGGGGAGTTAACATTGTTTCTAGTCTCTGTTTGGGCAGCCATTCGTTGTTCTCCACTCTGGAGAATAAAATTGTGCACAAGAGGTAGAAAAAAAAAATCAGACTCTTTCACTTTTGGAATAGTAGCCTTCCAGGTTTGAAAGGGACTAGTAAGTCTATTAACCATTTCAGAGTCCAGCTGCCAGAGTACATCCTGGACTTTGGCTACATCATCCTTGGTGACGTCCGAACCCACATCATCAAGATCACCAACACCAGTCACTTTCCAGTGTCGTTCCACGCAGACAAGCGTGTCCTTCATGAGACAGGTACCCAGGCTGGGGAGACCCTTTCCTATTGCACTTGGTCATTTCTCACAAGGAACCCATCAGTACAGTCCTCCTGGAACAGCATTTGTGCCTCTGGGATCAGCTAAAAGGATTCTTGGGCTATTCAGTGATCCTTTGAGCAGTCATTCTGACCCAGTGGGGGCTTTCTCTAGAGCAGCTCTTGTTCGCTGTTTCTCTTTCCCACTAAGAAATTTTTTTTGTTTTGGTCCAGGATTCAGTACCAAGCTAGATCGTGTAAAGAATCTGCCTCATTGTGAAACGGAAATATTTGAAGTGAGATTTGACTCACAGGGGGCCAATCTTCCTGTTGGAAGCAAAGAAGTCATTCTGCCCATCAAGGTACAAGGCACCACTGGGCCCACCCGGCCCTGCAGGTTTCCAGCTCTGCTTGCTGATCGCCCTAAGATAATCCGGTTATTATGTCAGAGCTGTGATTCTTGTTTTCCCCAAACCCATGCCACATGATAACTGCAGTTTATACCCTCTCCAGGTGGTTGGAGGGCCAACAGTTCACATCCGTCTCCAAGCCAAGGTGACCATTCCAACCATGACTCTCTCTCATGGAAAAGTGGACTTTGCCACAATTCAGTGTGGACAGTGCCTGGTGGAAACTATTCAGCTTTCCAATCATCTCCAAGTGCCTTGTGAATGGTTTGTCCAGAGCCAAAAGCCTGTTGACAAGGTAAACGAACTGTGGCCCATTGGTCCTCCTTTCTCCATCTCCATTTCAGCCAGATTTGTAACTCTAGGCCTTGGCGCTCATCATTTCAACCTCCTGCTCAAAGACTCAGTGGCAACAGTTGCCTCCTGAATAAAACCTGGGCCCTTAGCCCAGCGCTTGAGGTCCTATCAGGCCATGCTGTCAGGTGGAATGTCTTATTCATCCTTGTACCTCTGGTATCTACACATTCCCTGACACCTGAGAGGTACTCAGGAAACGTGGGTTGTGTGAGTGGAAGGTAAATGAGCTCATTTTCCATAGAAGGTGATCTAATTGTCTAATATGTGTAAACCAGCTGGAGAAACACATGCCGAAGTACTTAAGACAGAAACTACGTGCTGAATTAAAGCCAAAGACACGGATCTTCGAAATCCAGCCCATTTCTGGAGTCCTGGATCCTGGTGAGAAGTCCAACGTGCAGGTGAAATTCATGCCAAAAGAAGAGGTGAGCTTTAAAGAAACATGGCTTCATTTCGATTCTCTGGACCTCTTTGAGCTTTACTCAAAGTCCATGCTTGTTTGGGTCTCAAGGGAAGCTTTGAGTGACCTGTGCCTGGCTTTTCTGAATATGGCATCTCAAGCACTTCTGGTTCACATAGGAGCTGTGTGGCCTAGTGGTCTGGAATCAACGGACTAAAATATCAATTTTTATCAGAAGGCTGGGTTTAGTAGCCTTCTGCCTCTGCACACTTACATGCTGTGTGTCTTTGAGGAAATTACTTAGCCTCATTCAGTCTCAGTTCACTCATAAATAAAATAAAAAATAGTAATATTGTATATCAAAAGTCCCTTATTGAAATTCTGAAACCCAATAAGATCCAAAACTAGGGGTGGGGGGTTTGAGATTTCATAAGCTTCGGACCACAACTCTTTTGGCAGAAAAATCTCATCTGAATTGACATGAGACCATTTAACCTTTATTTGTACCACTTAGTTTTCAGAGTCAAACATTGCCACCAACCATTAATGTGTTTGATTACAGGGGACCTGCCCCAGACCCTGCTGAGGGTGTTAGGTAACATAGGGTATATACACTGTGTTTACTATTTTAAAAATCTGAATTTGAAAGTATCTGGCCCCTGGGTTTCGGATAACTTATTGTCAACCTGTAATGACTACCTCCTGAGGTCATTTTGAAGATTAAACGCACAGTATTGAATAAAGTACACAGCATGCTGCTCTATGTAAGTAAGTCTCTCAATAACTATCATCATCAGTAGTCGTGAAACGTACGTCCCGGTAGATGGCCTCCTGGAGCCTCATAAATGTTTCTTTTGTGAACGTAATCAACTCAAAGCTACTTCTGACCAGGAACATAGTAAAATTAATAAAATCCTAGAACCAGAGAGAATCTCAAGAGGTGGCACTGGAAAAACTTTTATTCCAAACCTAAGGCACTTGGGAAATATATTTTTCTCTATTCTGTTATTTTAAAAGAAAAATTGATCTGTGTTTTATAGAGGAGCTATGGGTAACTCCCATTTTCCTTGTAATTGCTTTGAGGAAGTGCTTAAGCAGCTTCAGTGAGAAAGAGAAAAAGCAAACAACTTCCTATCTCATTCTAAAATAAAACCCATGTTTTTATCATTATCAAAATCTTCCCAGTTCATTTAAAAGAAAATTAGTAATATGTTTGTCATTCTTAAAGAGTCTTAACATTTTCAAAGGGTTTACTCAAGATTGTGGATTTTTTCCATTACTTAATGAGGGAAATATAATATAAAAAAAAAAAAAGGTTTGTTCAAGCAGTTTCATGAATGTTGAGTTGGAATTAGTCAAAGTTAATAAAATGTTTCCACCAATTAAGAGATAAATTTATTAGCTGTATACAAGGAATTGGTTAGCCCTGCAGGCCATACAATCCATATATCTGCATTATCATCAACAGCAGCAGCGCCAAGAAATCAATGACATCCAGACCAACAATTCTTAGGCTTTATAACATGCTCAAGAAAATGAATGAAATGTTTTAGAAAGATTTCCATAAGCAGCAATTAAAATATAGAAGTTTGAATCATAAGGTACTAAGCCCATAACTATATAGAAACCCCTCTGAGCCAATAATTTATCTTATTGTATCCAGCAATAGATATTTCTGTGTGTATGTCTGTATACATTCCATCCATTTGCTTTTTCCCCTTCAAGCTAAGATAGGAAGTCTTCAAATTGTGATTTTCCTAATTTCCACTCAAACCAAGCCACAAGTCCAGCTATACCAGAATAACCTAGGCATCTGGTTAAAAATGCTGAATCCCAGCCTTACTCTGCCCCTACAGAGTCAGAGTTTCTAGGGATGGAATGTGAGGATCTGCGTGTTTAATAGGTTCCCCAGTGAAATCAGACTGGGAACTATGGGATGGAAAGTAGATTTGGGTACCATTTTGAGAAAACATATGAGTAGTTACGGTATCACTATTGACCAGTATCTGGTTGTAATTGTATCTGATGAACTGAATGCCCCAGCTCTGGCATTCTGCCAAACTCTGGGAAAATACGCGAAGTACACGCTTCAGAATCATCACTCCTCAGGAACAAGGGAGCTGGGGTCTTTTTACCGTAAATCCCCAGAGTCATTGCTTGATAACTAATTCCAGATGGTATCATTTCCCTGGCATTTCTGCCCTGCTTTCCCCTGCCCATGAGCAGCAGGGTCCATGAAATGAGAACCTTTAGGCCCAGAGGTGCAGAGAGTGGCAGTTGGAAGTCTGAGCACACTGGAAGATCCGAGGGATGTGACAGTGACACTCAGAGGGCTTGCTACACATGATGAAGCACTTGATACAAGTCCTGGAATGCTAGATACCCAGAATGTATTTGATATCTAGCACTTGGTACAATGCCTGCCATGCTAAATAGCCAGTACTTATATTAATTCAGTAGTGCAAATTACTCCTATGCAATTTTATTATAAGTTTTCTCTCTTAATCTAAATAGATAATTTTTTTCCCCTCAGCGGTGTTTTGTTTTACATGACATGTAGTGGAAATAAATTCAGATGCTTGTTTTGTTTTTATGTTTTCCAGAAATTCTACAGCCAAACCCTGGTGTTTCAGATTGCCCAGAGCGCTCAAAAACTTACCCTGCTGGCACGTGGGCAAGGTCTAGAGCCACGCCTGGAATTTAGTCCTTCAGTCCTGGATCTGGGGCCACTGCTACTTTGTGCACCTGGAGACGAGGCCGAGGTGATAGTGAAGAATCCTTGCAACTTCCCTATTGAGTTTTATTCCTTAGAATTTGATCAGCAATATCTCATAGAAGAAAAGGTGAGCAGAGGCCAAAGCCAAACTCTGTTTTTCTACACGTACTGGACCCTGCTATGTACTCATGCTCTTTTCTCTGCATGCAATAACATCCTCCTGGCCTTTCCTATCTTTTTCCCCTTGAATTCTTCCTTGTCAATTTAGTGATTACTTTTCTAGAGCCTTTTCTGAGCTACTTCCCTTGACCTGAGTAGAATCCTAGACATTTTAAGCAGCTAATTGAAAAGCTAATGCATGTTCATGGTTAAAATTCAAACAGTAAAGAACCATACGTAGCAACTTGCCAATATCATTGTATTTGAACTTGAGTTACTTGTAGACAGCATGTAATTGGATCATTTTAAAAAATATCTTTTGCCAATCTCTGACTTTAGTTTATATATTTAGACAGTTTACATTTAGTGTAATTATTGCTATGTCAGGACTTAAGTCTACCATTGCATGTTTTATTGTTTTTTGGTCTGTTTACTTTTTCCTACTTTCCTGTCAGTTGCTTCAACGTTATTTAAAATTCCATTTTTGTTTACTCAGAGTGTTTTTTGGGTGTATCTCTTTGTATGGCTCATTTAGTTATTGCTATAGGTATTACGTTATCTACACATAACATTATAATCAACTGGTATTGACATTTTACCAGTTCTAGTGGAATTTAGAAAACTTTCCTCCATTTAACTCCCTTCGGCCTTCTGATTTTTAATATAACTGTCTTAAATATTTTTCTTATATTAGCTAGCACTATAATTATTGTTTCAACTGCTGAACATACATTTGAAAACCCCAGAGGAAAGGGAAAATGTGTTATATTTGTCTCTCTTTTTACTCTTTCTGTCCTTTCTTCCTTTCTGATATGCCAAGATTTCTTCTTTTATTATTAACTTTCTGTTTAGAGAGCTACATTTAGCTCTGCTGTTAGGGTATGCCTGCGGATAGAAATTTCTTAGTTTTCCTTCGAGAATGCCTTGACCTCCCCTGTCATCATTGAAGGGTTTGTTCACTGGATATAGAATTCTGAGCTGACGGTTCTTTCATCCCTTGCAATATATGCCACTTTCTTCTGGCCTCCATGGTCTGATGAGAAATTCAATTATTTGAATAATTTTTTTTCCTCTTTAGGGAAGATTTCATTTCTCTCTCAGTGCTTTCAGGAATTTTTCTGTGTCTTAGTTTACAGAAGTTTGACTATAATGTGTCTTGGCATAAATTTCTTTTGGTTTATTCAGTGTGGGATTTGCTGAGATTCTTGAATCTGTTGATCTTTATCTTCTTTCCAATTTGGAAATTTTTCAGGCATTATTCATTTGAGTACCTTTTTCAGCCTCATGCTCTTTCTGCTCTCCTTCCAGGGCTCAAATGACTCTCAGATATTTTGTTACTGTTTTATAGCTCTTTAAGGCTCTTTTCTCTTTTTTTTAAGACTATTTTATCTGTTATCCAGAGTAAGTAATTTCTATTATCTTGTCTTCAAGTTCACTGGATTGTGACTTTCTAGGTCTTTTTAGTAAATAGAACTAGGGGATGTGATTTTTAAGAGGGGAAAAAAATCATAACACATAATGATGTTTCAAATCCCAATTTAAGATTATAGGATTTTATCTAAATTCTTTGATGATACATTTATTTCTGCTTTCTCTTGAAAATCATGGATATAAAGTTACTTATCAATTTATCTTATAAAATATACATTTAGCCAGGCACAGTTGTACACACATAATCCTAGCATTTTGGAAGGCCAAGGCAGGAGGACTGCTCGATCTCAGGAGTTTGAGCCCAGCCTGGGCAACATAGCAAAACCCTATCTCTACAAAAAAAATACAAAATACTTTGGGAGGCCGAGGCGGGTGAGTCACGAGGTCAGGAGATCGAGACCATCCTGGCTAACAGGTGAAACCCCGTCTCTACTAAAAAATAAAAAAGTAAAAAAAATAGCCAGGCGTGGTAGCAGGTGCTTTTAGTCCCAGCTACTTGGGAGGCTGAGGCAGGAGAATGGTGTGAACCCGGGAGGCGGAGGTTACAGTGAGCTGAGATCGTGCCACTGCACTCCAGCCTGGGTGACAGAGTGAGACTCTGTCTCCGAAAAAAAAAAAAAGTACAAAATAATTTAGCTGGACATGCCGGCACACACCTGTAATTCTAACTACTTGAGAGGCTGAGGTGGGAGTTCCAGTTGAGCCTGGGAGGTCGAGGCTGCAGTAAACCAAGATCATACCACTGCACTCCAGCCTGGGTAACAGAGTGAGACCCTGTCTCAAAATAAAATAAAATAATTAATAAATAGCTTCAAAATAGTAATATCAATATTCCCACTAATAGTAAGACTACTGAGTCCTATTATCCATAAGCATGGTGAGGCCTCTGTGCTGTGTTCCAGCAGCTCCCCCAGATCCACATCTCATGCTCCCCACCCTGCTGCCCTACCTTGAGCTACACCTTTGTCTAATAACCTTAGTGTCCTACTCTTTGAAACAGCCTCTTAATTCCCTCCTATGAGCAATATTAAAATTAGCTAGTAATCTCTTTCTTTTTCCCTCTCCCCTTTCCATCCTCTAATTTAAAATGATTTTATTTCCAGTTAATACCAGCTGAGTAGTCATCTCATGTACCCTTCCCCCATATTTGCTACTTGTATTTTATCTATATTGTCAGAGCTTATAATATTAAGGTGTCAGGACTTAATTTCCATCGTGGAGTCTTAGTTTTACACTAAGCATATTGAATGCCCAACACCAATCCTTACAATGAAGCTTCTCCAATCACTTCTGGATTATCTACAGTTCATTCTCTGGTGGATTTCTCAGGCAGGGATCATGGGAATGATATTCTCTGAGTATTCAAACATTCATAACCATTTATCTGTGACTTTTGAAGATCAGATACAATATTCTTGGCTTACATTTTCTTGACTTGACTATTTTAAATGTGTTGCTCCATTGTTTCCTCATAAGGTATTGCTGTCCGTGAAGCCCAACGCTGTATTTGTTATCTTTTGCTGCATAATAAATTAGCCCCAAACTTACCGACTTAAAACAGTAAACAGTTGTCATCTTGTGCTTTCTGTGGGTCAGGAATTTGAAGGTGGCTTAGGTGAGGGGGGATTATCCTGCTTTCTCTGGACCGTCCCCCACTCAGCCTTTGAATCTTCTGTCTTCTTTGCTTCCAATGTTGATAGCCTGCTTAGTTTGCAGTCTGCTCCCAGAAGATTTTCTCGGAATGGGGACCTGCCCCTATGGGGCAGATTCTTATGAGATCCTTAGTGGCTTCTGTTGGCACAGCACCTTCTGTTGAGAGTCAGGCTCCGTGGAAAGCACAATCTAAGACTTGAGGTTTGCATGTGGGAGGTTTCTTGGGGGCATTCTCAGGAACATCTGTGAAGAATAGGACAGCAGAGTTGGGCGGAGCGAGATGAACTGTGATGAGATGGCAACAGAGACTTCAGCTAATCGCACAGGAAGCTCTGGAGCTGGGTTGGCCCTTTGGAGTTGCCCCAGTTGCTGCTTGTTTGCCAGGCCTTTGTGCCCTGCATCAGCCAGTCTTTGGCATATTGCCTCCTTTGCCCACTGATTCTCTATGCCACCTGTATCCTTTATCACAGTTCCATAAATAAATGGGTCAATTCTGAGCTTTCTCTTCTATTTCATTGGTCATTGTGTCTGTCCCAGCATCATTGCCACTCTGTCTATTACTACAGCTTCCTAATAAGGCTTGTTATCTGGTAGGGCAATACCCTTCTTTTATTCCTTTTCATTAATACTTTAATTTTGCCCTTCCATGTAAATTTTAGAATTTACATGGATCTTATTTTACATGGAGCTTATTAGCAGTGGTGTTCAAATAACTAAAAATGGGGATCCTGAAGAAGCATTATCTAACAAAACAGATTTTTGATACCAATAAATCAGGTTGTAGAAGAAGTAAATGCTTTTTAAAACTTAATTTTACTGTGTCTTATAAATACACTCTAGTATTGCCAGATTTAGGAGAAAAAAATACAGGCTGTCTAGTTAAATTTGAATTTCAGATAAATAACAAATTTTTTTAGTATGTCTCAAATATTACACAGGACATATTTATACTAAAAAGTTATTCCCCTGTCTCTACTAAAAATACAAAAGGAAATTAGCCGGGCGTGGTGGCAGGCACCTGTAGTCTCAGCTACTCAGGAGGCTGAGGCAGGAGAATGATGTGAACCCAGGAGGCAGAGCTTGCAGTGAGCCAAGATCGGGCCACTGCACTCCAGCCTGGGTGACAGAGCAAGAGTCCGTCTCCAAAAAAAATAAAAATTAAAAAAAATAAATAAAAGTTATTCATTGTTTATCTGAAACTCAAATTTAACTAGGCATCTTGTATTTCACCTGGCAGCCCTAGTACACATTCACACACATGTGCACACGTGCACATACTTAGTACTATTTTACGTCTTTTTTTCCCCGGATCCTCTATTTATGAGACCACACCCTTACTTAGTGTAAAATTGCTAACTACAATATTGTTTAAGAATGAATGTGTCACTCAAGGTAGATAATGGAGGTCTGAACTTTTGTCATGGGAAAAAAAAGGAAAAGAGTATATATTATTCTTAAAACAAGAAGAAAATTTATTTCCACATGTGAAATGCCTAGGCTGAAATGGAGCAAAGTAAAGATCCGTGTATCCCCACAGGCTCAGAGCTCAGCCCTGCTTCCGAGACCTCTCCAAAGGGCCCCACTCTTTGAAATCCAGAAAGTATTTGTATAAGTCTCAGCCTCAGGCAGGAGCAGAAGTTTTACAAAATCAGTGACCTGCAGGGTGATTCCTAGTGAGACCAACAGGGTTCCCGTTCTCCCCTCGAGCAGATCTTGCGGAAGCTGAAGGGCTATGATTCCTACAACACCCTGCTGCTGCCTCCCCGCAACCCTGGGGAGAAGCTGCCCCCAGAACTGTACGAGTACTTTAAGGAGATGAAGAAGTCAAAAGAGGAGCAGATGAGGGCGAAATATCTGGAGAATCTGGCACAGGAGAATGGTGAGAACTCAACATGGAGAACCCCTGGCGCCAACCATTGCCTTCGCCCCCCTGAACTACCCCTGCTGTGGGACCAACCCATTTCTGAGTACCTGCCAGGTGCCGGGCAGGCGCTGTCTGCCTTGTGTATTTTATTTCTAACCCTTACAAAATGGGTTGTGTTATCCCCATTTTATGGATGCATAGGCTGGAACACATTCTGCTGTCACTAGGGCCCAATTTGGGTAGTACAACCTAAAAACTGCTAATGCAGATGGAATAACACTTGCTGAATGCCATGTTGAGGGCTTTGCACGTACCGATGAGAAACGGAAGCGCAGGGAGGCCAGGTCCAAAGTTTTAAGTGGCAGAATCAGGATTCCAGCCCAGGGCTCTCTGACTCCAGAGTCCATGATGGTAACCACTGCCTCCAATGGGTACACCTAGGTAAGGCAAAGTAATGTGGAAAGGTAGAAATTGGTGCCCTAAAAGCAGGGGGTGGGCATTCCCTCAAGCAAAAGACCAACCCCTCCATAGTCCTCAGGCCAAACTCCAATTGCAGAGCTGTCCTGTGCTCTCAGAATGGTGCCCTTTCTGGCCCACCACCCCTGAGTTATCCCATCATCTGCCCAGGGGCTCTTGTGTGCTTGCCCATAAAGGTTCCTCACTGACTTGTGGGACTGTGTGAGTTATGAGGATGCGTCTTCTCTTTGCTTCTCTGTAACCTCATCCTGGAAATGTACCCACCTTGTTCTTACTTGCTTTCATCTGTGTAACAGTCATACATGTAATTATTTTCTTCACGCTCCCTCCACCATTAGCCAAGAAGTCCCTGTAAAGGCATTGATCAAATATTCCCCACATGTAAAACCAGTGCATGGAACAGCAGTTGACCCAATAGTGCCCAAGAAATGGGTGCTGTGTGAGTGAATGCATTAATGGATTGAATGGAGTAATTTTTCCTGCCACTGGACCTGTCTCATTGTCCAGGAAATAGAAGCTAGTCAGAGACCACTAGTTTGGCTTAAAAGGAGAAGATGAGAGAAGGCAGCTGCCACCCACCCTGTCTCCTAGTCACGTTCCTTGAGTTTGCTAGGGCTGCCGTTGCAAATGCCAGGGACTGGGTGGCCTAACCAACAGAATTTTCTTTTCTCCCACATCTGGAGGCTAGAAGTCCAAGGCTGAGTGTCAGCAGGGTTGCTTTCTTCTGAATCCCTTCTTGCAGTTGGCTGTCTTCTCCCTGTGTCTTCGCCTGGTCTTCCTTCTGTGTGTGTCTGTGTCCTAATCTCCTCTCCCCATAAGGACACCAGTCCTACTGGATTAGGGCCCACCCATGTGACCACATCTTACCTTAATTACCTTTTCAAAGGCCCTATCTCCAAATCAGTCACATTCTGAGATACTCGGGGGTTAGGACTTCCACATCTGAATTGGGAAGGGACACGATTAAGCCCATCACAAGGACCCACTGTGTTGCAAGCACTGAAGTGCTGGGAAAAAAAATTAGTGAAAAAAGTGCTGGGAAAAAAAAATCAAAAATGCAATGAATCCCTGCCTTTGAGAGCTCACAGTCATGAAGAGAGTGCGAGGAGAGACACACCATCAGAGAGACTGCCCAGCAGCCCAAGCCCAAGGCAGGGGCGGCAAAGGCTGCAATGTACAAAGGACCTCCCAAAAGCAGAGAAGGCCTTGGTGCTCCCCTTGTCCTCACACACCATGATTGTGGGCTCACTTATCCATTTGGCCCAATGGAAGGCAGTCTAAGCCAGGATCAGTGGGTGCAGAGGGAACCCAGAAAGGCGCACGCCCTGCTTCTCACCGGTGCCTCTCTCTACTCGCTCTGCTCTCACGCTATAGATCGTCCTTCTCTGCCTCCCTTCCTTCCAGGGAAGGCCCACAGCCCCAAGTCACACGGCCACCATTCACGAGAGAGCTGCAACCCCTCAGGCTCAATTTCTACCTGTGTGACAAAGAGAATGTCTTGCCCTGTAGTAGGGGGGGGTCACCTCATACAGTCACAGCCCATTGCACCCCTGAAATGCTATAGAACATGGGCAATCAATGAGGAAGGTGTTGGGCCAATGAAAGGATAGCTGTCCCTAACGACACAAGAAATGGTCATGATAAATTAAAGGGGAAAGCAGGCTGCACATCAGTATGTACAATATAGCCCCAAGCTTAGTTTCAAACAATTAAAAATTAAAAGTCTGAGAGGTTGCAACTCTCCTGTGCTAGTATGATAAAATTTAGTACAATTTCTCTGTCACCGTTTCTTTGTCTATCTCCACCTCTTTTTGTAGCTGAATTCCATCATTTTTGACTCCTCTGAGTTTTCCACATTTTCTAAGCAAATGTATAATTTTAGTTCCTAAACAAATGTCAAAATGTAGAAACACTGTACACAGAGAGACAGAGGAATAGCCAACTGACTGCAGTTCTTGTTTATTTGGGTTGAATGGTCCAGGGTGATGGGAACCCATATGGTGAATCTCCTCTTCATCATTTTTTTTCTTTTCTGCCCCCATCTCCCTTGTCTCCCTCCCAACTCTTCCCCTGGTGTTTTCATCCTTTGCTCCTTGGCAGAAGAGGAAGATATGACCTCATCGGATCAGGGAACCTCTAATAGCACGAAGAGGACATCGCTGAGCCGAGGGATCTCTGTCATATCCAACCTGGAAGAGTGGCACGCCCTGTTGGTTGAGTCCAAAACCTATCTAGAGGAAGAGGAGGATGAGGAAAGCCTGGAAAAAATCATGTTCCAAAGTAACCGAGCATTTTAATGTTTTGATACTAGTTCTCTCCAAGCAGAAGTAGGAAGACAATATTCAGTACCTTGTCACTTTCTCCAAGCCTCCTAGTATGGCTCCTAGCCCATCTTGCCCTGCCCACCACAGCTGCCCTCTGGAGAAGCTCTGATCTGCTGCTCACACTAGGATACAAGCTTGAGAGTTGGCTGATGAGCTTAGCATACAATACATTCTTGTCACAGTAATTTGTGTTTCAAGTAGACTAAATGAAGGCCTGAATCTTTCATGCTAAGATTCCGGCAGACTGGGAGGTGTTTAGAGAAACATTATGGGGATGGGTGACATTCTCCCCAGTGTCCCCCCAGTTGGACCATTAGAGAGCTCTTCTCTTGACCTCCCAGCATTATGGGCCCATTTTCTGGCATTTATTTTCCCCAAGTTTTACAAGATGTTAGAACCATATTTAGAAAATTAGATTCTGTGAAACTGGGTTCATGGGAGCCGTTTGCTGGTCATTATAAACCATGACAAGGCATAAGCAACCGTGTCCTGTGCCCACCCTCAGAATAGGAATCATGGGCGAGGCTCAGGAGATCTTTAGGGAGTTAAGTCATCATTCATAGCCCTCATCAACCAGGTGAGTAAATTAAATCAGGAGCATGTAATGGCAAAACGGAGATTAAAGACAGAAATTCCTGGCTCCATGCCTCATAATTAATCCACCCTGGCTATGTTGACGGGCCCCCAAGTGGCTCCTGGTCTCTCTCAGCAGCCTTCCCCACCCCATACACCCTGACTCTGCTCCCCATGCCTGGGCTTTTCCAGGGCGGACCCTGGACATCCCACAGAGAAGAAAGCACACTACAATGCTTAGGATGAAAAAACATGAAACCATAAATGCCCATCAGTAGGCAACTAGTGAAATTGTGACAAAGCCATACAGTGGGAGTTATTTAGCAGCTGTTTAAAAAGAGTGAGCTAGGCCAGGCGAGGGGGCTCACGCCTGTAATCCCAGCACTTTGGGAGGCCGAGGCACCTGGCAACAGAGCGAGATGCCATCTCAAAAAAAAAAAAAAAAAAGAATGAGCTAGACCTGTGTTCAAGTAAATGAAAAGATGTCCAAGATGTATTATATGAAAAGCAAGTTACAGAACAAAATTCAGAGTGTCATCCTAGTTTTGTTATTAAAACACTGTATTTGTGATGACTATATATATCTGGCTGCACACTGCTCTACAAACTATTCATACACATAGGATCCTGCAACTTGCTTTTTTCTAGACGTTCCTCTAGGCCAATGCATTTGATAAATCAAGGTTTGGCAAACTTTTCCCATAAAAGGCCAGATAGTAAATATTTTGGGCTTTGAAGGCCATACAGTCTCCGCTGAAACTACTCAACCCTGCCTTTGGAGGGTGGCTATGATGACAAAGACAATATGTAATCAAAGAATGCGGCTATGTTCCAATACGACTTTATTTACGAAAACAAGCAGCAGGACAGGTTTGGCCTGTGGGCTATAGTTGACTAGTCTCTGATACTGAAGTCATCATTTTAATAGCTGCTGTGTATTGGTTCTATAATAGGAATTTGCTATCATTTATTCATCCATTTCCCTTAATGCTCCAGATTTCACTCGTTTCTAATATTTTGCCACTGTAAGCCATCCTGCTCTCCACACAAATGTCCTTTCTACTTTTCAGCAAGAGAGATTCCCCAAAATAGAAGTAGAGTCAAAAAATCTGTTTTTTTTTAATTTTAGTAGCTCTAAACAAATTATTAGCTATAAATGTTAGTAGCTATAAGCAAATTATTAGCCCAAAAGGGCCTTCTCGTATACTACAAGTGGGGACTGCTGCAATGTTTGCCATTAAAAAAAAAAAAACCACAGCATTTAAAAAGAAATATCCATTCCCATTTCCATCAGTACCCATATAACTTCTGGCTGTGTAGCATGCATGCCATGTGTGCACACAGCATATATTTTAAATTTGCAGCTGACAAGCTTCAGAGCATTGATAGCCACTCCATGGAGGAAGTTGGAGAGGTGGAAAACAACCCGGTGAGCAAAGCAATCGCTCGCCACCTGGGCATTGACATTTCTGCAGAAGGCCGCCTGGCCAGGAACCGGAAAGGCATCGCCATTATCATTCACGGGACACCCTTGTCAGGTATGCACCAATTCTGAGGGGAGGTTAAGACCAGCAGTGCCATATCTTCTCTGTAAACTCTGCGGCTTCCAGAGTGGCAGCATCAGCTGTGTGGTCATGGCAAAGACTAATGACTTTATTTGAGGAGCAGCATAGGGTAGCGATTACACATTTATAGCTGTGTACCTTTGGGAAAATTAAGTTGTCTGTGCTCAGTTTCCTTGTCCGTAAAGTGGTATTAACACTATCTATTTTATAGGGTAGTCATGAGAATATAATGAGAACATTTATATAAAATGCTTATCTCAATACTTGGCACATAGTAAATACTCAAACAAAAAGCTGCTGATGTTATCATTATTATTACTATGATGACTGGCACATAGTAAACACTCAAACAAAAAGCTGTTGGTGTTATCATTATTATTACTATGATGACTATTAGCATTCACAATTATAACAATATTTGCAGTGTGAATCCTCATTGAAAAGAAGCTTCCATCACGTGCTAAATATTCTCAATAAATATTTTCCTAACCATAAGCCAGTCAAGGGGTGAGCCCTTGATAAAGAAAGGATTCTTGTTAAAGAATCCTTTATTATCTCCAAAATTACATATGCTAACTTCACCATCAACCCAAAGGAGCAAAATCACCTACAATGGAAAAAAAAAATCTTATTTGTATAGTAATTTGCAGTTGACAGAGCTCCTTCCCATCCATTTGTCTATTTAAACTTCAGAACCACTCAGAAAAGAGAATTTGACTTCCCCTAACTTAAAGGAAGCCAAAGTTCAGAGAAATTCAAGGACGTCTGCCCAAGGCCACCCAGTTAGAAAGCGGCAGAGCAGAGGGATGTTGGGAGGATGCCCTGCCACCTCTCTTAGCTTCAGCTTACTTGACGAAGGGCCGTGAAATCTTATTCTGACCCAATTACTATCACTCATACAGACAACATTTATGGAGGATTTTTGATGTTCTAATCACTGAGAGGCCCAGGAATCTTAAAATGTCACAATTCATTACCCCTTCCTTTGAAGAACCTTTCCTTGAAAAGTTGTAAACCAGGACCTAAAAAGTAGAAGGCCAGATCTGTGGGCAACAGGCAGAAATCAAACAAGCCAAGTAAGAACATAACTGGAAATGTTTTGAAGACCCCCCGACACACACACACACACACCTGCAGAGGCTCAGGCCATTTTCGGTTGCACTAAAAGGAATGACAGAAGGATGGTTGATGGACCCGCAGAAACCGCAGACAACTGGAGAGTTAACACTAAAAATGCACTGACCTGGAAAGAGCCACCAGCCCTGTCTAGTGGAGGCTCAGTCACTTTCCATCTGCAGGCGAAAAGCCTGTTAGAGTGTGAACTACAGTAATAACAAGCCTGGCATTTTAATGGAACTTTACAGCTTTCACAGAATCTTCATGAAGAACAGCTTAACAGTCTATGTCAAAATCAGACTGATCAGTATAAGTTCTTTTGCCCCTTTTGTTTATGGTGAAGTTAGCACATATAACTTTTGAAGGCAGTAAGAGACTCTTTTGTTTATAATCCATATACTTAAGGATTATCCCCAAACTGTTAAATTGCTGACCTCAGAGACGGGATTAAGAAGGAGAGGGAAGACACCTCATTTGGAATGTATACATCTCTGAATTGTTTGAATTGTATTCTTTCCATAATTTAAAAACATTAAAATATTAGAGAAAAAAATCCAAGACATTAAATTATTTAAAAAGAGAAAGAAATATATGTGCAGACTCTGACCTGGCAATGTTACTTCTAAAAATTTCTTAGGAAAAATAATTAATGATGTGGACAAGATGAACTGCTTGAATGTTCACTGCAGCACTGTATGCTGTAGTAGAAACTCGGGAGCAACTGTAACATTCAGTATGGGGGACTGGTTAATCAGGCCACAGTACATTTATATAGTGAATTTTACTGCCATTAAAAACAGCATCTTGTACACCCATGTTCATAGCAGCATTAGTCACAATAGCCAAAAGGTGGAAACAATCCAAATGACCATCCGTGGCTGAATGGAAGAAACAAAATATGGTACGATGTGATGCTATTCACCTTAAAAAGGAAGGAAATGGACAGGGCGTGGTGGCTCACGCCTGTAACCCCAGCACTTTAGGAGGTCCAGGTGGGTGGATCATGAAGTCAGGAGTTCGAGACCAGCCTGGCCCCCATGGTGAAACCCCATCTCCACTAAAAATACAAAAATTAGCCGGGTGTGGTGGCAGGCACCTGTAATCCCAGCTACTCAGGAGACTGAGGCAGGAGAATCGTTTGAACCCAGGAGGCGGAGGTTGCAGTGAGCCGAGATCATGCCATTGCACTCCAGCCTGGGCTACAGGGCAAGACTCCATCTCAAAAAAAAAAAGGAAGGAAATTCTGACATGTGCTACAGCACGGAAGAACCTTGAGGACCTTACGCAAGGTGAAATAGGACAGTCACAAAAGGATAAACACTGTATGACTCCGCTTAGATGAGGTACCCAGGCTGGCCAAATTCCTAGAGACAGAAAGAGAAACAGAATGATGGTTTCCAAGGGGCTGGGAGGGTGGTGCGTATTGGGGAGTTACAGTTTAATGGGTACAGAGTTTCAGTTCGGGAAGATGACAGCGTTCTGGAGGTGGATGGAGGTGATGGGGGCACAGCAAAGTGAATGTACTTAGAACCACTAAGCCGTACACTTAGAAATGATTTAAGTTATAACTGTTATGTATATTTTACCACAGTAAAAACAGTGTCATGCAGGTGTATTGAATGAATGGAAAATTGTTCATGGTATATCATTTTACATGAGAAAGGGTGCCATACTCGTGCTGTGTAGTTTGTATTAGTGTCCCGTTGCTAATATACCAAGTGACGACAAACTTCATGGCTTCACATAATGCAAATTTATACTCTCATAGGTCTGGAGGACAGAAGTCTAAAATGGGTGAGCAGGGCTGTGTTCCTTCTTGGAGGATCTGGGGGACAATCCGTTTCCTTGTCTCTTCTAGCTTCTAGAAATGTTGCCTGCATCCCTTGGTTCCTGGCCCCTTCCTCCTCCTTCCCAGCCATCAGCATAGCATCTCCCAGTCTCTCCTGCTGCTTCCATGGTCGATTGACCTGCTCTGACTCCAACTCTCTTGTTCTCGTCTCATGGGGACCCATGTGATTACATTGTGCCGAGTCAGATAATCCAGGCTAATCCCCCATATCAAGATCTGTAGATTAATCACATCTACAAAGTCTCTTTTACCCTAAAAGATAATATATTTGCAGGTTCCAGGAATTAGGATGTGGAAATCTTTGGAGGAGCCATTATTCAGCCTACCACATTACCTATTTCTTTTTTTATAAGAAATACAGTTACATGTGTACTTAGCAACCACAGGCTAACTGTACTATCCCTGAATGAGTAGATGATGGATTTTTTTTTTTCTTTTCTCTTGTCTGTTATATCTGAATTGTCAGCTTTTTTTTTTTTTTTTGAATGAAAGTACCTTGAAATGAGAAAAGAAATCAACACAAGTTATTCTTTAAAATAAAAAAGTCTTCCTGTTAGAATCAGAGACAGGAAGAACTACAAAGTATTTTAAAGATCATCTGATAGAACCTGTTTCTTAAACAGACTGGGTGCAGTGGCTCACACCTGTAATCCCAGCACTTTGAGAGGCCAAGGCAGGCGGATCAGTTGAGGTTAGGAGTTCGAGACCAGCCTGGCCAATATGGTGAAACCCCGTCTCTACTAAAAATACAAAAAATTAGCCAGATATGGTGGTGGGCACCTGTAATCCCAGCTACTCGGGAGGCTGAGGAAGGAGAATCGCTTGAACCCGGGAGGTGGAGGTTGCAGTAAGCTTAGATCTCCCCACGGCACTCCAGCCTGGGCAACAGAGTGAGACTCCATCTCAAAAAAAAGAAAAAAAGAATCTGCTTTTGAAACTGAGGGAAAACCCAGTGAGGATGCAGATTGCCACAGCATGCACGCATCGGTGGCAGGGTTAGAATCAGACCCACGGCCCTGACTCCAGGCTGAGGTCTTCCTTCTCTTTGCTGCTGACACCTCCAGCCACATGGGAAGGAGGCAGAACACTCAGAGAGATCACTTTGCAGGGACCTCTGTTCTTGAGACCTTTTCTGTCTGGGACACTGAGCAAATGAGCACCATTAAATTCAACCCACTGGTCTTTTTGATAGGAAAGTCAGCCACCGCGGTCAGCATGGCCAAGTACTACAATGCGGCCTGCCTGAGCATCGACTCCATTGTATTGGAAGCTGTGTCCGACAGCAACAACGTCCCAGGGATCCGGGCCCGTGAGCTCTGCATCAGGGCTGCCATAGAGCAGTCCATGAAGGAAGGAGAGGAGGCTGGTAAGAACCCATTCTCCCGGCTTTTTGTGGCCAAGTCACCAGCACCCCCACTGGCAACACCCATCTTCTCTGTGCCCCACTGAGCTCTCCTCCCACAGCCTGGTTGAAGTCTGCCCTACAGCATGCTGCCAACTTCATAGCCCAGAGGAGAATTCTCTTCACGAAGCATGCCCACTCCTGCCCTGCCCACTGCCAGCGTGCTCTTGCCTCTGTAGGGACCAGGACAATGAATAAGACACAGCCCGCACCTTTGGAAGTCTGACACCTGGAGGGGGCGGGGGAAGAAGCAGACTTGGGGTCAGTCAGAGCAAAGGAAAATAATTTTGCAACAGAAATACCAACTTCTATGAAAGAGCAAGTTTGGGATGAATGAGTTCCAACAAGGGTGATTTGGGAAGTTTTCAAGGAAACAGATTTGAAGAAGCAAGAGAATGTTAGTAGGCAAAGATGGGGACAAGGACATTCCAGAATGAAAAAGCAGGGAAGCTGACCATAAATTAGGAGTGGGAAAGCAGGTTGAGGCCAATCATTGTTGACCTTGAATGCCAAGATTAGGAATTTAAGTTTTATGTTCAAGGAAAAGAGCCATTGGGACAGTTTTCACACTATGGAGAAATGGTCAGAAAATCACTATAGGAAGGTAGCCCTTGACTATCATGTAAAGGAAGCGATAGTGAAGCTGCAGACAAATGGGCCTGGGCCGGCCAACCCGACAGCCACCTGCATGGTAGAGAATTGAAGGAGTAAGACGGATTTAAGATGGCCACAGCCAGATTCCAATCCCAGAAACCAGGAGAGAGTGATGTCGTTTACCTAGATAGGGAACACAGGAGGAAGAGCAAGTTTGCTGGAGAAGAAAATAAATTGGGTTGGGTTTGGGGGAGGGGGGTTGTTTTCTTCCTTTCTGTCTTTTTTTTTTTTTTTTTTGAGATAGGGTATCTCTCTGTCACCTAAGCTGGAGTACAGTGGTGCGATCATAGCTCACTGCAACCTCCTGGGCTCAAGCGATCCTCCCACATTAGTCTCCAGAGTAGCTGGGATTACAGGCATGCACTACTATGCCTGGCTAATTTTTAGGGTCTTACTATGTTGTCCAGGCTGGTCTCAAACTCCTGGCCTCAAGTTGTCCTCCCAAAGTGCTGGGGTTACAGGATTCAGCCACTGTGCCTGGCCTGAATTGAGTTTTGGAATCCCATAGCGGGGAGGCCTCATGTGGCCTTCCTACAAAAAGTTGAGAATTCTGGCTCCATCAGGTTATCTGAGGACCTTCGGAGCAGGCAAGCAGCTGCTCGATGGGAAAATATACTAAACACCAAGCAGAGTGCCTGCTCAGAGCGGAAGCATTCCTATGTCAGTACCCATGGCATGACGTAATCCCAGAAATGCTTCCAGCCTGCTAGTTGATAAAACTGGCTGGGACTTTCAAGGTCGTCCCCTCCCCTCAATGCCTCTGCATGGGACACTTAGGGAAATGGAAGATTCTTTGCTGGGAAGAGAAATAGCTCTTTAGTGAGAACCTCTGGCTATGCCCTAATGCTGATTCTCTTAAATTTTTTATTTCCTTTTCTGTGAAATAATCTACATTTCATAGTGATCTGTGGAGCCATGTTTATGTCCTGTGCCTAAGGGTAAATTTGAGCTCCTGGTCTGAGAAAGTAACATCCAGCTAGAGACAGAGCTGGGAGAGTCTTTCTCCATGAAACCACTGGGGTAGATGATGCAGCCAGAAAAGCCCAGAATGAGCCAGGAGGACTGGATAAGGCGGGTTAGGACCATGGAGAACACCTACATTTCAGGAGAGGTCGTGGGGAAGCCGGGAAGGCAGAGACAGCAGAGCCAGGGTCATAGGGACTGTCAGGGAAGTCAAGGAAAGGGCCCCGGAACCTTAGGAAAGGGAGAAGCGAGGAGGAGTTTCCCGTCCCTCAGAGCCCTGCTGGATGGGGAGCCTTCCTGCTGGCCTGATCTCACAGCCCACTTGTCTAGCTAACCTAATACTGATCTACCTCCTTCACTGTCCGCCCCCACCCCGTGTATGCCCTGGAGGCAGGGGCTTGTGTTAGTTTTCCCCACTGTAGCCCCAGCACCTGGAAGAATGCCTGGCATAGTTGACACATAATAAAGATTCATAAAGGATTCATTGAATCAATAAATGAACAGAATTAGAGACTGCTGGAAGCCCAAATAGAATAGGCCTAAGTACAGGGCAGCTGAATTTCCCAGTCAGGAGGTCCCTGGGGTCTTTGGATAGAGCCCTTGCAATATAGGGGTTAGGCCCCCACATCTCCCCTGCATCTGCTGTCACTGTGGAGTCTGTAGGCTGGAACGAAGTGGTGGCAGTGAACCCAAACCTGCCTGTGCCATACAGTGGCCACTGGCCCTGGGGGCTGCTGAGCACGTAAACTGGCTTGGTCCAAACAGAGGTGTGTGGTGAATGTACAGCTCCCACGGGAACCCTGAAGATGTGATATAAAGAAAAGACTTGGAAATAACACAGGAGCAATTTTTATACATTACATGTTAAAATGATCACATTTTGCATATATTGGGTTAAAATATGTCCCTAAAATTAATTTTTACCTTTTTAATGTGACTACTAGAAATGTTTAAATTACATACGTATGTGGCTCACATTATATGTCTATTGGACAGAACGGACTTCAGGGTGCCATCCCCACCGTCGTTTTTTGTGATTCTAACGTGATTTTAATAAAAGTTCACACTCTCCTTATAGCCCAGGAGGCTGCTGGGGGTCAAAACATCATAGGGCAAGGACGACTGAGCACTGAGACTTTGGGCAAGTTAACCTCAGAGATGACTCTGCTGGCCCCAGAAATTAAACCTGGAAAGAGTGTTCGTGGGAGCGTGGTCATGACCAAAAGCAAGGCGGACAGCCATGGCTCCGGGTCGCAGAAGCAGCATCACTCACACCAGTCTGAAACACCACAGGTACAAATCAGGGCTCTACCGCAGGAGGGCTGGGATCTTCCTCCTCCCCAGCATCCTGCAGCCAGGTCAGTGCCCTTCATCCCTGCAGTGTTCCCACCAGGCCGGCCTGAGCGCTGTCCCTGTGCCCCTCCTTCTGAAAGGGACATTCACCCAGCTGGTGCTCAGCAAACATCTTTTATGCTGTAGGCACTGGCGAAGTGCAAATAAAGAAAGCAGAATCCCTGCACTAAGAGTCGGATGAAGGAGATAACCACATGTGCAAACATTTGCAATAAAGTGAAATTAGTTACAAAAGAAGTGTGAAAAGGGAATTAGGCTGAGCCACAGAAAATTGCCAAAATTCAATCCTTTTATAACTCCATAACAGCAATTTCCTATGGCTCAACCTAATTCTAAAGGGAGTTAAGGATGAAACCATTAATCTAAGTTGTGGGAGGGCTGCATGGGGAGTCCTGGAAAGTCAGAAAGAAGTCGCAGCATTTGAGCAATGTGCCAAGGAACTTAGCAGTCTCAGCCAACTGGCCGGTGCTTCTGAAGCCAAAGACAGTGGGCGCAGTGAGTAATGAGTTGTAGGTGGAGAAGTGAAATCAAGTGAGTGCAGGATTTTATGATGTTCGAAAGTGAAGGGGAAAAAACGAAAGAGTAGTAGAGGGGCAAAGCCAGGGTCAGGAGAGTCCATTCTCAGAAAAGAAGTAGAAGCAGGTCTATAAAGAATGGAGCCTCTGGAGAAGTGTCATGTGACAATCCACTCAAGAGAGAATGAGATCCTGGGAGGCAGTAGGAAGGGCAGAATTCAGCACAATTAAGGGAGAAGAGAGCCGGCTTCCTTTGGGGTCAGTAAAGGGTAAAAAACAGACACAGCTAAGGGTGGGAGAAGCCGAGTGGAGAATGGAGGTTGGAAAAGGCCTTGTTGAATGGCACTGTGATGCATATAGGAGGCATGGTCTTTTGAGGGAAGCAGCGAGGAGGCTGGGGCTGCAGAGCATGCTCAAGGGGAGTGGCAGAGCACTGCTTCCACTATGGTGAATAGAAGCAGAAATTGGTGATGGATAAGGAATAAATAGTTGGGAATGATAATGGCCCAACCAAGACTGGAAACTATAACTTCACAATTGTGAAGCTTTTCTCTTTCTCTCTCATTCTCTCTCTCTCTCTCTCTCTCTCTCTCTCTCTTTTCTCTAGAGTCAGGGTCTCACTCTGTGAGACCTCACTTTGTGGAGGAAAGTGGCCTTTTCTGTCTCTTCCATTGGAATGAAAGGGCCCCAGGGGCAGCACTATTGGTTGTTGTTGTATCCCTAGTACCTAAGTGTGCCTGGTGCAAGATGGGTACTCAGTGAATAATTGTCGAATGAATGAAAAGCTGCATGCAGTTCAGTACACAAACAACGTACCTTCCACACTGTTGCCACTTGAAACCTACAGCGGTTCTTTAAGGTAGACAGGATCCTTCCATTTTGTAATGCAATTCCCATTGTACAGATGAGGAAATGAGAGATTATGTGATCTTCCCAAGGTCCTGTGGCTGGTAAGTGTAGGCGTTGTTGAGATACAAGGCCGGATTCTGACTCCTGATCCTTCTCCCACTCAACAGATTTCCTCCAGCCCTCTCCTGCCGGGGCCTACCCACCGCCGGCTCAGTGTCAGTCCCAGTGTCGGAGGCGAGACCGGGCTGATGAGCTGTGTGCTCCCGGATGAACTTCTCGTGCAGATCTTGGCCGAGCGGATACAGGTGGGTCCATGCCACCTGCACAGAGCTGCAGGGCTTGGCGCTCACACACCATCCCCGCGCACCAGACAGAGGTTCTGGGCCATCAGCCACCACGGCGGCTCTCTGACAGCTCTTGTCAGTCCCTGGCCCTGGCCCAGTCTGCAGCCTGAGGTCATTCACCTTCTTAAAGGACCAGAGAGGAGAAGACTACACAAACACTTTTTAATGACCAGAAGCAGAGCGATGTGTTAAAACTTACAATGTGGAGCCATTCTGAAAGTGCGAATTTGGAGCTATGTTAATTGCTTCAAAAAAACATTTTCAATGTTATTAAGTGAAAAAGAAGTAACTAGGAAACAGTGGTTAAAACATAGTAACATTCTATGTAAATATTTATAAATGTATACTACACATATAGTAAAAACTTTTAAAATACATGTTAACTGTGGTTATCTTTGGGTAGCAGGATTATAGAATTTTAGTCTTCTTTATACATTTCTGAATTATTTTACAATAACATATTGCTTTTAAAGTCAGAGAAACAGTAACACTCTTTTCCAAGTTTTAAATTTTTTCCATAAGAATTCTACAGTTAAAGACAAGAAAATAAGATCAGCAGGATTGAGGAGGGTATCACTGAAGCCTGTTTCTGCTCATGGTTTGCAGACACAGCTACATTGCTTACCAGGTCCTGGAGCTGGGTGTTTGCTTTGTGTCTTCAACTAGGGCCACAATATTAACTGCACATTTAAATACAACAAAATTAACTTGAGGTTCCCAGAAGGGGAGGAATATCATCACAAGAAAGTTTTTATGTGAAGATTTGCACTGCTGCTACATTAAAGGCACATCACTCTCAACTGATTTGAACAAGGTGTTCCCATAAGCATGCCAATGTTTCAGATACCCAGAGTAAAGGCTGAGAAACGCTGGTGAGGCCCCACAGTCAGCCGGTGGAGCTGTGCTACTCAAAGTGCTGGTCTCTGATGACACATGGAGGTCACAGGGCTTCTTTCATCCACAAAGTCTTGCTACAAAGTTTAGCCGCAGAGAAGGAATGATGTAGCCGTGGTACCTGTTCAGTTGCCAGCTGAACCAAACAGTGTGTTTAGTGATATAGGTCATTTACATTCTGACACAAGCTTCTTGTCTCATCGAAAACCTAATGCTCATTCATTGGTGGCTGGTCTACGGGCTACACTCTGAGTAACACTGAGTAAGGCAGAGGCTGTTCTCCAATGGTTACTGTTACCAAAATCATTACACTCCAAGGCAGTAAGACCACTAAGAAAAATACAAAAGGCCCATTCGCTGCTGCCCCTGCTGCCTGTGACTCTGTGCTTGGGAACATCTTTCCCTTTTCATCTCATTTTTGTGTACCTCATGGATCTTCCCAGACCGGCCCTTTAACATTTTTGTTTGTTCATTTATTTCTACAGACAGAATAAACCCTTTACTCTACAAGTAGGTACAATAAAAACCATCTGGCTGGGCACAGTGGCTCACGCCTGTAATTCCAGCACTTTGGGAGGCCGAAGCAGGTGGATCACCTGAGGTCAGGAGTTCGAGACCAGCCTGGTCAACATAGTGAAACCCCGTCTCTACTAAAAATACAAAAATTAGCCGGGCATGGTAATGGGCACCTGTAATCCCAGCTACTTGGGAGGCTGAGGCAGGAGAATCATCTGAACCCGGGAGGCAGAGGTTGCAGTGAGCCAAGATTGTGCCACTGCACTCCAACCTGGGCGCTGGAGTGACCGAGGGAGACTGTGTCTCAAAAAAAAAAAAAAAAAAAAAAAGACTGACTGATTAAACACTTTTATTCTTCTCTTTTATTTTATGATAGCACCTTGGATTTAGCAAGCAGAAAGGCATGATGCTTGCATCGGGGCCAAGTAGGTCTGCAGAACCCTTTGCAGCCCCAGTAAAAGCATAAACAGAACAAATGAGGTTGTGGCCATAGTAACTGTCTTTGCTGTCTCTGGTTTCAGCTGAGTGACTGCTACCGAGGAGTGGTGTTTGATGGCCTCGACACTCTCTTTGCTCGGAATGCCGCGGCTGCCCTCCTCTGCCTGCTGAAGGCCATTGGCAGCCGGGAGCATATATACGTTCTCAACATGGCCCAGGATTATGCAGCCATGAAGGCCCAGGAGAAAGCCAAAAAGGAGCAAGAAGGCAAGGCCTCCCACCTTCCCATTGGGCTTAAATGAAACTTTGACATTTGCTATTCCATTGGCGCCTCACTTCTGCCCTGTAAGGTGGCCAGGAGTTTGTATTTCTGCTTTGCTGGAAGGGAACTGGGACTCATGTGGCTAGTTGGGAGGTTCTGTGATGAACACTCTGCTGACAGCAGGTGCATTCCTGCTTCCCTCCCATCACACTGTACCCCTCCATGGTTTCTGCAATTACAGCCATTACAGATCCTGACTGAAGCAACTGATTTCCTTGTTGGTTTTTTTTAAGCCAACTGTGCATTTCTTATAAAACTCACGGTGCTAATACACTTTCCAAAACGTTTACACCTTAGCCTGCTGCACACCAGGCACTGTAGCAGACATTTTGTATACTTTGGGGCATTGAATCCTCACAATTACCCTGTGAATCTTGTCCCCATTTTATAGAAAAGGAGAATATAGCTCAGAGATAGCAAAAGTCTTGTGTCAAATCACATTGCCAATTAGTAGGAGAACCGGGTCCTTTTAATTCTAAACCCGTTGCTTTTCCTATCATTATACCAATGGCCTGGGAAAAAATTTAATAACTGAAAGATTTGCTTGAAAGATAGGTACACACGCATACAAGTAATGTTAGCTTAAGTTCCCAATGTAGTCAGAAGCAGCTCCAGCAAATCTTGGTCCCCCAGGGCAGGGGTTGAGGGACAGAGGTGGGTGGCGCTGTCCACGGGAGTCAGAGCCCCACCTCCTGGGAGCCTCAGCTCCAGCCACACGACTACCCTTCCTTACTCGGGCTTGCTGCTCCCTTCTAGCACAATCTGCTCAATTCATAATGCTTTTGCAATTAAGGAAATACTTACAAACACTGAGCTGTCTCAGTCCTTGAACAGAACTCAAAGTCAGCTTCCTTATAGTCTCATCCTAAGAAAAATCTGGAGCAGTGACCAGGCATCCCTCAGCAGTCATCCGGCCTCCAGCTGCACAGCTTTCCAGAAAGCTCATTTCTCCATACTGATCCACTTGAGAATAATTACCACTTTTCCTTTTCCCACTTATCTTCAGAATGAAATTTCTCCCAGTTAAATTGTGGGCTCCTCTCCCCTAAATCATCTGAATTGAAATGTCCTAAGATGGCATACGGTCACACTATTAATACATTAAATCTCATGCTTATTGAACATCTATGAACATGCCAGGCACTGGGGAAAGCACTTTACATGATCGCTTATTTCATCTCTACAGCGGCCCTATGTTACTATTCTTATCTGTGATTATCCCTTGATAAGTGGCAGGGAAGGAACTCAAATGCAGGTGTCTGAGTCCACAGCTCAAACTTGCAAGGATGATGGTGAGAATCCTGTGCTAGGGAGGTGTGAGGAAGAAGCTGGTGCCTTTGTCCTAAGTGTCAATCACATGCCTGGACCTGGAATCTGTAGGGCCGCGAAGGGGATTCCCCTTGGTGTGCAAATGGCCCTGTCACCACGAGCCCATTAGTGGCATATGCTCATAATGAGTCAAGTCCATGGGTGGTATATGAGTCTTCTATCATAGTTGTGACAAATGATCGCTGTCTGAGTCTTTTCAGACTGCCATAACAAAATTTCATAGATTGGGTCACTTATCAACAACAGACATTTATTTCTCACAGTTCTGGAGGCTGGCAAGTCCAAGATCAAGGCACCAACAGAAACAGTGTCTGGCGAGGTCACCTTCTGGTCACAGAAAGCATCTCACTAAGTCCTGAAACAAGCTCCCTCAGGCCTCTTATAAAGCCACTAATCCCAGCGATGAGGACTCTATTCTTGTGACCTAGTCACGTCCCTAAGGCCCTTCTTAATACCATCTCCTTGGGGAATTCAGTTTCAACATGGGAATTTCAAGGGGACACAAACATTTACACCATAGCAACCACAAACTTGGTTACTTAATACAACACAGAAATTTATTGTCTTACACTTCCGGGGTCAGAAGTCCTAACATCTTTCCCTGCCACTTATTAAGGGATAATCATAGATAAGAATGATAACTCCTCCCTTATAGGGCGGTTGTGGAGATTAAATAAGTGATCATGTAAAGTGCCTTCCCCAGTGCCCAGCATGTTCATATATGTTCAACAAACATGAGATTTTAATATAATAGTAGTATGACTGTATGCTATCTTAGGACATTTCAAATGCAGATGATTTAGGGGGGAAGAGCCCACAATTTAACCAGGAGAAATTTCATTCCAAAGATCATGGGGAAAATGTGAAGTGGTAATTATTTTCAAGTGGATCATTATGGAGAAATGAACTTTCTAGAAAACTAGGCAGCTGGAGGCTGGATGACTGCTGAGGGATGCCTGGTCATTGCTCCGGATTTTTCTCAGCAGGGCCACATTCCTTTTTTGGCTGTCGGGTAGCCCCTTTTTCTTGTCTTTTCTGGCTTCTAGAGGCCTCCTGCACTCCTTGGCTCCTGGCCCCTTCCTTGCAGCCCTCTGACCCCTGCTCCTACTATCACATCATCACCATCTCTGACTGACTCTCCTGCCTCCCTCGAAAGGACCCTTATAATTAGACTGGGCCCCCCAAGATAATCGGCCCACCTCAAGATCCTTAATTTAATCACATCTGCAGAGTCCCTCTGCTATGGAAGACAACACAGTCACAGGTTCTGAGTAACCTGATATGGGCATCTTTGGAGGCCACTGTTCAGCCACCTGCAGACAGAACCCAAATGTGGAAGTGCTTTCATGAAGGGACCCCACACCCCCGCAACCAGGGAGGAAGCAGACCAGGCGCCACACCAGCTGCCCCACACTAAGACCCTCCTTCACCTGCTTAGGCTGCTAGCGAGAGTGGGAAGGACTTTTCCTTACCTTCCCGTCTCTGTGGTCCTCACAGAACGCAAGCACAAGGAAGCTCTTGAGAAAGAGAAGGAGCGTCTCCAAAACATGGATGAGGAAGAATATGATGCCCTGACCGAGGAGGAGAAACTCACATTCAATCAGGGGATTCAGCAGGCGCTCCAGGAGCGGAAGAAGAGGTCAGGGCCAAGGGCTGGCCAGAGCAGAAGCCATTCCCCTGGGACCGTCCCCACAGAGTGACCAGGACTGGGGTGTGAGCCCAAGCCATCTTCCAGGGGGGAAGCAGTAGCTGCAGAAAGCCCTGGAAGGTGACCTGCAAGGAGCAGAAAGACACATCCCGCCCATCCAGGGTGCTGGCTGCTGTACCATTCAGGGTTTCTCCCACTGTCCTTACTTCCCACTGGAGGGCATTTGAGACCAGGCTGTAATGTCACGGGCGGCCCTGGGAGAGGGGCCACTGGCCTTTGCACTGCCCTGGGACCCCTGCTGACCCTCCTGACCAGCGCCCCCAGGTGTGGATTATCAGCCTCTGTGCTCTCTGCCTCGGTGCTTCAGTGTCCACAGCTGGTGATCCAGGGTCCACTCTCCTGACCTGGGCATAGTGACTGCTCCCCAAATCTCAGCCCTTCCTCCCCCTGCCTGGGTCCCCTTCTTGGCCTTGGATGGTGCCGCCCATTCCCCGAGGTCTAACTGCCATGGGAGAGATCCTCGGCCTGGGCAGATCCTCGATCCTGGGACCGTGGGCAGGCTCACAAGCCAACACCCTCAGCC
>NW_012101698.1:4926600-4929228 GCF_000951045.1 Mandrillus leucophaeus
TTTTCTCACTGTCCTATGAGAGGAGATTGGACTCGAAATACAGATTAATGGAGAATTCCTCCTAGTTGATTTTCAGTGAATCAGAGTCTTGCTGAATGACCATTCAAACATAGATGGGAGTCATTTTTTCTTTCTTTCCTTCTCTTCCTTTCTCCTTTCCTTCCACTTATCCAGCTTACTTTGTTCTTTCCTTTTATGCTCAAGAAAGCTCTGCCCAATGTCCCTCCCCCTGGAAGTCCCAGGCAGCGGAGGGGTGAGGCATGGGGGCCCCTGAACTACTTTTTCTCTGCCTGGTTTGATGAAGGGAGCAGGAGAGGCTGGCAAAGGAAATGCAAGAAAAGAAGCTACAGCAGGAGCTGGAGCGACAAAAGGAAGAGGATGAGCTGAAACGGAAGGTCAAAAAAGGAAAGCAGGGACCCATTAAGGAGGAGCCCCCCCCGAAGAAATCTCAAGCAGCAAACAAACAGGTAACAACCCTCACTTGCTCCTCGCCAGGAGACTGAAGCGGAAGGCAGCCTGGTGCATTCCCCTTCCAGGAAATTAACCTGATTATGTTGGGATCATGTGGTGGGACAGAAGGCAGGAGGAAAGGGACCAATGCTTGTTGAATGCTGATTGTATGTGAAGTGCTGAGCCTGCGTCATACATAATCGTGTCGCCCTGTGAGGTTCAGAGATGGGAAGACACAGATCCAGGACCTCACCCAGTTGGGTCTGGCCACAGCCCTTGCTCCTTCCACCACCCCCTGCAGGACCCAGGATGGTGCCGAATAGGCTAATATTCAAGATGTGTTCCCAGGAAGCCCCAAAGCCAATGAGCCCATGTGTCCAATCAGGAGCATACCCTTGGCAACCGTCAAGGAAGATGCTTCGGCATGAGCTTATCCTCACAGGCAAGTGCCAGCAGTTTGTCAGCCTGCCAAGCATAGCAGTCGCCTCACTGCCCCCTGTGGCACTGGAAGAGCAGAGTGGCTAAAGGAGCCCCCACAGTGCTGATCCTGGCTGAGGGCTGTGACCAGCTGGTGTGGCAGCCATGAGTCCTGAGGGTGAAGCTATAACCCGTCTCCGGACAGGGTAAAGACTGGCCCAAGTTGGTGAGTGAAAGACAGTGACAGTGGCTGGGCAGACATAGGGCAGAGAAATTGGTGTGCAGGGGTCTCAACCAGGGAAAGCTCAGGAAGGAGCAGGATCTAAGCACACAGAACTAGGCACAGATTTGGGATGCCTGATACTGACCTGAAGGAAATCTATGACATCTCAGGCTGAGAACAAAAAGGGGTCCCTAAGAAAAAATTACCAGGACTGATCCCTGCCTCTCCTAGGTGATTTTGTACGTGAAGCCAGGAGGGAGAATTTGAGTACCTGTGTGTTTCAGCCATTATTTTTGCCATTAAACAAAGTCAATTTCTTATGTGGCATAAGTTCAGGATAATCTATGCAGAAGTTATCTTCCCAAGTTTGCTTTTAAAAGACAACATTTCATTCATCATTAAAAGAAAGACTATTTGCAGCACAATTAACCTCAAATTATACCCACTGACTCCATCACTGGTGTCTCCATCTGGAATCTGTTGAAACTTTTAAGTAGGAGCATGTGGATTTTCCTATTTTACTCTCAGTTCAAGTTGCTGTCACCTGAGCACCCCCCTCCCCAGCCCCTGACCCCAGACCCCACTACTGGATTCAGGGCAGGTACTTTTGCATGTGCTTTGTTGACCTTGGATGAGGTGATAAGGACCTTATCACGGTCATCCATTTGGAAACAGGCTTGTGTATCATTTGAGCTTAGCACCAAACATAATCAATCATGTTCCCTGGGGGACTTCTTGAGACTCTTGGACTAATGTGGTTGTCTGGTCTGAAAACACTCAAGCTCAAGAAAAACTGCTGAGACTAGATGTGTTCTCAGGAAGTGAAAGAAAATTCCAGGGCGAGTGCCAAGGTGAAAGGGAAGGACTAAAGACCTTCCTGCTTCCTCATCAAAAGGATTGCTCTGTGTCTTAAACCATCAGCACACCTCCCTGCTCTGGCTTCAGCTCTTCTCACAGCCTTTAAAGATGTTCTCAAGAATCACCCACCTTTAAAATGAAAAAAAAAACAAAACTTCCTTCAACCCTGGTGCCCCCGATGAGCACCCCTTTTCTCTCCTTCCCTTCATACTTGTGCCCACTTGCTGGCTTTGCCTCCTCACCCCTCATTCCTGCCTCCCCCTTTCCTACCCTGATTCCTGTCTCCACCACTCCCTCGAATCCAAGGCTCCAGCCTCTCCATTTCCAGATCTAATGGGCATGGGTCAGGCCTTGACATGCTTGATGTCCTCCTACATGAGCTTCACACTGTGGATCATACCCTCCTTGGATTGCTCTTCTTTCCTAGCATCCTGGTCCACCCTTTCTGGCTTTCCTCCTTCTCCCTGACTTCTTTCTGGATCCACCTCAACCCACCTTTAGTCACTCTGCAGGTTTCCAGCCTCAACCTTTGTCTCTTCCTGCTCGGTCTAAGGCTGACCCCCATCCCATGCATTACTTCATGTTTACCTGATCGTACATAATGGGTTGGAGGAAGAGGAGGGGGGTAGGAAAAGCTTGCAAATTCCAAAGCAAAGTGAAGGGCATTCCAGGCAGAGGGA
>NW_012101698.1:4931188-4932752 GCF_000951045.1 Mandrillus leucophaeus
GCTTCAGTGTCCACAGCTGGTGATCCAGGGTCCACTCTCCTGACCTGGGCATAGTGACTGCTCCCCAAATCTCAGCCCTTCCTCCCCCTGCCTGGGTCCCCTTCTTGGCCTTGGGTGGTGCCGCCCATTCCCCGAGGTCTAACTGCCATGGGAGAGATCCTCGGCCTGGGCAGATCCTCGATCCTGGGACCGTGGGCAGGCTCACAAGCCAACACCCTCAGCCACTTTCTGTACCCCTCAGCGGGAACCTCACAGAAACCACTCGATCCCCGCATGCCTCCTAGTGCCCAGGATACTTAGGACTATCTCAGAGGGACGAGGACAGTGGATCATGTGTCCTTTCTGCCCTCAGATCTTCAAAGATTGCAGGGATGGGGTGGGGGGTAGTGGTTCTATTGCCTACCTCCTCCCTAGGATTTCAGGCACTGGAGGTACAGAGCCTAGATACCCACCTACTATTTACCCACTTCTCTCCTCTCCTCCAGCTCCACACTTCTCCCACTGACCTGAAACAGCTTTTGCCCTCCCTGCCCCTACAGTACGTCCTAATCTTTTTTTTTTTTTTTTGAGATGGACTCTCGCTCTCTCATCCAGGCTGGAGTGCCTCCATCACACCTCAAGTGGTGCAATCTCAGTTCACTGCAACCTCCACCTCCTGGGTTCAAGCAATTCTCCTGCCTCACACCACCATGCCCGGCTAATTTTGTTGTTTTTTTTGTAAAGACAGGTTTTCGTCATGTTGGCCAGGCTGGTCTCAAACTCCTGGGCTCAAGTGATCCGCCTGCTTCAACCTCCCAATGTGCTGATATTACAGGCGTGAGCCACAGCGCCCAGCTGGGTGTGCCCTAATCTTTCTGCGGCATGGTCCACTATAGAAATGCCCAGTCCTCCAGACTTACAGAAAGCCTTGCTTTGAGACTTTAGAAAAAACTCCTCTTTTTCACCAGGGCTGTTGCTTTCAGACATTCATCTCATGGTGGACCTGGAAAATGCAAATTTGAGTCTCAAAGTGCAGCAACAATTTGTTTGTGTCACACCACACACACACACACACACACACACACACACACACACCCCACATGAAGTAAATGAGTTCAGTGGGCAGAGAGCCATGGCAACCGGAAACAATTAGGAATTCCTGGATGAAAACAGCTGGGTTAACTATTTTCAGAAGTGCTATTCCCTCACTTGTTTGTGCTTGGTGCTTGGCTTTGGTCCACTCTCTGCTGTCAGCAGCAGGGGCAGGAGCAGCTGAATGACAACAGAAAGAGAAAGAGGGTGGAGGAGGGGAACACGGCTTTCAGACTATGCACCATGGCTCTAAGCTAGCCACCATAGAGACTGCTTTGAAAATACTGTTTCGGACTGGGCGCAGTGGCTCATGCCTGTAATCTCAGCACTTTGGGAGGCCAAGGTAGGAGGATCACCTGAGGTCAGGAGTTCGAGACCAGCCTGGCCAACATGGCAAAACCCCGTCTCTACTAAAAATACAAAAGTTACCTGGGCATGTTGGTACACACCTGTAATCCCAGCTACTCAGAAGGCTTAGGCAGGAGAATTGCTT
>NW_012101698.1:4938107-4942940 GCF_000951045.1 Mandrillus leucophaeus
AAAACTTCCTTCAACCCTGGTGCCCCCGATGAGCACCCCTTTTCTCTCCTTCCCTTCATACTTGTGCCCACTTGCTGGCTTTGCCTCCTCACCCCTCATTCCTGCCTCCCCCTTTCCTACCCTGATTCCTGTCTCCACCACTCCCTCGAATCCAAGGCTCCAGCCTCTCCATTTCCAGATCTAATGGGCATGGGTCAGGCCTTGACATGCTTGATGTCCTCCTACATGAGCTTCACACTGTGGATCATACCCTCCTTGGATTGCTCTTCTTTCCTAGCATCCTGGTCCACCCTTTCTGGCTTTCCTCCTTCTCCCTGACTTCTTTCTGGATCCACCTCAACCCACCTTTAGTCACTCTGCAGGTTTCCAGCCTCAACCTTTGTCTCTTCCTGCTCGGTCTAAGGCTGACCCCCATCCCATGCATTACTTCATGTTTACCTGATCGTACATAATGGGTTGGAGGAAGAGGAGGGGGGTAGGAAAAGCTTGCAAATTCCAAAGCAAAGTGAAGGGCATTCCAGGCAGAGGGACGGCCCAAAAGAGGGAGGAGAGAAAGGCAGGAGCCACATGAAAAAGAGCTAAACCAATGTTTAACAACTAACAGCTACGGTGCACTGAATTCCTGCTCTGTGACACTCCCTTCTGGGAACTCTGAATAGATCCCATCACCTTCTACCTCCAGTGTCGACAACACCCGTTGAGGGAGACATGATCATCACCATCATTTTGGAGATGAGGAAGCTGGAATGCAGCACAGTTCAGCGATGCACCCAAGATCACGTGGCCAGAAGGCAGTTGGGGCAGGCCCAATTTGTCCAACTCCAAAGCAGGCACTCTTTTCCCTGGTTCTTGCACTGCCTCCCAAGCCCTTAGTCCATCCACGACTCCTGACACTTCTTCAGGTTGTCCCTCGGACACTGGTAACTCAACACAGCCCACACCAAGCTCATCATCTATGCTGCCTTCCTCCCAGACCTCTTCCTGGCCCTATATTCCTCCCCAACCCTTCTTCTAGCTCCCAGGCCCAATTCCCAGAGTCACCCTGACTCTGCTGCTTCTGCACCTTCAATCCCATGACCAACCAGGAGCCCTGTGAGAGAGTCCCCCTCCTAAATCGTTTCCAGACTAGGGCTCTCCTTTCTTCCCCGGTCCCCAGCTGTCTCCCCCATCTTTGCTGTGGTACTGTGTAACTACATGGTAGTTCCATCGTCACACCCCCTGGTCTTCTGGTTCTGGAAACAGGATGAAGAAGGGGACACAGTTTGCAGAAACATAAAGTGTATTTTTCTGTTTTTCTTGCTTGTTGCCAAATTAGTTTAATATCCATGGAAGGAAATCATAGTGGAGAGACCAAAAGTGTCTCACTTAGAGCTGAATCTTTGCACACATCCATGCTTATTTCCTTAGGCTACATTTCTAAACATGTCATTCCGGGGTTGAAAGGTGTGTATTCTACCCCCAACCTCACAGGCTATAGGTTTTAGCATTCCTTGTAATCCTTGCTGATTAGATTCGATGGGTGAACAACTGATTATTTTTATTGCTTGGATTCGCATTTCTTGAATTGTTAGTGAGGTGAACCTTTAAAAAAAAAAAAAAATGCTGGTTGGTCACTGAACTCCTCTTCAGGATTTTATTTAAACATCCCAGCAAGCCCTTCTGTGGCCACTCTATTTAAAATTGAATAAGACAAAAGCAAAAACAAAACAAACACCAACAAAAAAAAAAAAGCCCACTTCTTAGCCCCTTCCCTGTCTCTTAGCACTCATCACCATCTCACATACCATAGGTTTTTATGTGGTTTTGTCTGCCTACCTGCCCCTGCAAAATATAAGCCTCATGAAGGCTGAGGCTTTTGTCTGTTTTGATCACTTAATGAGTCTCCCACCTGGCGGAAAGGTGCTCAAAAATATTTGTTTTGTGTGTGGATATGTTTTTATTTATTTTTTATTTCTTTATTTTTTGAGACAGAATCTTGCTCTATCATCCAAACTGGAGTGCAGTGGCTTGATCTTGGCTCACTGCAACCTCTGCTTCCTGGGTTCAAGCGATTCTCCTGCCTCAGCCTCCCAAGTAACTGGGATTATAGGCGCCCGCCACCACTCCCGGCTAATTTTTATATTTTTAGTAGAGACAGGGTTTCGCCATGTTGGCCAGGCTGGTCTCAAACTCCTGACCTCAGGTCATCCACCCACCTCAGCCTCCCAAAGTGCTGGAATTACAGGTGTGAGCCACTGTGCCTGGCCAATCATTTTTATTTCTTTTGTGGATTGTTTTAATCTTTTTTTTTTTTTTTGATACAAGTCTCACTCTGTCACCCAGGCTGGAGTGCAGTGGCGCGATCTCAGCTCACTGCAACCTCCACCTCCTGGGTTCAAGCGCTTCTCCTGTCTCAGCTTCCTGAGTAGCTGGGATTACAGGCACCCACCACCATGTCTGGCTAATTTTTGTATTTTTAGTAGAGACAGGATTTCACCATGTTGGCCAGATTAGTCTTGAACTCCTAACCTCATGTGATCCATCCACCTTGGCCTCCCAAAGTGCTAGGATTACAGGCATGAGCCACCGCACCCGGCCTGTTTTTACCTTTCTAATCAGAAGATTTTCTTCCATCTAATAGCCTACTGCTCTTTAACTGTTTATCCTATAAAATGAAATCTGCTGGTGATTCTGATTTTCTATGTATCAGCTTTTCAAATCTGAATATGCATGCAAATCACCCAGGGATCCTGTTAATACGCAGAGAGGTTCCAATTCACTAGGTCTGGGCTGGGGCATGAGACTCTATTTCTAACAAGTCCCAGGTCACATTCATGCTGCTGGCTCTTAGGTCACACTCTGAGTAGCAAGGCTCTAAGCAGTTGCCTAGCAGCCAACACTAACGTTAGCAAAAGCATAGTCTCAAGTGGATATATCGTCAGGAATCTTTAAACTGCAAGAAATAGAAGACTCAATTCAGGCCATCTGTGGTGGTGTGCACCTATAGTCCCAGCTACTCAGGAGGCTGAGACAGGAGGATTGCATGAGCTCAGGAGTTCTAATCCAGCCTGGACAACACAGCAAGATCCTGTCTTTTTTTTTTTTTTAAGGAAGAAAGAAAGACAGAAAACCCAATTCCAAAAATGTTTAAAAAAAAAAATTTATTTGCTCACATATATGAAAATTCATGGCTTGTTCCTTCCTGAATTCTTACTTCAGATACTGTATTTTTTACTTTTAAAATTTCCGCTTGGTTCTTTTTAAATTTTTCCATTTATCTGCTTGGATTTCCTTCTGCCGTACTGATCATAGTTATAATAGCTGCATATAGTTCTTGTCTGACACTTCCTCCATCTGAGTCACCTCGGGGTTGGCATAGTTGACTGTCTTTTCCTTTGAGAATTTGTCAGAGTTTCCTGACTCTTCATATAACAAGTAATTTTGTATCACATCCTGCAATTTTTGGATGTTATGTTGCAGACTCTGTATTGTATTATAATTCTCCGAAGAATGTTGATGCTTTAGGTTTAACAGACAATTAGCTTGGTTGAATCAAGTTTTGGTCTTTTGCATCTGCAGCGAGTCAGTGACTAAGATGTCCGTTCCATTCTTTAAACCTTAATTACAAATTGTTTTCAGTTTGCCCCCCACACACATAGTTCAAGAGTCAGCCAGCCAGAGATTTAGGCTGCTGATACAGAAAATTTGGGGTTCCTCTTCTCTGGCTCTCTCTCCTTTCTGGGGTTTCCCCTTCACTCTCTGGAGGCTCTGAATGTTCCAGGACTTCTTTCTGTGGCTCCTCTAGAGTGAAGATTGGTGGGCTTTTCTTTTTTTTTCTTTCTTTTTTTTTTTCTTTTTTTTTGAGACAGAGTTTTGCTTAGTCGCCTAGACTGGAATGCAATGGCGCGATCTTGGCTCACTGCAACCTCTGCCTCCCAGGTTCAAACCATTCTCCTGCCTCAGCCTCCCGAGTAGCTGGGACTACAAACGTGCACCACCATGCCCGGCTAATTTTCGTATTTTTTAGGGGAGACAGAGTTTCGCTATGTTGGCCAGGATGGTGTTGAACTCCTGACCTCAGGTGACCCTCCCACCTTGGCCTCTGAAAGTGCTGGGATGACAGGCGTGCCGGCCCGGTTGGTGGGTTTTTCCATTGTGGTGTGGCCACCAGCCACTACCACTGCCATGACTATCTTCAGTGTAAAGCCACAAAAAAGAGGAAAAGGATTCACTTTATACAACTCTCTTATTCCAAGTTTCAACAGCCCCTTTAAAAACTGCCTAATTTGTTTTTAGTCTCTAGAGTTCTCAGGGAGTTATGTTTCTATTTTATTCAGTCTGTAGCTGTTAAGTATGGGACAATCAGTTTGCTGGTTGTTCATTCCCACGCAGGAAAACTATAAACACCCATGCAAAGTTCTTTGCCTGCATCTCTTGACTCACCTGTGCTGGTTCTGGTCTCTGACTGATGCCCTCCACGTGAGAGACCCCGAAAGTTCTGGCTTAGACTCACCCAGATCCAAACCCAGCTGGAAAGGAGTGCTTCGTTAAACACCATGTTGGCCACAGTGCTGGCTTTCACTCTCACTGAATAGCGCCGTGTGCCTGTTCTGAACCAGTCCCCTTGGCCAGGGGGATGCCATTCTGTGACTGGTCAGTTCTGAATCGTCTGCTTACTCCTGGAAGAAGAGGTATTGCACAGAGCAAGAATCAAGGATAGGAAAATAAAGGGATGTTGGACAAGAAAAAAAAATCACAGAACCAGCTATAATGGGAGACAGGACAGGAAGTGAGAAATACACCTGTCAGTCTGGAAACTCAAAGATTAATCTGTGAAGCTATGAATTTGTCATA
>NW_012101698.1:4943565-4966150 GCF_000951045.1 Mandrillus leucophaeus
TCCTTCTTTCTTTTTTCTGTCCAAAATCTTCCTTTCTACCCTCCAGCTCAATCTTAAACCCAATTCCATCCCTCTCAACTTGCCTTCCTCCCTCAAATAAGCCCTTGCCAGCCATCATTTCTTACTTCAAATCTGTAAAAGCAAATTTCTCCCAAATGTTATTCATTAAAAAGAAAGTGTACCTTTATGTTTATATTTAGGATCAATGGTTTCTTTTGTATTGGCTGTTGTTTACTAAAGTACAATTGAACAAAGCCTAGTGGAAATTTGATCCATGTAATCACTTGACTAAATAGTGTGTTAATAGACTAGGAAGGGTCTTATTTTCTTCAGCCACCACCTTCAAGTATTTCTGTTGAAGATACAAGAGTCTTAGAATAACCTCATTTAACCACATTTACCCTTTTTTTTTTTTAAGGCAGGGTCTCACTACATCACCCAGGCTGGAGTGCTTGGCGTGGACACCACTCACTGCAGCCTTGATCTCTCCCAGGCTCAGGTGATCCTCCCACCTCAGCCTCCCGAGTAGCTGGGACTGCAGGGGTGCACCACCATGTCTGGCTAATTTTTTTGTAGAAATGTGATTTTGCCATGTTGCCCACGCTGTTCTCAGACTCCTGGGCTCAAGCAATCCACCCGCCCCGGCCTCCCAAAGTGCTACCCTCTTCTAAATTATATGCTAATGTTGTTATGTATTTGAATTCTCACTATATATTTTTAATGCAGAAACATTATTGTTATTGATTAAAACAATCAATTTGCATTTATTTTTACCTAAATGCCCATTTATCAATATTTATCAATATGCATTTCTCAGCACCCTCCTAAACAATCTTTAACTCCTTTCTACATCTCTTGTATCTGTTTTCTTTTACCTAAAGAACATTCCTGGGTGTTGTGTTTTGTTTTTTTAGGTACAGGTTCTTTGGCAACAAATTACTCAAGTTTTGCTTGTCCAAAATGTCTTTACTTCACCTTTATTTTTAAAGGGTGTTTTTTTCTAGGCAGGCCTCTAGGTTGCCAGCCATTTTTCTTCAGCACTTTGATATTATTTTTCTATCTTTGTCTTCCATGTGGCTGTTGAGATGTTGTCTATCAACATGATTGTGCTCCTTCCGTGTTAGCCGTGATGCAGGGCAGGTGAGCCCCACAGTGGGGCTTAGCCCGGAGGGTTCTTGGCTTTGCCCAGGAAAGTATTCAAGGGCACGCTGGAGGTGGAAGAAAACAGCTTTATTGAAGAGGCAGTGTGACAGTTCTGTGACTGCTCCTGCCCAGCAGGGCTACCCTGTAGGCAAAGAGTAGCAGCTCAAGACAGTTTACAGTCATATTTATACCCACTTTTAATTGCATGCAGATGAAGGGGCAGAATATGCAGAAATTTGTAGAGAAGAGGTCTTTTGGGTCATTGAGTCATGGCCATGAAAGGGGTGGTAACTCCTGAGTGTTGCCATGGCAATGATATATTGACATGGCACACTGGTGGGCGTGTCTGATTGGAAAGCTGTTTCCACCCCCACCCTGTTTTAGCGAGTCCTCAATCTGGTCCAGCATCTGAGCCCCGCCTCCTACCTCTTTCTGACTCTAACTGCCTTTAAGATGTTTCTCTTTGTCTTTAAGGTCTCAACACCTTCAGGATGTCATGTCTTCATTCAGTAATTTACTGTGATTTGCCTAGGTGTTGTTTTCTTTGTATTTTACTACTTGGGGTTTATAGTGATTCTTGAATATGTGGGTTGGGAACCATTAGCTACTAACTCTTCCAGATTTCTTCTCCTCCATTCTTTCTCTCCTCTCCGTCTGGGATTCCAATCATAAATATACTAGGCCTTTTTGCAAACCTTTCACAGTAATACATGTCTTTTGTGCTTTTTCTATGTTCTACATACTTTTGTGCTCTCTTTATACTGAATATTTTCTTCTGACATATTGTCTAGTTCGATGTCTTTTTTTCAGTGAGGTCTAACCTGCTATTCAAACTTCCTTTCAGTTTTTCATTTTGTTTTTGCATTAAAAAGCCATTAATTCTTTTCTTACTGTTTCTAGTTCTCTTCAAAATTCTCACTTCTCAATCGTGTTTTAATTCCCTCAGCAGATTAAGTATGTTTTAAAGTCCTTGTCTTATAGAGCCATGCATAGATCCTCAGCAGTCTGGTCTCCTGTCTGTCTTTTGCTCTTGCTTTATGGTCACATGATCTTATCTCTTTAGGTGCCAAGTATTTTTTTAAAGATGGGGGTCTTGCTTGCCCAAGCTGGTCTAGAATTGCTGGCCTCAAGCAACCCTCCCATCTCAGCCTCCCAAAGTGCTGAGATTACAGGCATGAGCCACCATGCCCAACCCAGGTTTTTATCAAGGGCCAGATACTGAACGGAAAAAACATTCTGAGGCTCTGGAAAATGTTGTCTCCCTCCAGAGAGAATCACTGTTTGCTGCTGGCAGTCAGCTAGGCTAGGAGCACTAGAAATCTTGATTCAATCAGGATTGAGATCATTTTAAACTGAACTTCAGTCCCTGGGAGGGTGGGGTATTTCAGGTTGACCTTCTTTTTTTTCTTTTTCCTTTTCTTTTTCCCACTGTTATTTGAAGTACAGGGGTACATGTGCAGGATGTGCAGGTTTGTTACACAGGTAAACATGTGCCACCATGGTTTGCTGCACAGATCATCCCATCACCTAGATGTTAAGCCCAGCGTTCATTAACTATTCTTCCTGATGCTCTCCCTCCTCCTGCCCCCCAACCCCTGACAGACCCCAGTGTGTATTGTCCCCCGACCCATGTGTCCATGTGTCCTCATCATTCATCTCCCACTTATAAGGGAGAACACTTATTATTTGGTTTTCTGTTCCTGCATTAGTTTGCTGAGGATAATGGCCTTCCAGCTCCATCCATGTCTCTCTCTGCAAAGGACAGGTTGACCCTTATTCCTAATATGGAACCTTTCAGAGACCTAACCCAAAGGCCAGGGGATTTACCAGGACCTCCTTTCCTTGGCAGGCCTGGAGTCTAATTTTTGAACCCCAGCCCCATGAGTCGTGCTGGCCTGAACTTAGAGAGAAGAGCTAGACCTGGGAAGGGAGACAGTGGGCTGCACTGCAGATAGCGGTCACTAGACTGGAATGGACTTTGCATAATATCATCAAAGAGTGACCCAGAAAACGATGGCGCCTACCCGAGGATTTCATCCAGGGGAGGAGAAAATCAGAGCCCACAAAGCAAGTTTAAAAGTGCAGCAAGAAAAAGAATAAAGTTGCTTTCTCTATGCCCAGTGCTTTAAATAAATACATATTTTAAAAGCCTGAGGTGCAGCCAGATTCTAAACCCCCATTTGTTCCCAACAATATCCATTGTATACAATACGTGTGTGGTTTTAATAACTGCAAAGGGACTGTTGTAAGCTTTTTACATGCATTCACACATTTTATCTTCAGGAGTCCTCTGGAGTAGGTATTAATATTGCTATCTCCATTATACAGATGAAGCAGAGAGAGGCCAAGTCCTCTCCCAGGGTCACAGCTACCAAGCAGTGCAGCTGGGATTGGACCACTACACGCTATGGCCTATCCCAGGGCACCTGAGGCAGGTGCAGATGGCTTGCATCTGTTAGTCTTTTCCCCTTGATCCTGCAGAACAGCAGCTCTCAACCAGGAGTACACATCAAAGTCACTCTGCACCTTTTCCAAAATGCACAATGCCAGGACCCAGCCAGATCTTGAACAGAGAAGGACCATGGAATGGATATTTAGATAAAAACCCCCAAGATGATTCCCAGGCACAACCTTAGCATGCAGAGGAGGTGCCCGGGTCCTCAGAGGCCTTCTCAAGAAACAAAGTGTCTTTTTGCTCCTCCTCATGCAATTTACTACCCCATAAAAAACTGTTTGACGCATCTTTTCTGTGTCATGCCTTCTAGGTTCCTCCATTCACCAAAGTGGATGTCAAGATGGAGACAATTGAAAGGAAAATATCTGTTAGGGAACCAACAGTGTCTGAGAAGGAAGAGCTAAATAAGAAGAAAAGGAACATGGGTGATGTCAGCATGCTTGGGCTTCCTCTTGTCCAGGACCAAGAGGACAGTGAAGGGGACGTCTCAAAGGACCCTGACAAGCAACTGGCCCAGAGGTTTAAAGCCTATGAGTTGACACTGAAGGATGTCCAGAACATCCTCATGTACTGGGACCGGAAGCAAGGAGTCCAGCTGCCTCCCGCAGGGATGGAGGAAGCGGCCCATGAGCCAGACGACCAGCGCCAGGTCCCCTCGGGTGGGCGCAGGGGCCGTAAGGACCGGGAGAGGGAGCGCCTGGAGAAGGAGCGCACGGAGAAGGAGCGCCTGGAGAGGGAGAAGGCGGAGCGGGAGCGCCTGGAGAAGCTGCGAGCCCTGGAGGAGCGGAGTGACTGGGAGGGGGAAGGGGAGGAGGACCACGAAGGGAAAAAGGAGAAGGACCTGGGTGTGCCCTTCCTTAACATCCAGACACCAGACTTTGAAGGCTTGAACTGGAAGCAGGCCCTAGAGAGTGACAAGCTTCCCAAAGGAGAGCAGGTAAGGACTCTCCTCCAGGGTGGGGAGGTCACAAGTCAGGCAGCAGGCACTGTGCTAAGATCATCAGGGGTGCTTCTCCCTACCTGAAACCCACATCCCCTCAACTGCATTCATTTCTGATGCCCCCTCGGAATTAAGACAATAATGACTAAAGGACCTTTCCTACTTGGCAAGAGAAAATTTGTAGGAGATGTCACACATCTAAATTAGTCCATCCAAGCTTATGGAAAGCCACCTGTAACGGTTGATTTTTAATATTGATAATATGGGTGCTACAGAGTGACAAGGCAGGTGAGGCTTTGGGGTGAAGCAGGAGACCCATCCACTCCAAAGTCTTCCCACTACCTCCCACAGTGACAGAAATTATCCTATAAGACAGCTCTTCGTTCCTGTAGACAAAAGTATTGTGTATCCGAAAGCCACCTTTGCTAGCAGTTTGGAGGGGAGGCTTATTATAGCCTTTTCTCCAGGGACAGGTTTTTTCTGTAAAGGACGAGAAAGTAAGTATTTTAGGCTACAGGTGATACTGCTTCTATCACAACTGCTCCACTCAGCCTTCGGCGGGTAAAAGTGACCACCAGCAACATGTAACTGAATGGGCATGGCCGTGTTCCAATTCAAGTTTATTTAGAAAACGTAGCAGGCCAGATTCAGCCAGGGCACCATAGTTTGCTGCCTTCTGGTTTCGTCCATGACGAACTAGATGCAGCTTTTTTTTTTTTTTTAGATGGAGTCTCGTTCTGTTGCCCAGGCTGGAGTGCAGTAGTGCAATCTCAGCTCACTGCAACCTCCGCTTGCTGTGTTCAAGTGATTCTCCTGCCTCAGCCTCCTAAGTAGCTGGGACGATAGGCATGCACCAGCACACCCAGCTAACTTTTTTGTATCTTTAGTAGAGACAGGGTTTCACTATGTTGGTCAGACTGGTCTTAAACTTCTGACCTCAAATGGTCAGCCTCACCCTCCCAAAGTGCTGGGATTACAGGCGTGAGTCAACTTTTAAAAGTAGAGACTAGAGCCTGGGAGGAATATGTGGCAGGTCAGGGATGACGGGAGGATCAGAGTCATCCCTGCGATCCATGTGACTTCCATGTACTGCAACCCACCGTAGAAGCCTAGTGGCACCAAAGGCGGGAAGGACTGCTGGGGGACATGCAACACCAGCTCTACGCCCTTACCAGTTTCACCTCAGGCCAGCCTTAGCTAAGGAATTGTGATTTTTTTTCCTCCAGAAATGTTTTTTTTTTAGAAAAGGACTATAACAAGAACATCTTGCCTTGTTTTATACTTTCCACCTTCCAAATCATAGGTTAGACTGCCGTTTGAAGAGCTCCCTGGCTCTGGTAATTCAACAATTGCTACAAATCATTCATGCCTTTCCCCGTAGAGGTTCTGAATCCTGGGAGTTAACTCGGCTGCATATTAGTCAGGAAATGCCTTTAGCTCCTTGACACACAGGATGAGAAGCACAGGATTGCATGGAGATATTTAGTTACTTGCTGGGCCTAACAGGCCCAGTGGTCCACAGGCTGGGCCCTCAGGTGGGCTGTAACCTTTACTGTTGTGATAATGGCTGTTAGTCTAGAGGTAACATGCTTGTTCTGAGGCAGGAAGTGGTTGTTAAATTTCGAAACCATTTGCTCTGGAAATTGCTCATTCATTATATATGAGAGCAGAATGGGAAAATGCTAGAGGAATAAATGTTTTCTCTCTCAGGTTATCTTTCACTTCTCTCTTCATTCCCATTCCCTACCCTAGTCCCAGAACCTTTGCTTTATTATTTTCTTTGCTGCATTTGACTTGCTCCCATCCCAACTTTCTTTCACCCTTGGAAGGAAGGAACATTTAACCCAAAAAGAAAAATTAACATGGAATCTGAAAATAGGTGGAACAACTCTATACTTTAGACATTAGAATGTTAAGAGCTGGCCTCTTCATATTAAACAGAGATTTATTGATTGCCTGCAATGTGCTTGGCTGTGTGCCATATCCACCTGCTAACCGTCCTAATGGAGTTTACAGTCCAGTTGCAAAGGCAGACAATTAAACAATTGCCATAAAGTGTAACAAAGGCTATGGTAAGAGAGGAAGAGAGGCATAGGGTTTTGCACAGGAAATTCACAATGGGCCTTTCCTTTAGATCCTAGACATCTTGGGTCTGGGATCCTCCGGACCACCCATCCCGCCTCCCGCCTTATTCTCAATCGTCTCCTACCCTGTGAAGCGGCCGCCTTTGACCATGACAGACGACCTGGAGCATTTTGTGTTTGTGATCCCACCATCCGAAGAGATATCTCTGGATGAAAAAAAAGAAATGGAGATAGAATCAGACCTTTTGGCTGCCACAAACACTACAAAGGTAACATATGAGCAGTTTATTCTCCTAACCTTGGCAGGACTTCAGCGGGCAGGGAGAGAAGGTCACCCCACACCAGACCAAAAATGGAGCCTGGCATGAGGTGTTCTGTTCACTGAGTTATTTTCCCTCGACTTGTTGGGGATCCTCCCTGAAAACCTCATGTGAGTGTCCCTGAACTGCACCTTTCCTGGCTCTGACTTGTCCTGCCTCCTAAGAGGAAACTGACAGTGATTGATTCTCACCTAACAACCTTTGCAGTCCCGTGGGAGGGTTTAGGGAACTTCTCAAGTTACTCTGCAGCACATCCGCAATAAAAAAAATAAGCAAAACTAGCATTCTTAAAAAGATATCTAATCTTTTTTAAAACGTAAAAATATGTTTTGAAGCTAAGGTGATTGCACAGTGTGTAAGAATATAAGAATCAACATACACAAGTTAAGGGGACACATGCCACTACAGAAAGGATAAATTATTAAAGAAATTAGGATGGGAAGATTGGATGTTTGGGGTAAAAGTCATTGTTTATGTCCTAGCCTGACACAATATAGTAAAATACATTCCAGCTGGATTAAAATTAAATAATCAAAATAAAATTGTGCAGAAATAGAAGAACATATATGCAATTAATAGAATAAATCACAAGAAAAATAAATTTGACCAATAATATGCAGAAAGTGTATATTTAAAATTATAGAAGGTTTTTTTATTCCCAGAGGAGAAGGGTGGCCCACAATTTGAATCTCTGCACACAGCCTTCTACAAACCATGCACATCAGCAAAGAGAGCTCGTAACTTCACCTATAAGTCCTGCTTACATGTAAACTGGGGACAGAGACTACCCCAAACCTCAGTTTACAAGTAAGTAGGAAATCAACATCTGAGATCAGTTGCATTGGTGGGCATGCCTCACCCGAGCAGAAAGTCCCTGGTGAAATTTCAAATTAAAAAGATAAAGAAGAAAAAATTGCTGTCAACCCCTTATTTTGAAAATCAGCCAGCTGGGCACTTTGGCTCATGCCTGTAATCCCCACACTTTGGGAGGCTGAAGTGGGCAGATTGCTTGAGCCCAGATGTTTGAGACCATCCTGGGAATATGGTGAAACCCCATCTCTGCAAAAAATACAAAAATTAGCCAGGCATGGTGGCACGCACCTGTAGTCACAGCTACTCAGCAGGCTGAGGTGGGAGGATTGCTTGAGCCCTAGGGGAAGAGTTGTAGTGAGCCGAGATGGCACCACTGCACTCCAGCCTGGACAATAAAGTGAGATCCTGTCTCAAAAGAAAAAGAAAAGAAAGATTGAAGGAAGGGAAGAGAGAGAGGGGAAAGAAAAGAAAAGAGAAAAGAAAAAAGGAGAAAGGAAAGAAAAGAAAGAAAAGAGAAAAGAAAAGAGGGAGGGAGAGAGAAGAAGGAGAAGGAGAAGAGAAGACAAGAGAAGAGAAGAGAGAAAAGAAAGGAAAAGAAAAGAGAAAAGAAAAGAAAAAGAAATGGCACTGTAGGCCGGGCACGGTGGCTCAAGCCTGTAATCCCAGCACTTTGGGAGGCCGAGGCGGGCGGATCACAAGGTCAGGAGATCGAGACCATCCTGGCTAACACGGTGAAACCCCGTCTCTACTAAAAACACAAAAAACTAGCGGGGCGAGGTGGCGGGCGCCTGTAGTCCCAGCTACTCGGGAGGCTGAGGCAGGAGAATGGCGTAAACCCGGGAGGCGGAGCTTGCAGTGAGCCGAGATCGCGCCATTGCACTCCAGCCTAGGGGAAAGAGCAAGACTCCGTCTCAAAAAAAAAAAAAAAAAAAAATGGCACTGTAAGAATGCTCAGAATAATTCTGACTATAGGATATTTTGTAAGAATACAAATCTGGTCTCTCTAAAACAGCAATGTGATTGAGAGGAGGGCAGGAGAGTCTAGATTATAAGATATTAAAGAAACATAACAGATCATGGCGGACGGGAGGCAGGACTAGATTGCAACTCCAACTTGGATGGACAGAGCAGCGTGTCTCGCATTGTGAATTTTAGCTTCAGAACAACTGCAGGAATAAATCAAGAAACCTGAAGGGACCCGCAGACCCTCTGAAGCAAGCAGATTGCTCCTGCAGGACCCAGGAGACACCTTGAATACTGTGAGTGCCCAAACTGCAGAAGTGGGAAAGGAAGCTCCTCCACCCCTGGTTTCCCACCAGGGAAACTGAAGGTCTAGTTTACAGGAGAAGATTCCAACCTTACCTGGAGCTGAGTCAATTTAGAGAACTGAGTGAAATACAGGGTTAGAGGAAGCAGCAGGAAAGGCCCTGGGAGCTCCCTAGGTCCCCAAGCAGGCCGTTCCTGTCTGGCATCACAGGGATGCTTCAGGAGGACGGCCACAGGCCCAGGGAAAATGCCACAGGGAAAAGGAAGTCTCCAGCTGAACTTTGTAACAATTTGAACTGGATAAGAAGCCTCCTGGGCAGGACTCTGGGGAGGGCACAAATCCAGCATGCAGACTCTACAGGCAGGGGAAGAACTAAAGCCATACTTGCTTTCACAGCTGGGAGGTGGGTAGCCTGGGGCAAGTTCTCAGCCCTGCTCACCCACTGCCTGGAAACAGACTCAATGCTATTATTGGTGGGGGCACGGTGGGAGTAAGACCAGCCCTTTGGATTGCATGGGAGCTGGGTGAGGCCTGTAACTGCTGGCTTTTGCCCACTTCCATGACAACCTGCATGACTCAGCAGCGGGAGCCATAATCCTCCTAAGTACATAACTCCATTGATCTAGGAACCTCACCCCCATCCCCCACAGCAGCCGCAGCAAGACCAGCCCAAGGAGAGTCTGAGCTCAGACATGCCTAGCCCTGTCCCCAACTGATGGTCCTTCCCTACCCACCCGGGTACCTGAACACAAAGGGCATATATTCTTGGGAGTTCTAGGGCCCCACTCACTACTGGTTCCTCTCCATATTACCACAGCTAATGCTCTCTGGAAAGTGCCACCTCCTGTCAGGAGGCCAACCAGCACAGAAATAGAGCATTAAATCACCAAAGCTAAGAATCCTCACAGAGCCCATTTCACTCCCCTGCCACCTCTGCCAGAACAGGTGCTGGTGTCCATTGCTGAGAGACCCATAGATGGTTCACATCACAGGACTCTGTGCAGACAACCCCTAGCACCAGCCCAGAGCCCGGTAGACTTGCTGGGTGGCTGGACTCAGAAGAGAGATAACCATCAGTACAGCTCAGCTCTCAGGAAGCCACATCCATAGGAAAGGAGGGAGCATACTACATCAAGGGAGCACCCTGTGGGTCAAAAGAATCTGAACAACAGCCTTCAGCCATATTTCCCTCTGACAGAGCCTACCCAAATGAGAAGGAACCAGAAAATGAACTCTGATAATATGACAAAACAAGGCCCTTTAATAGCCCCCAAAATCACAGTAACTCACTAGCAATGGATTCAAAGTAAGAAGAAATCCCTGAGTTACCTGAAAAAGAATTCAGGAGATTAGTTATTAAGTCAGTCAGAGAGGCACCAGAGAAAGGTGAAGCCCAGTTCAAGGAAATCCAAAAAATGATAGAAGAAGTGAAGGGAGAAATATTCAATGAAATACATAGCATAAATAAAAAGCAATCAAAACTTCAGGAAATATTGGACATACTTAGAGAAATGCAAAATGCTCTGGAAAGTCTTAACAATAGAATTGAACAAGTAGAAGAAAGAAATTCAGAGCTCAAAGACAAGTTCTTCAAATTAACCCAATCCAACAAAGACAAAGAAAAAAGAATAAGAAAATATGAACAAAGTCTCCAAGAAGTCTGGGATTATGTTAAATGGCCAAACCTAAGAATAATCAGTGTTCCTGAGGAAGAAGAGAAATCTAAAAGTTTGGAAAACATATTTGGGGGAATAATCGAGGAAAACTTCCCCAGCCTTGCTAGAGACCTAGACATCCAAATACAAGAAGCACAAAGAACACCTGGGAAATTCATCACAGAAAGATCATCACCTAGGCACATTGTCATCAGGATATTTAAAGTCAAGACGAAGGAAAGAATCTTAAGAGCTGTGAGACAAAAGCAACAGGTAATTAATAAAAGAAAACCTATCAGATTAACAGCAGATTTCTCAGCAGAAACCCTACAAGCTAGAAGGGATTGGTGCCCTATCTTCAGGCTCCTCATACAGAACAACTATCAGCCAAGAATTTTGTATCTAGCAAAATGAAGCATCGTATATGAAGGAAAGAGACAGTCTTTTTCAGACAAATGCTGAGAGAATTCACCACTACCAAGCCAGCACTCTAAGAACTGCTAAAAGGAGCTCTAAATCTTGAAACAAATCCTGGAAACACATCAAAACAGAACCTCTTTAAAGCATAATTCTCACAGGACCTATAAAACAAAAATACAATTAAAAAACAAAAAAGCAAAAAACCAAGGTACACAGGCAACAAATAGCACAATTAATGGAACCTCACATCTCAATACTAACATTGGATGTAAATGCCTAAATGCTTTACTTAAAAGATACAGAACTGCAGAATGGATAAGAATTCACCAACGAACTATTTGCTGCCTTCAAGAGACTCACCTAACATATAAGGACTCACATAAACTTAAAGTAAAAGGGTGGAAAAAAGGCGTTTCATGCAAATGAACACCAAAAGAGAGTAGGAACAACTATTTTTATATCAGACAAAACAAACTTTAAAGCAACAGCAGTTTAAAAAGACAAAGGGGGCATTATATAATGGTAAAAGGCCCTGTCCAACCAGAAAAATACCACAATCCTAAACATATGTGCACCTAACACTAGAGCTCCCATATTTATAAAACAATTACTAATAGACCTAAGAAGTGAGATAGACAGCAACACAATAATAGTGGGGGAATTCAGTACTCCACTGACAGCACGAGACAGGTCATCAAGACAGAAAGTCAACAAAGAAACAATGAATTTAAACTATACCTTGGAACAAATGGACTTAAGAGATATATACAGAACATTCCATCTAACAACCACAGAATACACATGCTACTCAACAGTTCATGGAACTTTCTCCAAGATGGACCATATGATAGGCCACAAAATGAACCTCAATAAATTTAAGAAAATTGAAATTATATCAAGCACTCTTGCAGACCACAGTGGAATAAAATTGGAAATCAACTCCAAAAGGAACCTTCAAAACCATGCAAATACATGAAAATTAAATAACCTGCTCCCAAATGATCACTGGATCAAAAACAAAAATAAGATGGAAATTTAAAAATTCATAGAACTGAACGACAATAGTGACACAACCTATCAAAATCTCTGGGATATAGCAAAGGTGATGCTAAGAGGAAAGTTCATAGCCCTAAATACCTACATCACAAAGACTGAAAGAGCACAAACTGACAGTCTAATGTCACACCTCAAGGAACTAGAGAAACAAGAACAAATCAAACCCAAACCCAGCAGAATAAAGAAAATAACCAAGATCAGAGCAGAACTAAATGAAATTGAAACAAACAAACAAAAAAGCAATACTAAAGATAAGTGAAACAAAAAGCTGGTTCTTTGAAAAGATAAATAAAATTGATAGACCATTAGCAAGATTAACTAAGAAAAGAAGAGAGAAAAATCCAAATAACCTCAATAAGATACAAAACAGGAGATATGACAACTGACACCACAGAAATACAAAAGATCATTCAAGGCTACTATGAACACCTTTACACTCACAGACTAGAAAACCTAGAAGAGATGGATAAACTCCTGGAAAAATACAACCCTCCTAGCTTAAATCAGGAAGAACTAGTTACCCTGAACAGACCAATAACAGGCAGTGAGATTGAATTGGTAATTTAAAATTTACCAACAACAAATGTCCAGGACCAGACAGATTCACAGCAGAATTCTACCGGACATTCAAAGAAGAATTGATACCCATCCTATTGACACTATTCCACAAGACAGAGAAAGAGGGAACCCTCCCTAATTCATTCTATGAAACCAGCACCACCCTAATACCAAAACCAGGAAAGGACACAACCAAAAAAAGAAAACTGCAGGCCGATATCCCTGATGAACATAGATGCTAAGATCCTTAACATTTAGCTAACCAAAATCCTTAATATTTAGCTAATCAAATCCAACAACATATCAAAAAGTTAATCCACAATGATCAAGTGGCTTTCACACCAGGGATTCAGGGATGGTTTAACATATGCAAGTCAATAAATGTGATATACCACATTAACAGAATTAAAAACAAAAATCATATGATCATCTCAATAGATGCAGAAAAAGCTTTCAACAAAATCCAGCATCCTTTTATAATTAAAACTCTCAGCAAAATCGGCACACAAGGAACACACCTCAGTGTAAAAAAAGCTATCTATGACAAACCCACAGCCAACATAATACTGAATGGGGAAAAGTTGAAAATGTTCCATCCAAGAACTGGAACAAGACAAGGATGCCCACTCTCATCACTCCTCTTCAACATTGTACTGGAAGTCCTTGCCAGAACAATCAGACAAGAGAGAGAAATAAAGGGTATCCAGATGGGCAAAGAGAAAGTCCAACCGTCACTGTTTGCTGATGACATGATCATTTACTTTGAAAACCCTAAAGACTCCTCTAGAAAGCTCCTAGAACTGACAAAAGAATTCAGTAAAGTTTCTGGATACAAAATTAATGTACACAAATCAGTAGCTCTTCTATACACCAACAATGAACAAGCAGAGAACCAAATTAAGAACTCATCGTCTTTTACAATAGCTGCAAAAAAACAAATAAAATACTTAGGAATATACCTAACCAAGGAGGTGAAAGACCTCTACAAGGAAAGCTACAAAACACTGCTAAAAAAAATCATAGATGATGCAAATGGAAACACATCTCATACTCATGGATGGGTAGAATCAATATTGTGAAAATGACCATACTGCCAAAAGCAATCTACAAATTCAACGCAGTTTCCATCAAAATACCACCATCATTCTTCACAGAATTAGGAAAAAATTATAAAATTCATATGGAACCAAAAAAGAACCCACATAACCAAAGCAAGACTAAGCAAAAAGAACAAATCTGGAGGCATCACACTACCTGATTTCAAACTATACTGTAAGGCTATAGTCACCAAAACAGCATGTTACTGATATAAAAATAGGCACATAGACCAATGGAACAGAATAGAGAACCCAGAAATAAACCCAAATACTTAAAGCAAACTGGTCTTCAACAAAGCAAAAAAAAAAAAAGTGGGGAAAGGACATCCTTTTCAACAAATAGTGCTGGGGTGATTGGCTAGCCACATGTAGGAGAATGAAACTGGATCCTCATCTCTCACCTTATACAAAAATCAACTCAAGATGGATTTAGGATTTAAATCTCTTAAATCCAAGACCTGAAACTATAAAAAGTCTAGAAGATACCATTGGAAAAACCCTTCTAGACATTGGCTTAGGCAAGGATTTCATGACCAAGAACCCAAAAGCAAATGCAATAAAAATAAAGATAAGTAGCTGGAACTTAATTAAACTAAAGAGCTTTTGCACAGCAAAGGGAACAGTCAGCAGAGTAAACAAACAATCTACAGAGTGAGAGAAAATCTTCGCAATCTGTACATCTGACAAAGGACTAATATCCAGAATCTACAATGAGCTCAAACAAATCAGCAAGAAAACAACAAACAATCCCATCAAAAAGTGGGCTAAGGACATGAGTAGACAATTCATAAAAGAAGATATGCAAATGGCCAACAAACATATGAAAAGATGCTCAACATCACTAATGATCAGGGAAATACAAATCAAAACCACAGTGTGATACCACCTTACTCCTGCAAGAATGACCATAATGAAAAAATAAAAAAACAGTAGCTGTTGGCATGGATCCAGTGCATCAAGAAACACCCTTCTACACTGCTGATGGGAACGTAAACTAGTGCAACCACTATGGAAAACAGTGTGGAGATTCCTTAAAGAACTAAAAGTAGAACTACCATTTGATCCAGCAATCTGACTACTGCGTTATCTACCCAGAGGAAAAGAAGATATTATACAAAAAAGATACTTGCACATGCATGTTTATAGCAGCACAATTCACAATTGCCAAATCGTGGAACCATCCCAAATGCCCATCAATCAATGAGTGGATAAAGAAACTGTGGTATATATATACAATGGAATACTACTCAGCCATAAAAAGGAATGAATTAATGGCATTCACAGCTACCTGGATGAGATTGGAGACTATTATTCTAAGTGAAGTAACTCAGGAATGTCAAACATCATATGTTCTCACTGATATGTGGGAACTAAGCTATGGGAACGCAAAGGCATAAGAATGATACAATGGACTTTGGGGACTTGGAGGGAAGAATGGGAAGGGGGCAAGGGATAAAAGACTACAAATAGGGTGCAGTGTATACTGCTCAGGTGATGGGTGCACCAAAATCTCATGAAACTTATGTAACCAAACACCACCTGTACCCCCAATAACCTATAGAAAGATAGAAAAATAATAAAAAATAAAAAATAAACATAACACCAAAACACAATATAGGAACTTTGATTAGATGCTTATTTGGGAAAAAATGTCTATAAAAGACATGCCTGAGACCAGGCACGGTGGCTCACGCCTGTAATCCCAGCACTTTGGGAGGCCGAGGCAGGCAGATCACAAGGTCAGGAAATCGAGACCATCCTGGCTAACATGGTGAAACCCCGTCTCTACTAAAAATATTGAAAATTAGCCAGGCGTGGTGGCAGGCGCCCGTAGTCCCAGCTACTCGGGAGGCTGAGGCAGGAGAATGGCATGAATCCAGGAGGCGGAGCTTGCAGTGAGCCGAGATCGCACCACTGCACTCCAGCCTGGGCCATGGAGCGAGACTCTGTCTCAAAAAAAGAAGACATGCCTGAGACAAACACGAGAATTTTAATGCAGGCTGTGTGCCAGAATGATGGTGTGGAATTATTGTTCCTTTTCTTAGGTGTGATGATAGTAGTGTGCAGGATTGCAGAAGGTCCTTTCTTGAGGAGGTGTATTTAGAGGCAGAGTCATCATGTCTGCAAATGGCTCAGGAGAAAAAGTGGCAACTGTTAAAACTAGTTATTACTGTACTAGGCCTTCAACTCTTAAAGTTTTCTTTTTTAAAAAACGGTGGAAATGATAAATAAATTAAAGGCAAAACATTTTTTTGATCAGGAAACATGAAAATACCACTAGAAAAATGGGAACTTATTAAACACAGCAGATTAAACACATGTTTATCTCTGCCTCTCCCAAAACAGTCAGATTTTCTATTCACGTATAATTCTAAGAATAAAGAGAAGGAGAGAGAGCTGGTGGTGAGGGGTATAGGCCCACAAAGTATTAGGAATTAGACAGCAAGCGGATGGGGATAACTGGCTTAGTGGTGCCAAGAAGGCTACAAGCCCCACTGGCCATGGTAGGTATTGCCAGGAGCTAAGACTTGAGTTCCACACACACCCTCCAGCTTCAAGCTTTCTCTAGGGTTTCATCTTCATCCTCCGTCTGAGGGACTAGGGAGCCAAGGAACGCACTGCTCTTGTCACTACCCAAGACTAGACCCTGCCCTGCTCTAGGCTTCCTGACCCTGCAGCACCATCTCCCGAGATGACAGACATGTAGCCATCTCTGCCTTCTGTTTGTGTGTTCAAAAAGTGAATATTTAAGACCTCGTGCTCATTTTTAATTAAGGCGCAAGAGGAGCAGACCAGCTCATCTAAGGGGGGCAAACAGAAAGTGAAAGAAAAGATAGACCAAGTTGTCGAGACTCAGAAAGACAAGCGTCGCGTGGCCTTAAACAGGAAAGTCATTTCTGGGGAACCAGCAGGAACCATTTCCCAGCTGTCAGATACAGACCTGAACAACTTCAACGGGCAGCACTCCCAGGAGAAATTCACCAGGTGGGCCTCCCAGCAACCCAAGGAGGGGAATGTGGGCCAGAGCCCACATTGAGGGTGTGGCTGTCACAGCACTGGAGGGGAACAGAGCTGTCCTGCCTGTGGGGCTCCAGGGGCCACCATGCCTACCCCAACAGGACAGGACTTCCAGGCAGCTCTCCTGTCTTCTCTTGGCCAGAGGGGAGCCTCTCACTTTACAAACCTGTGTGGTCATTTGCAGACTGAATCACTTCCGGTGGATCGTGCCAGCCAATGGCGAGGTAACGTTGCAGGTGCATTTCTCTTCTGATGAGTTCGGAAACTTTGACCAAACTTTTAACTTTGAGATCCTAGGAACTTGCTGCCAGTACCAGCTCTACTGCCGAGGCATCTGCACTTACCCATACATTTGCCAAGACCCGAAGTAAGTGTGTTTCATTTTAAAAGAAAAGGTTGACAGATGTGTTTTCGTTTTCCTCTATGGCACTTTGAACAAGGTGGTTCTTACCATAACGTGGAGCTGGGGCAGCACCCCAGCCCCTCTTGTCGTATCAGCTTCCATGTCTTGATTGTTGACTAAGAGCCACAGGGAGGACATGATACTACCAGGATTCCCAGACTGCAATAAAGAGAATGATCATAGGTGCAAAGGGGGAGGAAAAAAGCCTTCCTTTGGCAAATTAGTTTGCTTATTTAACTATTAAGCAAATTTAAAGCAGTTCTGTCCTGTAGTGTAGAAACCATGTGTGACTCTGCATGGGTGAACTTTTTCCAAGCTACTGAACACCACTGTGCAGCTCCTACACAGAAAAGCACCTGGCTGAGCAACTGGCCACATTAGACCAAGGGACTCAGAAGCTAATTCCTATCTCCCAGAACTAGTTTTCCATAGGGATTCTCAGGAATGTTTTCAGCTGGGTGCACTGGGACGGAATATCTGACTCAGCTCCGTCACCACTCCTCATTATGGAAGACACCACTGGGGAGTCTTCTTTTCAAGTTCACATCATACTGTCTTCTCTGGTGGTGGGAAGGAGCTGGGACAAAGAAGAGTCACTCTGTCTCCAGACGCCTGGACCCTGTGTTGAGCAGGGAATATTGAGTTTATGTAAACATCACGTGGCAGCACCGAACTTCTGTTCAGGCAGCCTCTCCTCACCTCTTCCTCTCCTGTGTTCAGAGTGGTATTTCCTCAGCGGAAGATAGACATGAAGGCAAATGAGGTCATCTTTAAGAAGTATGTTATGAGCACGGAGACATACTATTTCGGGCCACTGCTTTGTGGAAAATCAAGAGATAAGTAAGTGTTCCATTATTTTAAAGCAGATTTCAGACTCCTGGGTTGGGCTCATGAACAGTATAAGTAGGATTCCTATGTATATAGATGTGACTTTTACTAATGCTGCCTCTTTTAGCCCCAACCACAAATCAGGAGAACTGGGTTCTTGTGTCCCAACTCCCTGCTGGACACCCAGAGGAATGAGGGTGCCATTTTCCCATGTGGGAAAGCCTAGGAGAGACTTCAGGCTTGATCAGCTTAGGATCAAGGGTTCGCTTTGGCTTATGTTTGGTTTAAGAGGCTAGGAAGATATTTCTGTAGTCACATGAAGCAGAGAATAGGTTATACAGCTTCAGTTCTCAAAGGAGAGGTCACTCTTCAAGGCAACAAAAGCCACAGACATAGATGAGATTGCCTGAGAGAGGACCATACAGGTAAGAAGAAAAGGAGTCCTAAATAACTACAATATGCGCAAAAGGAGGAGCCGGGAGGTGAGGAAGAGGCCGGCGCTATTGGGGAAGCCGAAAAGACCAGTGTCATGGAGCCATGAGAAGAGGACATGGTTGCTACAGTGAGTGCTGCAGAGAGGACAGAAAGATGAGGGCACAGATGTCCACAGGGTTCAACAACATGGAGGTCACTAGGGGCCTTAGCAAGAGTCCTGTACCCAAGCAAAGTGAAGTGAGAAGTCAGATGAAAGATAACTTTGGAGAAGCTTGGCTGTGAAGGGAGATGGGAGGAAAGCCTGGAGCACAGGGCAGGCTGTTTGTGCGATGTTGTTCTTATGATGCTTGCATGCCGAGAGGAAATGGAAGGAAGAGGTTGGAATTTCAGGAGTCAGGAAGGGCCGTCAATGGCATAGTTCCCTGAGACAGCACAGTGGGATGTGGGGAGGCTGGCTTGTGACTGGAAGAGGGCCTGTCACTGCATGCCAGCGGGGAGAAAGGCGAGATGGCATCGCAGAAGGTAGGTTTACAATTTGATTGGAAGGGTGAGGAGGCTTCTACGCAATCATGTCTTTTTCTCCTTGACAAGTGTTGCGTGGTCATCCCTTGCAAGTGAGGGCAGTGGAAGTTTAAAATCTTGAGGAAATAGAGGGGGTATGAAAAACAGTTTTTGTGGAAAGTAGGAGAGGGAGCGTGTTAGAGAAACAGACTAAGATTTTTAGGCAGAATTGGGGACCCATAGGTGAGACTGATGATCAGACATTCTCAGCGATACTCGTTTTTTCAGTTATATACAAATTGCTTACCATATAGGCAGGGAATGAAACCAAAACTGGAACCAAGGTCTCCACCGTGACTTTACTCAACACATTTCGTGTGCTAAGTAGAGGGTGTTAATTTCTGGGCTTTCTCGGTGCAGCTCATGGGCCATCTTTGTCCTCCATTCCCTAATTACCTCCACTTTATTCCCTGAGACGCTGGATTAAAAAGTGAAGGTAAAGGTAATTTGCTGATGCTGGAGAGGATCTTCAAAGCCCAACAGGAGGGCTTAGGAGGGAAAAGTATGGTCAGGTTGATGGATATGAGGTACAGAACAGTCTGGGAGTGGGAGTCAGGGAAACGATGGTTATTCAAAGAGGTACATGTTTGGGGCAGCACTGGAATTAACCAGGATGTGGGGCCAGATGACACTGATCTGGGAGGACAGTGACTATGGTTAGCCAAAACAAGTTCTAGTACAACTGGGTCTTATTCACTTATTCTTTTTCTTTTCTTGTCTTTTTTCTTTCTTTTTTTTTTTTTTTTTTTTTTTTTTTTTTTTTTTTGAGATAGCGTCTTACTCTGTCACCCAGGCTGGAATGCAGTGGTGCAATCTCGGCTCACTGCAGCCTTGAGCTCCCAGGCTCAAGCAATCCTCCCACCTCTGCCTCCCCAGTAGCTGGGACTACAGGTATGTGCTACCACACCTGGCTAATTTTTGTAGAGATGGGGTTTCGCCATGTTGCCCAGGCTGGTCTCGAACTCCTGAGCTCAAGCAATCTGCCCACCTCAGCCTCTCGGAGTGCTGAGACTACAGGCGTGAGCCACTGTGCCAAGCCTGTTCACTTATTCTTTTAAACCATGCTGAGCCTCAGTGTCCTCATCTGCAAAATGGGAAAGCAACAGATTCATGAGGACTGAACTGGTTAACGCACATGGAGCCCTTAGCACAGTGCCGGATGGAAGTGATTAGTGGTTGAGAAGGCCGCACCCCTTTGGCAAATATTCACATGGAGAGTTCTCTGTTTCTCTGACTCTCATTTGGTCTCTGTCATTCGCTCTCCTTTCATCCTCCATCGTGGCCTGTCTAAAACCTTCTTCAAGTTATTCTGCTTTCCTAGCCTGTGCTGTGACCTCTGACGATGTGCCCCTTTTTCCCTTGGGCCTTCTGGTTTGTTTCGCTCAGTTACTATTAACTGAGTCTCCCTCAATGCCCACAGTGCTCAACTCTAAAGATCTCTCCTTAAGGTACAAAGGAACAGAAACTGCCTCCTAACAGGGAACAAGGCCAAATGAATTCATGTCAGAACAGTAACATTCTCTGAGGGTTTGAGAGAAGGAGGTGAATGAGGTCATCTGTAAAACAGATGTGAAATAAAAAATTACTCAAGTGAGGCCAGGCACAGTGGCTCATGACTGTAATCCCAGCACTTTGGGAGGCCCAAGCAGGCAGATCATCTGAGGTCAGGAGTTCGAGACCAGCCTGGCTAACATGATGAAACCCCGTTTCTACTAAAAATACAAAAAATTAGCTGGGCATGGTGGCATGCACCTGTAATCCTAGCTACTCGGGAGGCTGAAGCAGGAGAATTGCTTGAATCCAGGAGGCGGAGGTTGCAGTGAGCTGAGATGGTGCCACTGCACTCCATCTTGGGCAACAAGAACGAAACTCCCTCTCAAAAACAAAACAAAACAAAAAAAAAGTTACTCAAGTGATCATCTCCCTCAGGGACATAAGCAGGTGGAAGGATAGATTTACGTATTTCTCAGAATTCTTTGCAATAATCATAGCTAACATTCACTGGGCATTTGCTATGCACAGCTGTCCTGAGAGCTTTAGATGTGTGATCTCACTTCCTATTCAGCAATTCTAAGTGGTGTTATCACCCTGTTTTAGAGATAAGGAGACCAAGGCTTGAGGGAGTCAAGTCACAGTGTAGCATTTATTCTCCAAGGCAAGTCCGCACAACTACAAATCTCATGTTCTTAGCCACCATGCCACTGCCTCCATGCAGCCACACTGTCCCTCTGAATTGCCTTTCATGTCACAGCCTTCTTTTCCACCTGCATTCTCATTCAGTCTTCATACCCTTAGCCCCATTCTTGTTCATCCCCAGGTACAAGTCATCCTTATTCCCAGGCAACATGGAGACGCTAACAATCCTGAACACTTCCTTAATGGTGGTGGAGGCATCCTTCTGTTTTCAGAATGATGTCAAAGCAAACACATACTTCCTGGAACCCAACACCATGGTCCTGAAACCCAATGAGAAGCAGGTACGGTCATATGGACACAAGTCACCAGGGCAAGGCTTTCTTGGGAAATTTGAGGCCTTGGCATCCTTGGTGTAAATGTGCTTTCTTTTGACTTTTCCTTCCATCAGATATTAACCGTATGGGCCTACCCTACTTCCGTTGGTGTCTTTGAAGACAGCATTGTCTGCTGCATCAATGATAACCCAGAGCCAGCCATCTTCCAATTAAACTGCCAGGGGATCCGCCCGGAACTAGAGCTGGAACCCAGGCAATTACATTTTGACCGGCTCTTGCTGCACAGGTCAGAGTTCTAGATCATGTCAGGACTGGAATGGAATTTAAAGAGTGTTTAGTTCTAGGGTAACAAACTCATCCTGATTTATTCCAGACTCTCTTGGTTTTAGCACTGAAAGTTCTGCACCCTGGGAAACTCCTTGGTCTATGCAAACCAGAATGGTTAGTAAACCTATATAATCAACAGATTGTTAACTTGGGTTCAGCGGATGAACTTCAGCAGGGCCAAGGACCCCACCTAAGATGAACTACCAAAATATGCATATGTCTGTGTTTCTTCAGAAGAAGGACGAGCTTTCTTCAGATTCTCAAAGCAGTCTATTGCCCAAGAGGTTAAGAATCTTTGCTCTAGAAGTTAGAGTAAAAGCAGAACATTAGACCAAAACTGGAACTTACATATTCATTAATTGGAATTATTATTGGAATTGGTATTATTATTCTAAATAGAAAAAATGTTTATTTCTGGGGCTTCTTTGAGAGAATATTGTTATGATTGTTATGATATGTGTCCTGCATTCTTTAATCACCACCAGCAGCCCCATTTCCTGATAAATACCGGTTAAAGAACTAAGTAATAATTGAAGTAACCAAAAGTGCTTTTTCTTTCCTCTAGTGAGTCATGATCATGCCACTACACTCTAACTGGGGTGACAGAGCGAAACCTTGTCTCAAAAAAAAAAGCAGAGAGAGAAAAATATTGGTAAAAATGAGCAGAACCCCAGTAAATAGTGGGACAACATCAAGCAGTCTAACGTATTTGTGATTGGAGTCCCAGAAGGAGA